>NC_135535.1:125970496-126283111 GCF_045843805.1 Urocitellus parryii | reverse complement strand
TATTGTTTCTTTTGCTGAGAAAAAACTTTTTAGTTTGAGTAAGTCCCATTTGTTGATTCTATTTGTTAACTCTAGCGCTATGGGTGTCCTATTGAGGAATTTGGAGCCCGATCCCACAGCGTGTAGATCATAACCAACTTTTTCTTCTATCAGATGCCGTGTCTCTGATTTAATATCAAGCTCCTTGATCCATTTTGAGTTAACTTTTGTGCGCGGCGAGAGATAGGGATTCAGATTCATTTTGGTGCAAATGGATTTCCAGTTTTCCCAGCACCATTTGTTGAAGATGCTATCCTTCCTCCATTGCATGCTTTTAGCCCCTTTATCAAATATAAGATAGTTGTAGTTTTGTGGATTAGTCTCTGTGTCCTCTATTCTGTACCATTGGTCCACTTGCCTGTTTTGGTACCAGTACCATGCTGTTTTTGTTACTATTGCTCTGTAATATAGTTTGAACTCTGGTATCGCTATACCACCTGATTCACACTTCCTGCTTAAAAAGAAATGTGAAATTTAATAATTACTTTGTGAATCTACATGAACCCTTAATTTACTCACTCTGTGTTGGAGTGCAGTAACTGATGTTCCATGTTCCTTCATAATCCCTGACTTTAATTTAAAAACAAAGCATACTTGCTTATTCAAGGAAAAACATTCTTGGGAAGAGCAACTCTGTTCTAGTTGTAGCTATTTCAATCAACTAAAACATTGCATTGGTTAAATTCTTAAACCACATGTCTTTTTTTCCTTTTCCTTTTATTTTTTCAGTTGCTCCATCTATTTTCCTCCTATTCCATTTTCCATTTCTTACTCATGGTTAATCTCATAAGCAATAACTTATTCCTTCAAACATTTTGTTGACTTCAATGTGATTATATTTGGGGTATATTCAATATTCAAAGATAGAATAAAATTAGGCTGAGGCAGGAGAAGCACAAGTTCAAACCCAATCTCAGCAACATAGCAAGGCCCTAAGCAACTTAATAAGTTCCTGTTTCAAAATGTAAAAAATAAAATAAAAATAACTGGAGTTGTTACTCAGTGCTTAAATACCCCTGGTTTCAATCCCTGGCATAA
Organism: Urocitellus parryii; assembly: GCF_045843805.1. Lineage (NCBI taxonomy): Eukaryota > Metazoa > Chordata > Mammalia > Rodentia > Sciuridae > Urocitellus > Urocitellus parryii. The sequence goes on along the minus strand of NC_135535.1, from coordinate 126,282,034 downwards.
AAAAAAACTAAATAAAATGATATGTTGGATTCCTAAAAAAAAAAAAAAAAAAAAAAAAAAGATGAATATCAAAATGAATAGGTTTTGCCAGGCATGGTGGCACTCTCCTATAATCTCAGTCACTCAGAAGACTGAGGCAGGAGGATGGATCACAAGTTCAAGCCCAGCTTCAGCAACTTAGCTCAGTGGCAGGACATCTCTGGGTTCAATCCCCAGTACTGAAGAAAGAAAGAAAAAAGAATACGTTTCTACCAGGGGGAAAAAATATTTACAAAGTGGGGAACCACATGATTTTGATGTGTAATGACCTGTCTGAGACTGGAGGACGTGAGTATAGATTTGACTTCGCTCGTTGTTCATGTGGTGACCTTGCCGGTCACTTACACCTCAGACCTAATTTCAACACCTGTCTTTGAGACTGTGCTGATCCAAGCCCAGGTGCATCAGAGTATAGAGGACAGAAGTATCCAGAAGTCTGAGTAAAGAGTAACTTGCTCAGACAATGTTAGTTGTTTAAAGTTATCAAAGTTTCAGTTATTCAGGTTGAAGTCTAGCATTCAGAGATGTTGAATGGCCACATTTGTACTATGAGTGGCTCAAAATGCAGAAGATTTGGATTCTAGGATGATGAATGATTAGTACTTAGATAAAAGGAATTCATAAAGAATAAAGAGAAGTTGAATTTGTTGAACAACAACTATGTGCCAGGCACAAGATTTTGAGAAGATGATGCTAAATATTTACATTCCATTGATGGGGCAGTGGACACTCTAGAAGACAGATTTACCTATTGACACACACCTGATAATTACAGGAGCCAGGTCTCTGCATTTCCAAAGAGAGTGGATTAACAGAAAGAAAAGAGTAGAAAACATTCCCATTGCACTCACTAAAGTCATCAAGACCCCCTGACAGTTCCACCTCCCTGGGAGCTTCTTACACATGTGTTTTTAACCTAGTTGGGCCTGTTAAATTAAGGGCTATTTTCCACACTCTCTCATACCTCTCTGTCTTCTCTAATTTAGTTCTGGGACCATTTTCCTCATCCTTTGCATCCTTCCTGGTCTTTTCTCCTCCATTCCCATAAAACTCTGTGCATGTTCCTGTTACAGCACCTCATCCTGCTGTAGTGGAATGCATCTGCTTTGTACATTCTTTCAGGAAAAAAAAATACTCATGTCTTCCAAAAATATGGAACCAACAACTAATTATCCCACATCTGCTTTGTTTCAAAAGTGGACAAGGCCAAGGTATTATCTCCAGACTACTCGAAAAAGCTCTCAGCACTCTCAGAACTCACAAAGGATATACGAGCAATCATCCTGTTAATAGAATGCGACCTATTTCTGTAGCACTCCCACAGACAGCCTTACAGCCAGCAATTTGGAAAGATGTAGTAAGAAGAAATTGACTCTAACCTTGGTCAGACCGAGGGCAAAGAAAATAATTAAAAATTTTATGCCAAAGAGGGTAGAAACAAAAGTACAGACTGTCCCCAACCTACGGTGGTTCCACTTAGGATTTTTCCAACTTTACAATGGTGTGAAAGCATATCCACATAACCATTCTGCTTTTCGCTTTCAGTGCAGTATTCAACAAATCACATAAGATATCCAACATTTTATTATAAAATAGGCTTTGTGTTAGAAAATGTTCCCCACAAACAATAGGCTAACATAAGTGTTCTGAGCATATTTAAGGTAGCCTCGGCTAAGCTCAGCTCTGATCTTCAGTAAGTTAAGTGTACATGTCAACTCAGGTATACATTTTCAGCTTATAGTTTCAAGTTAGGATGGATTTATAGAGATGTAACACCATCATAAGTAGAGGGGCATCTGTGATTCTTTGGTGCAGAAAAGGAACAGAGAATCATTTTAAAACCTGCATCCCTAAGAAACTGAAGGAAGAAAGAGCAACAGTCCAGCAAGTATCTGCTTCACGATAGGAAAATCGACTCCTGCTGTCCTCGCCTGCTTCCCCTCCCCGACCAGGCAGCCCTGCTCTGTAAAGGTTCACCTCACCAAGGCTAATCAACCTAAGTCTCTCTCTCTTTAAAACTGAAATGGAGTCCTGGCATGCAGTTCCCCTCACATCTGGATTTCAAACCACCTGCTCACAAAATATAAAAGCATAATGGGACTGAATTCAAATTTTTGCAAACTCGGGGGCTCATAACTGAGCCAACTATGCAAATCACAATCAATGTTCAAAAGAGATGTTTTATATTATTTGTTTATCAAACATTAATGATTCGTATCTCAGATTCACTCTCAGATTTTTATCTAATCCTCTTTATTTATTGAAAAGTAAGCTAAGCATGGTTTAGGAAAAAAAAAAAAGACCAGATCCTATATAAAGGTAAAAAATGGAATAGTAAATCTCCTTCACAAACCATGCCTCCAGGCTCCTTGCACAACTTAACCATCATGAAGTTTTTGTGTGCCTCCAGAAATTTCCTTGCATATGCAAGCCCATGTGTTCATTTGTGTTCATGGTATTTATATCTTTTTCATATTAAATGAGAGCTTTCAGTACTCAACCTTCTGAATCTAGATCTCCCCTTTCTATAACAATATATTCTAACACATTCAGACTCACTCTTTCTTTCAAGACAATGCATTGTCTCAAACCCACATAGACTGGCTTTTAAGTGTTTTCTGATTTTTCTGCCTTTGTAGGTAATGCCACACCCTTGCATGTGTGCCTTCTTCATACATATAAATGTGCCTATGGGCTACATCCTTAGAGCACCAATTGCAAGGTCCAAGAATCTGTCCTTTGTTGCTGCAGACTTCTAAATTGTTCTCCAAAGCATTGTACAAATGTGCACTTCTACCAAGGTATGTCAGGTCCTTGCCCCTTATCTTGCTAAACTGGCAATTTATTCTGCCAGGCTGATAGGTGAACAACAATCTTATATCATTTAAGCCTTTTTATTTTCTGTGAATTGCCTGTACATGAACTTTGTCAATGTGTTGACTGATTTTTAGTATTTTGGTGGTAGACTTCTATTTCTGGCTTATGTTAGTTGCATGTTCTTTTTCTGACATAGTTGGTGAATATTTTTCCAGCTTGACTCTGTAATTTAATTTAACTCCTTCCATTTTTCCCCTTGGTGAATTTTCATTTTATTTTTATGTATTTATATCCATTAGTCTTTTCTCTTAGAGTTTCTGGGTCTTTTTTTGCTTGGAGAGGCCCCACCTACTCTCTTGAGAAATTTACAATAAGACAGAAGAAAATGGGGAGATATGCTTTTGTCTGAAAGGAACCCCAGTACACATCATACAGACTATTTTTTGGATCTTGACCATCACCCAAAGGCCTGTGTGTTGACAGATTAGTCCCCAGGGTGGTGCTATAGAATGGTGGTGGAATTTTTAAGAGGTGAAGACTAATGGAAGGTGTTTAGGTCATTTGAGGCATTCCCTCAAAAGGTAAAGTTCTGTTTCATCATGTGATCCCACATGATGTGCTGCCTTGCCATAGGCCCAAAGCAAGGAGGTCAACATAGACAGGACCTTCTGAACTGTGAGCCAAAATAAACCTTTTCTCCTTATAAGTTGATTATTTTAGGTATTCTGTCATAGTAACAGAAGGCTGACTACACATAGGATAATAATTAATTTAATACAGACACAGTATAATTTTGAAGACTTTCCCAAAATTTGAGAAATACAGTAATTTTTTTGAAAACAATAACAAGAAAATAAATGTAGGTGTAAGATAGTTAGGCTTTCCCTGCCAAATGTTAAAAACTAGAATAATTAAATGCAAATATAGAAATAAAAAGTGGAACAGAATAGAATCGAGAAGTACAACAAAGAATAAATGGAAATATTGGAACACATAAATGTAACATTTCAGTGCCACCAATAAATCAGTGACACCAAAAACAGCTGGATTTGAAGAAAAGGAAAGCATGGTCTCCAACTTATATGCTCATGCCTATTTTATCTTGAGTTGTGGCAAATATTTAAATATAATAAAGGAAACTATTAAAGTACCAAAAAGAATGCATTTTTATAATGCTGGGATAAATAAAGCTTTCCTAAACATGTACAGAATTAATTAATGATAAAGGAAGAAATGAATAAATTTGTCTTGGTAAGATATAGATAGTTCTGCAAAGTTATCGTAATCAAAATAAAAAGACAATGTAAAAGTACGAACACACTAACATATTACCTTTTGCAATTGCTTCCCTCCCACCTACTCCACATCCCTCTCCAGTCCCCGCTCCCCACACTCAAGCAGGGCTTTCTAGCAGCCTGTTGTAGTTATTTCCATAGTCTCACTCTGCTTTTATAATCACATAAAAATGTCCATTCATCTTTGTATATTTGTATATATGTACACATATATACATACAACACCAAGATGGTAGGCCAATAGAAAGACAAGGCTCTTCAATGATTGTTGGATTACTCAAATGGAATCATATCATACGTGCTTGCTTTTCACACTCAACCATATCAGATACCTCTAACTTAGTATCTCTTACTGCCTCTCTCTCTCCTGCATAATAGTTTGTGATAAGGATGAACACAATTTATTTAACAGTTCCCTAACTGAAAGTGTTTAGCTTATATCCAGTGTTTAGCCCCTAGGAACAATGTTGTAATAAGCATCTGTGTCTAAAGATCCTTCTGTATGGTGTTTTCTTTTTTGGGCCATAGAGCACATCTACTTATTTTAAAGTTCTCTGTATTATTATGACAAGATAGTCATGGATTCTCCTATAAAGGACTGGTCTTTGCCTTGTTTATTTGGAAATTTCTTTCTATTGCTTTTTCACCCAACTATGTGATCTGAATGTATAGAATTCTTAGGTCATGATCTTTCACTCTTACCCTCTTTAGTCTTTCCTCCCTAAATGTTGCTGTGGAAGCTGGAGGCAAGAAAGATCTTTTAGGCCTTGGAGATGATTATCTTATTCCTGTTATTTATCAGATTTTTATTCATTTTTGAAGTATAGTTATGTCCCCAGAATATGTCTTATGAATGATGATTTCCTATGTTTTCTTCCTAAGACGTGGTGAACATTCTTGACCTAATAATTTAAGCCTTTTGCCATTTCAAGACAGTTTTTACAACCTTTTTTTAAAAAAAAAGGATCCTCCCTAAATATAATTTTCTACTCCAACGTATTCTTTCCTGTATTTCAAGTACACCAATTAATTTATATATTGGAACACATTTGCCTTTCATTTATACTTACCATAGTACCCAAATTACTCTTCCTTTGCATTTTGTATAACTTCTAAAATCTCATCCATATTATACTTGCATTTTGATGTCAATTCTAATAATTTCAGTAGTCCTGAAATGCTGTACTGTATCTGTTCTCTTCATTTATTTATTCTCCTTGCTTCTCATTCTTTCATCTTTAGTTTACAGAGCTCACAGTTGCACTTCCATGAAAATATAAACATTAATTTTTCTTAATTATCTTATTTAGATAAAATATTTAGGTAGCTTATTTATGCAGTTGTTCTAAAAACATTTTTGAATTTTTTTAGTTTTAATTTGTTATATATGACAACAGAATGCATTACAATTCATATTACACATATAGATGTTCTAAAAACATTTTTATCTGCCTTCTGCAAGCTACCTTTCTAAAAAAAATTTTAGCAGAATGTTTCAGATTGTTTTCTTTTTGTTTCTGCGCCCCCCTCCCCCACTCCCAACCCACTTAATATTTTTTTGCCATTAGTCTCAGGTCTACTATTTGCCCCAAAAGAATTTAAGTGAATTGACCTCAACTTTCCTCACTGTTTACTGAAGTGTTCGGCATTTCATTTTATTTCATCTATTGACTTTTGACAATACTTCATTGCATTGCATTTTTAATGATTTCTCTGGAAATCACAATATACTTCCCCAACATTTTCAGCCTGCTTAGAGTTAGAGTTAATACAGTAACACCTTATATGAAACGTGAAAATCTTGTGACACTATGTATAGGTTTGAGACAACATTTGAATCCTACCTTAACTCAAGAAAATTAATGTTGAAGTTTATGTTTTGTTTTATTTGTTCATTTTCTTTTTTGGTTCTTCAACAGTCTAACAAAATAAAATGAAAGAAAAACTCTTTTTTCAGTGCCAAGTTCTGACCCAGGGCCTTGTAAATGCTAAGCAAGCATGCTACCACTGAGCTACACCCTAGCCCAAGAAGTTCTTTATTTGGGGCATTTTTTTCTAAATTCCAAAGGGAAATAAACCATTCCCTCTCACTTCTTGCGATCCTTTCCTATTTGTGGATAGACATGTGAGCATGCATATTCATACACACATGCACATAAACACACACACATAGGCATTCTAGAATATACCTGTGCAAATGAAGGTTTTCTTTCTACATATTCATGTTTTTAAAGATGATTGTCATCTGAAAATCAATAATTTTAGATCTACCACAGACCACCTCATTGTGATGAGGAGTTTGTCACTGAATCAAATGAGGTGAAAAAATGCACTACAGTATATCACACGTTGAGCAGGTTTACCAAACCGTCGGCCCACATTAATGTCCTTTCCTAGTGTATTTTGATACTGTTTTCCCCTAGATGGAGCATAATTCTATGCTCTTCCAATACAATGTAAAGACCATACAAATCAACTCCAAGAAACAAAATGGCACATTTGAAAAAGATGCAGGATTTCATGAATTCACCAAGAAGTGATGGCAGCCTATCTGTTCCCATACACCTTCCACCAAAGAATATGTCAAAACAGTCATCAAAGAGTTTAAAAAAAGGCACTGGACAAAACTGTTGAAATTCTCTAATGTTATTGCAAAATCAACAGGCTTTTTGAGGTACTGGGAATGGGTATTGTTGGCGGCACCAGTCATGCAGTGTACTCAGAATAATCTACCAAAAAAAAAGGAGTTTATGGAACACAACAGATCAACACAGGCTTTTTGAATGATCTATTTTATCACAATTTACTAGCAAGTTTATAGGGGGAAAAAGTGCTTCTTGATGAGAAGAAACCTTTAAAAAAACAAATTTTAAAGGAAAAAAAAACTTCCTATTCCTAGGCAGTTGTTAGTCTTTTTCCTCTGGGAAGACCTAACTTAATACCTTCAGTGATCCTAGTTCTTCAAAAACAAAGATCTGAATTAACACTTGAATTTGAAATCTAGGTGCCTTGCATGTGAAATCTCAGAAGCAATGGGAAAATCTTCAGATGGAAGAGGTAGAAAATCCTACAACAGAGAGAACAAAAGACATAATATCCCCAAATATCTTGCCACCTGTGTGCTCAGTTGTACTCCCATACATGCACATGTGTGCTCCTGTTCTTCCTGCTGCCTGCCCTCCTCCCCCACTCACCAGGGGAAGGTAACCGTATACCCAATCCACACATCTGGCTGCTTCTACCCTAGCTAACTTGCAAATGTTCCCAAGTCTTGAGCTATTGGTTGACTTTACAACCGTTCTGGAATAATGTTCAGTTGGCAAGAGATTTTAAAGCAACAGAACCCCAAGTTTTGATGGATTTACCATCCCCTTCACTTTTGTAGAATGGCTTCCAGTAAAGGGTTCTACTGGAATTGGCCACTAGTTTATTTAAGGTCCAATGGAAGATGAAAATAAACAAGTATTAATCCTGAGAACTTTTTTTTGTGGAATTATGAAAACAGTCTGTTATAAAACACATCCAGATGTCAGCCAAGGCTGAGTCGATTGGAATAATAGCTTCAAGTAAAATCAGCAAAGGTCAGCTAGTCAGGCTGAGGGAGGAAATCTCCAGAATGCCCCCTTCAAAGAGGCAGGGGAGGGTGCTGTTATGCAGCCAGCCTCAAGCTGTGTCCATGAGACATAATTGTTTAAATGATTTATAAAAGAATCTATGAATACCATGGATCAACATAGTTTTTTCAAAAGATTAATTTTGTCACAGCTTAAGGGCAGGTTTATAGAAGACCAAAACAAAAAAGAAGGTCATTTGATAAAAGAAATTTTAAAAAGAGCAACATTTTTCCTCTCAATTTAACCACTATTAAATTTTTATATTAGTAAAAATGAAAGTTTAAAGACATTTAATTATTTTTTTTCTTTTTGGTACCCAAGGTCTATTCTTCCAAGATTCATGTGTAAGAATATTCACTGGAGCACTTTTAAAGGTTCACTTTTAAAACCTGTGAAGTAATCTACATGTTAGTCTGTGGAATATTAGTTTAAATAAGATAGCTTTTTTTAGAACAAAATATTGAACATTGCAGTAGACCTACTTTTGAGAACTGCTGTGAAAACATGTCTATCATATATGAAATAGGAAAAAGCAAGTAACAGCATTAAGTGTATCATTTTCCAGCTATTGTTTTATTAATCAGTCTATCAACATATGTTTCTCTGATTGTCTTTGCAGGGAAAGTTCTAGAAAGGCACAAGCATTTGTAGTGGTTATCTTTGGGGAGTGAAAAGGAAGAGAACAGAGAATTTTTTTCCTTTTTGTATTATACTTTCCTATAGTGTTTGAATTTTTACATTGAGCATGCAAAATGTGCTTTTGTAAAACATTTTTAAACTAATTTAAAAGAGTAGAAGGTCAGGAAAAAGAATGAGGGGTCTATGGAACTGGAAGGCTAACAGGGCATTGGCGAGCTGGTTCTTAAGAGGAAATGAGACCCCTGTGAAAAATATTAACAATCTGTGAAAATGCTAAATATCAAACAGACTGGTCACAAGAAAAATAGTCTTATTTGTTATGCTTTCTCCAGAGAGTGAAAAACTTCCTAAAATAAAACACAGTACTGTTACATTTTTCTACCACCTATTGAGGGATCTGATGGCTAATAGTATCTCATTTATTTCCTTGGTGCCAATTTCACTTTGAAATCTACGTTTTCTTTAAAAGAGAGCATGGAAAATCTTTGAAGCATTCTAGTCTCTGCTACCTATCTAGAGGCTTTATTGGTTGATGTTGGGAACCATTGACTATCAAAGACCTTGAGCGTTGTAGATGGGACATGGTGATAGGTCCACCTTGTGAGCTCACAATGAAGGCCAAAAGGTTGTAGATGGGACATGGTGATAGGTCCACCTTGTGAGCTCACAATGAAGGCCAAAAGGTTGTAGATGGGACATGGTGATAGGTCCACCTTGTGAGCTCACAATGAAGACCAAAAGGATGGGTGTCCCTTCCTCTGGATGCAGAAGGTCTGGCTAGTTGGCAAAATGCCCAGTATATATGCAGGATAAGGCCAATCTGCTGGTTTAGGCCCAAATGTCCCTCCCTGAATAATCAGGTAGGGGTCTTTGTGATTTAGGTTGGATCAGGGAGATTTTTACAAAGAACATAGGAAGTGATACCATAAAGAGTACAGTGCCCAACAGAAATCTAAATTTTATGAAGCCCCAAAAGTGAGTCTGAGGGTGCTTCAAATTAAGAGCTAAAAGTAAAATACTAATATAATACCCAGATGTGGACAGGAGGATTTAGGAACTTGAAGGATAAGGTAAGAGCAGCTGTGTTGGAGTAAGTAGGAGACAGTAAAAGATTCAGACCAGGTTATTGGGTAGCTTGCCTTTAAGTTCCAGACTGGGACTGGTGGCATGTAAGGCCCAGAAATGGGAGGCTCACTTTCCCTGTGTAGGTCAGGAGTCTCACAGCAAGGTTCTGACATATTCTGGGATATTGCTGAGGAGGGAGGCGGAGTTCTGAGTGCCAACAGTAATGGGGGACAAAAAATCCCTTGCCACTACACCTGCCAATACATTTGTATGGCTGTCTCCTTAGGATACATTCACAAGAGAGAGATTGCCAAGCAGAAGCATATGTCCTTTCTAAATTTTAACAGGTACTCCCAAATTTCCATTCAGAAATGTGCTGTTACCTTTCCAGACAGCTCTACCTCTTGGTGTTGTGTCTCTGTGTGGGAAGCCACATTTCACATGTTAATGGCCATCTTGTTTGATTTCTTTTTTTTTCTTTTGTTATCTATGCTTAAGTTCCTTGTCGGTTTTTATTTGATATCTGTTGTGGTTTGGATCAGTGTCCCCCAAATGCCCACGTGTTGAAAGTTTGATTGCCAACCTGTGGCTCTACTGGGAGGTTGTGGGACCTTTAAGAGGAGGGGCCTAGGGGGAGGAATTTAAGCCTTTGGGAATGTGCCCTTCAAGGTGATACTGGAACCCCACCTCCTTCCTCTCTCTCTTCTTTTGCCTCCCAACAGCCATGAGGTAGGCGATTCCCTTCAACGTGCACTTGCCACCATAATGTTTTTCATCACCACAGGCCCCAAAGCAACTGCGCCAAACAAACAAGCTAAAACCTTTGAAACCCTGGACCATAATAATCTTCTTTTATAAGTTGATTATCTCAGGTAATTTGTCAGAGTAATGAAATTTTAAAAACAGCCAGGTTGTCTGGAAATAAGATTCTAAAAGAAAGGTTTGCATACAGAAGGTTTAGCCGATTCTTGGAGGAATACCTGCAGGGAAAGAGGGCAGAAGAACAGGTGGAAACTCACCTGTGATGCAGCTGCAACAGGACTGTAGTCCATCACTGGGCTGCCCCTGGAACTGGAAAAACCAAGAGAAGTTGATCACTGTATGCAAGCTATTACTTAGCAGGAACTGCAACCTTTGGAGAAGCATCTCTTCAGCAGAGAATGATTCCAGGAAAGAGGTTCCATTGTGTTTTCTTAGAACCCAACACTCCTGTCTGCTGAAAAGAAGAAATTCAATCCTAAAGACAAAATATGAGCATGGACCTTAGCATTTACTGCAGTTTGAAATGTCAGTATTCTTGAATATTGGTTTGAAAGAGCTCTTTACACATTAATAATATTCATCTTTTGTCAAATAGTCCCGACTCAGATATAGGGGGTGGGAATGCGGCTGACTAGTTGACCCCTGGGTTCTATGTCCAGCATCTCATCATCTTTAATAAAGAAAAACAACTTTCTTTTAAAATCTTTATTATGATGTTTTGCATTCTCAAGAGGGTTTTTGTGGGATTTTGTTTGTTTAGGTTTTGGGTTCTTTTTTTTTTAAATAAATTAGTTCTTTCACAACAAAGATTACAGGATTATTGTCCTGCACTTCCCTTTAATATTTTATGACTTTATTATCTTACATTTAATTAAATTTAAAATAATTTTAAAATGAGATCTAAATTTATTACTGTCATAATTTTTGTTGCTAGTATTTTACCAAATACATAATGTGCTGGGCTAATATATTGTACTAGGTGACAATCCCTCGCTTATGCTGATTTGAACATCACTTTTATGGTTTAAGAAATCTTCCTACAGGCATACATCTGTTTCTGGACTGTGTTTCTGCTCCATCCTTCCCCACAAATGGTCTCCCCTGAGGTCAGTTCAAGGCTATTCCGATCACTGAAACACTGCGATATGCCTTAATGGGCTGCAGCAATTACCAGACAATTACCCGCTTCTTTTCCAGAATTTTCCTGGCTTTCCTTGAAAGTTTCAATTCTAGATAAACCTTAGAATCTTTGGGTCAAGTTCCGAAAAGAAATCATCCTGGGATTTTGACCAGAATTATACTAGGTTTGCATATCAATGGAAAGAACTGACATCTGTTATAACACTGAATATATTCAACCTGGGGACTGTGCTACAGTTTTATATTTTAAACCCTTTTATTACACTTTTTATCAGGTTTATGCCACCTCTGTAAAAGGAATTCAGACATTTTATCCCCTTCTGCAACCATTCCTGGAACAGTTTCAGTAAAATAATTATCTGTTCCTCAAGTTTCGGTTAAATACTCTAAAGTTATGGTTATTGCACTCTATATAGTCTGGAATTGTAGCAGTAATTTCTGTGGCATAAACAGCTGCTTTTAAAAAGCATTTTGGAGTTTCCAAGGTGTGTCTGCTTATCCTTTTGCCGCCTATTTCTGGATCTGTTCTATTTGAGAAACTTGAACATTGCATGTGCTGCATACCTACAATTTTGCCATTCTGTATGTGCTGAACATCATCTGTGTGCCCCCTCTGTTATCCCCCTCAATTGCAGGTGGATGTCCTTGAATTGACTCTTGGTTTCTCATTTCTGTCCTCATCCTCTCTGTACCTCTGTGATCTTCCTTTTCCTGTGGAAAGACTTTGGTGCTGTACTTTAATAGACACCAGCAATTACAAGTCAATTATTTGCTCAGGCAAGTTTCTGAATTCCTAATCTCTTCATTGCTGCTTCTGTATCCTTTTAATTTAGGGTAACTATGTTTTTCAATTTAAATCCATCAATTCTTGTCACAGATCTTTCTCTTTCCTGCACTTATAGTACTCTTACATTTTCTTGAGAATCTAAATCTGAATTTTCAAAGTAATTTCTCCATTTTCTCAGGGGAAGTCAGATTCCTGGAAGAACATTAGCTCTCATTCCAGATGAAAACAGGTGTATACTAGAAGACCCAAAAGGGTCTACAAAAAAACTACTAGAACTAATAAATGAATTCAGCAAAGTGGCAGGATATAAAATCAACACGCATAAATCAAAGGCATTCCTGTATATCAGCGACAAAACTTCTGAAATGGAAATGAGGAAAAACACTCCATTCGCAATATCCTCAAAGAAAATAAGATACTTGGGAATCAACCTAACAAAAGAGGTGAAAGATTTATACAATGAAAACGACAGAACCCTAAAGAGAGAGATAGAAGAAGATCTTAGAAGATGGAAAAATGTACCCTGTTCATGGATAGGCAGAACCAACATCATCAAAATGGCAATATTACCCAAAGTTCTCTACAGGTTTAATGCGATGCCAATCAAAATCCCAAAGGCATTTCTTGTAGAAATAGATAAAGAAATCATGAAATTCATATGGAAAAATAAAAGACCCAGAATAGCAAAAGCAATTCTAAGCAGGAAGTGTGAATCAGGTGGTATAGCGATACCAGAGTTCAAACTATATTACAGAGCAATAGTAACAAAAACAGCATGGTACTGGTACCAAAACAGGCAAGTGGACCAATGGTACAGAATAGAGGACACAGAGACTAATCCACAAAGCTACAACTATCTTATATTTGATAAAGGAGCTAAAAGCATGCAATGGAGGAAGGATAGCATCTTCAACAAATGGTGCTGGGAAAACTGGAAATCCATATGCAACAAAGTGAAACTGAATCCCCTCCTCTCACCATGCACAAAAGTTAACTCAAAGTGGATCAAGGAGCTTGATATCAAATCAGAGACTCTGCGTCTGATAGAAGAAAAAGTTGGCTACAATCTACATATTGTGGGGTCGGGCTCCAAATTCCTTAATAGGACACCCATAGCACAAGAGTTAATAACAAGAATCAACAAATGGGACTTACTTAAACTGAAAAGTTTTTTTCTCAGCAAGAGAAACAATAAGAGAGGTAAACAGGGAGCCTACATCATGGGAACAAATTTTTACTCCTCACACTTCAGATAGAGCCCTAATATCCAGAGTATACAAAGAACTCAAAAAAATAGACAATAAGACAACAAATAACCCAATCAACAAATGGGTCAAGGACCTGAACAGACACTTCTCAGAGGAGGACATACAATCAATCAACAAGTACATGAAAAAATGCTCACCATCTCTAGCAGTCAGAGAAATGCAAATCAAAACCACCCTAAGATACCATCTCACTCCAGTAAGATTGGCAGCCATTATGAACCCAAACAACAAGTGCTGGTGAGGATGTGGGGAAAAGGGTACTCTTGTACATTGCTGGTGGGACTGCAAACTGGTGTGGCCAATTTGGAAAGCAGTATGGAGATTCCTGGGAAAGCTGGGAATGGAACCACCATTTGACCCAGCTATTGCCCTTCTCGGTCTATTCCCTGAAGACCTTATCCCTACAGGGATACTGCCACATCGATGTTCATAGCAGCACAATTCACAATTGCTAGACTGTGGAACCAACCCAGATGCCCTTCAATAGATGAATGGATAAAAAAAAAAAATGTGGCATTTATACACCATGGAGTATTACGCAGCACTAAAAAATGACAAAATCATGGAATTTGCAGGGAAATGGATGGCACTAGAGCAGATTATGCTTAGCTAGCCAAACCCTAAAAAAAATACCAAATGTCTTCTTTGATATAATGAGAGCAACTAAGAACATAGCAGGGAGGAAGAGCAGGAAGAAAAGATTAACATTAAACAGAGACATGAGGTGGGAGGGAAAGGGAGAGAAAAGGGAACCTGCATGGAAATGGAGGGAGACCCTCATTGTTATACAAAATTACATATAAGAGATTGTGAGGGGAATGGGAAAATAAACAAGGAGAGAAATGAATTACAGTAGATGGGGTAGAGAGAGAAGATGGGAGGGGAGGAGAGGGGGGATAGTAGGGGATAGGAAAGGTAGCAGAATACAACAGTTACTAATAGGGCATTATGTAGAAATGTGGATGTGTAACGGATGTGATTCTGCAATCTGCATTTGGGGTAAAAATGGGAGTTCATAACCCACTTGAATCTAATGTATGAAATATGATATGTCAGGAGCTTTGTAATGTTTTGAACAACCAATAAAAAAAAGAAAACAGGTGTATAATAGGGAGGGTTTTGCTGTTTTGGTTTGGTTTGGACCTTTTTGGAGGGTGGGAGTCCTTTTGACATGCTTATCTTTTCAAAAAGAGGTCTCCATAGCTTTGTCCAGGATCTGTCAGAGACGGCTGGCTTCTAATTAGACTCTAAGATCAAAGAATAAAAATGTTGGTTCCTAGGCATCCATTTTCCAGATGGGTTTCCAGGAGTGTGTGGGAGGTGATAATGGATTGAGAATCGGAGGTAGAAGTGACGGGAGTTTTGAACCCCTTGCTATTTTTTCCCCATATTTCATCCCTGGCTGTCAGACTGCCCTGTAGGAGCTGCCCTGCCACCCTGTCGGGCAGAAGAAACCGAGAACTCTGTCCCTGGTGCTTTGTTTGGCCCGACCCTCTCCAGAACCCATGTGTTTCCTATGTGACTTTCTGCCCCCATGTCATAGAACACACTTTCTCTTGCCTCTTCTTTGAGGACACCAAGCAGATGTCTTCTAAAACATCCTCCTCCTTCCTGTACAAAATTATTTTAGAGAATTGCTCTTTCTCTATGTCCTCCAGGCAACGTGTTATGTTTTCCCCTTGAGCTATAGAAGCATTCCAAGGGAATTTTTTTTTAATGTTTGCTCCTACTTGAAAAAGGAAAAACATGTGTCCAAGCTGGGCATCTGCTGACAGACACAGGATGTAAATTGTCCTGGGTTAGTGCCCCCCTTTCCCTTGGGGATATCCACAGCTTCCTGTGAGGACTGCCTAGAAGACTGATACACAGAGCCCTTGGCCCATTTTCTCTTCAGGACAGTCACTCAGGGGGAGTGGATCACAGACTTTATTAAGGGTATGATGTCCCAGGTGAAACTGCCATGAAAGGAATTTGTGCCCTTAAAAAAGAGCCCATGGTCGCATTTCCTATCTTCCCTTCTGTCTTTGCATGCAGAGGAACAAGATTGGAAGAAAGGGACTTTGTGAGGCTTCTCTTCCGCCTTTGGCAGCTGCGCTCCTCAGATCTCACAGCACCATGTTGGGACAGAGCATCCAGAGATTCACCACCTTGGTGGTCCATCAGAACCATGAAGAGGAGGGCCCCTGAAGAATTTGCCATTTTCAGTGGAAAACAAGTGGCGCTGACTGATTAAGATGATCTCATGGGATGGGCATGTGGCTCAAGCAGTAGCGCGCTCTCCTGGCATGTGTGGGGCGCTGGGTTCCATCCTCAGCACCACATAAAAATAAAATAAAGATGTGTGACCACCGAAAACTAAAAAATAAATATTTTTTAAAAATTCTCTCTCTCTCCAAAAAAAAAAAAGATGATCTTATACTTTGGACCAGGACTTGCTGCACCTTTTTATTATAGTAAGACACCAACTACTTCAGGAATAAAGATGTTTTAATTCATCCATTTAACAGATATGAAGAATGTTTTAAGAGGTGCACTGTCTGAGACTCATAGCATACTATATATGTTTGTAAATAAACTAATGACATAAAGGGGAAAAAAGAGAGAGAGCCTCCAGAGAGCTGCTTTGCCCCTTGCACTACGTGAGGACACAAAGAAAAGGAGTCATCTGAGTCAACAAATAGACTCTCCCAGACGTAGCATCTGCATGCACCTTGGTCTTGGACTTCCCTGTCTCCAAATTGTAAGACATAAATGTATGTTGTTTTATAGGCCATTCAGACCATGATATCGCTTTGGTCAGGGATCTCTAGAGGAAGAGAATTAGGATATGTAGAGGTATAATGATAAAATGGGATTGATTAGATGAGCCTACATGATCAGAAGCTGGATAATCCCATAAGAGCCATCTACACACCAGGAAGCTGGAAGAACCAGTAGCTGCTCAGTTCTAGAAGCTGGAGCCTTAGAATAAGAGGAACCAGTGATGCAGCCCCAACTACGACAGATGGCCTGATCTCCCCTGGAGAACCGATGCGCAGAGCCTACACTAGAAGAGTTCAAGAGCTGGAGGACATGGCACCCAAATGGCAGCAGCCATCCAGGCACCCACTCAAGAAAAATGGAGCTTGGATCCGCATAGGTATGCTCTTCATTTCACCATTTGTTCCATCTTGGTCCCTCATCCTATGGTACAATGCCACCCACATTCAGGATGGGTCTCCCCCTCCGTTTGCTGTCCCACATGCAGTCATCTCTGGAAAAAACCCTCATGGACCGGCCCAAAAGTCGCTTAATGCTAAGCATCTCTCAATCTACTCAAGTCGACAATTTAGATTAACCATCACAGGTATTGTTACAGCAGCTGAATGGACTAAGACACTTGTCTTTTTTTTCCTCTCACTTTCTCTCTTTATATATAAAAATAATATGCACACTATCATCACGAAGAGCTTGTTGTATGCAAAGCACCATGCTAGGGACTGTGTATGTGTTATTCCACTAATACTCGTGGCAGGATGGAGTGATTGAGCAGAGGCCCCACAGTTTATAACTGGTTAGTATAGATTCAATCCCATTGCCACTTTTCAACCCCTTTTGAAGGGGTGCTACAATCTTGGACACATGCTCCTCACTCTGCCCTTTGCCCCATTCTGTCACAGTCTGAGCATTGTTGTCTCAGAATGGATTGACAAAGGCAGGACTGTCAGCAGCAGGAGAATGGCTCAGCTCACCTCCACTCCAAGTGTTGCAATTTGGCCGCTATAAAAAAGGAGATAACAGAATACGCAGAGTAGCAGTCAGCATAGACTAAATTAATCTACAGTAACAAACAGCCCCCAAAGCTCTGTGGCTTACAATAACAAAGATAAATATCTTGCTCATGCTGCATGTCCATTTCATCTCTGCTCCTCACAGAATCCAGCCTGATAGAGAAGTAACTATTTCAAAGATTCCAGTCATTGGCCAGAAGGCAGAGCATTACAGAGAACTTTACATTGTTGAGTTCAATCTCTACCATGGAGGTGAAGCATCATTTTCTCTTATAATTTGCCAAAAGTAATCACATGGCTCCACCTACCCACAGGAGACCTAGACGTGCAATCCTACCATTTGCCCAGAGGGAAGGAGCAGAAAATGTAGACAAAAATGCATTAATTATAGCCACATCTAGCTAGAGTGACATCCTTATAGTCATTAGTATCAAGACCAGTGAGAACGTCCATGTGCCTCCTAGATAGCTGCACCAAGGGAGAAAAGTTTAATGATGCTCAAGAAGAACCACGGTCCTTCTAGAAACTGTGGGAAGAGAAACTTGGAGAAGAGCTACTTCATGGTTTTAATTTTTCATTTGTTTCCTTCATGTGTAAGCTAACTCTTCTACTTTGAGTTATACTCAACACAAAGAATCAGCTTGAGGATTGACACTAATTTTGCAAATGAAAAAAAATTAAGTCAGTATGTCTTGATAAAATTGATAACAAATCACCGAGAGAACTAAGTTGATTATTTCCTCCTTTGGTGAGGAAGTCAATGTTCTTCTGGGAATCGATCTATCTGTACAGAGCAGGTTGTGCAGACTGACAGGCAACAAGAATTCTCAAATTCATTTTCAATTAGGTGAAGGAGCCAAACTACATATCATCTCTGTTGTTCTGAAATGCTGTGAGTGTGAATTATTTGGGGAGGGTGAGTTTTTAATGGAAATATAATATCTGTACTTATTTATAGGGTAGTGTAAATTATTAAGGAAATTCAATTTTCACTGCTGCTATTGCTAAAAATAATCCTATCTTCTCAGCCAGCACCTCATTCCCCTGGAGCCCTCAGATAAAGTCCAGGAGACTTTTCCTCACACAGAGCCCTTGCCTTGGAAGAAATCCTCCATTCTGTGGCTACAACCTCTCAATGATACATCCAAAGTTTCCAAAAGATCCACCCATAGCTTTCCTATGTCTCCATTTGGATTTTTCATAGGTATTTCAAACTAAAATGTCCTAAATTGATGATTTCTCTCTCCTACTCTTTCTAGGCCCACCTCAGGTAGCCACATATTTGTGCCCCAAACCAAGGGGTTATTCTAAACACCTCCTTCTTCTCTCTCATCCAGTTCACTTCCCATGCAATAAGTCTGACCTTTTCTATCTCCACCCATTCTGCTCTCCAGCCTGACCCCATCTCACCATGATAAATCTATTATCAGCCTCCTGATTTCTATAACTATTCCTGACTTGTCTTTGTGCCTCTGCTCTTATCCCTCCCCAATCCTTCTGGACACATATTTAAAGAGTGAATATTTGTTATTTTAAAAGATGAACTGGATCATACTACTTATATCAACTCTATGGTGGCGATCACTTTAATTCAGGATGGAGTTAAAGACCTGCTGACCATCATCCCCTGTACCTTGCACACACCTCTCACCATCTCTCTTACCACACTTCTCCTTAGCCACAGGATCCAGACTGACTGTCCTTCCTCTGTTTTTCATGTGATCCTTTCTCCTGCCTCAGCCCTCTGTCCCATTCCTTCTGCTACATGTGTTTTTCTTCCACTTCTTTGCCTAGCCTCCTCCCCTACCTCCCCTTCAATAATGCACCCAATGGCCCTTCCTTTTGGAGGCTTTCTCCAACCACTCAATATCAACCAAGTTCCCTCTAGATTTCTCCTTTTATTTTCCCTACATTATTTATTACACTTTTAATTATATACTCATTTCCAAAATTAGTCCCAGGCTCTCCCTACTAAGTTGTAAGCTTCACAAAGGGCAAAGACCATGCCTCTTTTGCTCACTGCTCCTCTTTCCACCAAATTAGCAGTCTTTGGCCCACAGAAAACATTTTGAAATACCTGTATACTAAGTGAATAAGTTGACATACCTAATCCCTGGGATATTATAATAATGATGACTCCTCATTCAAATTGTCCCCCCGACAAAAAAAGAACATGACAGATATACAAAGCTGTTTATTACAACACTATTTGTAAAAGAAAAAGGTGAAATAATTCCCATGTCAATAAATGAGATTCGGGTTGAATAAACTATGAAAACACACAGTGGAGAGAAAGTCTTTATATATTGTTACACTAACAAAGGTAAGTTGCTTAAATAGTGAATATAAAATACCTTTTAATTAAGAAAGGAGACAATATAAGTATGTGTGTGTCATTTAAGAATGAAATTTAAGACAATTTTAAAAAGAGAAAAGTAAAAAAAAAATAGGAGAGAGGAACAGAAGCTAAATTCTCTGAATGCATTTGCTTTGTACCTAACTGAAAGAAATTAGCTATACATATTTAATGAGTTGATAATGACAAATAAGTAAATATGAAAAAAAGAATATATATTTTTCTAGCTTTGTATTTTGAAATTCACTTTGATTTCCAAGAAAAATACCTAGTAGCAATAGAAATCAAGTAGTCATGGTTACACCTAACATTCAGATTTTAGTTTCAAAATATTTTTCCAAGCTTCATTGGGGAAAAAAATAGTCTGATTCCAACTCTCATCAGAAATTGTGTGAGATGATTCTAGAATTTTTTAACATACCAGAAAACAAACAAGCTAACCAAAACTATCAGGGAATTGTCAAAAAAGACCTAGAAAGCAATTTGAAAGATTCTCACTGGCCAATACTAGGATAATTATTATTGAAAGAATAACAATAATTGCAATGAGTTGAACTATATCAAAAAAGTTAAAATTCAGGAGTGCATAATGATAGCAAAAAGACTACATTGGTCACACCAAAACTGATAAATGGAAAGAAAAAAAGCATTTATATGGACTTTCTTGTAAATCTATCTTTTGGGAAGACCAACCAGTTAATGGCCAGAAGTTGATCAATAGAAAAATTCTAGCTAATAAATGCAGAAAGAATTTATTGTCTTAGAATATTACCAACTTATACCCCTAATGAAACAAGGAATGTGGCAATGACCATGATCAGCTACAACTCCACACTAAGTGGAAGATTGAGAAGAACTTTTCCACTGGTGAATCTGCACATCCAAATGGAAAAACTCCATCTTTCTCATGTTCCTAGTGATATGCAATAGGAAGGACACAGCAACAAATAGGAAGCATCTGCAAAGAAAAAAAAAATCCAAAACTGATCTATTATCTATCATCAACTTATACAAAACAAGATAGAGGAACAGCACTAGGGATAACTGGATCATACCTCAACATTGTAAAAGCAATCTATGATAAGCCACAGGCCAGCATCATTCTGAATGGAGAAAAATTGAAGGCATTCCCTCTAAGATCTGGTACAAGACAGGGATGCCCTCTCTCACCACTTCTGTTCAACATAGTCCTCGAAACACTGGCCAGAGCAATCAGGCAGACGAAAGAAATTAAAGGCATAAAAATAGGAAAAGAAGAACTTAAATTATCACTATTTGCAGATGATATGATTCTATACCTAGCAGACCCAAAAGGGTCTACAAAGAAGCTATTAGAGCTAATAAATGAATTCAGCAAAGTGGCAGGATATAAGATCAACACGCATAAATCAAAGGCATTCCTGTATATCAGCGACAAATCCTCTGAAACGGAAATGAGGACAACTACTCCATTCACAATATCCCCCAAAAAAATAAAATACTTGGGAATCAACCTAACAAAAGAGGTGAAAGATTTATACAATGAAAATTACAGAACCCTAAAGAAAGACATAGAAGAAGACCTTAGAAGATGGAAAAATATACCCTGCTCATGGATAGGCAGAACTAACATCATCAAAATGGCGATATTACCAAAAGTCCTATATAAGTTCAATGCAATGCCAATCAAAATCCCAACAGCATATCTTGTAGAAATCGATAAAAGAATCATGAAATTCATATGGAATAATAAAAGACCCAGAATAGCAAAAACAATACTAAGCAGGAAGTGTGAATCAGGCGGTATAGCGATACCAGACTTCAAACTATACTACAGAGCAATAGTAACAAAAACAGCATGGTACTGGTACCAAAACAGGCGGGTGGACCAATGGTACAGAATAGAGGACTCAGTAACCAATCCACAAAACTACAACTATCTTATTTTTGATAAAGGGGCTAAAAGCATGCAATGGAGGAAGGATAGCATCTTCAACAAATGGTGCTGGGAAAACTGGAAATCCATTTGCACCAAAATGAATCTGAATCCCTATCTCTCGCCGCGCACAAAAGTTAACTCAAAATGGATCAAGGAGCTTGATATTAAATCAGAGACATGGCATCTGATAGAAGAAAAAGTTGGTTATGATCTACACGCTGTGGGATCGGGCTCCAAATTCCTCAATAGGACACCCATAGCGCTAGAGTTAACAAATAGAATCAACAAATGGGACTTACTCAAACTAAAAAGTTTTTTCTCAGCAAAAGAAACAATAAGAGAGATAAACAGGGAACCTACATCCTGGGAACAAATCTTTACTCCACACACTTCAGATAGAGCCCTAATAACCAGAATATACAAAGAACTCAAAAAATTAGACAATAAGATAACAAATAACCCAATCAATAAATGGGCCAAGGACCTGAACAGACACTTCTCAGAGGAGGACATACAATCAATCAACAAGTACATGAAAAAATGCTCACCATCGCTAGCAGTCAGAGAAATGCAAATCAAAACTACCCTAAGATACCATCTCACTCCAGTAAGACTGGCAGCCATTAGGAAGTCAAACAACAATAAGTGCTGGAGAGGATGCGGGGAAAAGGGCACTCTTGTTCATTGCTGGTGGGACTGCAAATTAGTGCAGCCAATTTGGAAAGCAGTATGGAGATTTCTCGGAAAGCTGGGAATGGAACCACCATTCGACCCAGCTATTCCCCTTCTCGGTCTATTCCCTAAAGCCCTAACAAGAGCATGCTACAGGGACACTGCAACATCGATGTTCATAGCAGCTCAATTCACGATAGCAAGACTGTGGAACCAGCCTAGACGCCCTTCAATAGATGAATGGATAAAAAAAATGTGGCATTTATATACTATGGAGTATTATTCTGCATTAAAAAATGACAAAATCATAGAATTTGGAGGGAAATGGATGGCATTAGAGCAGATTATGCTAAGTGAAGCTAGTCAATCTTTAAAAAACAAATACCAAATGACTCCTTTGATATAAGGGGAGTAAACAAGGACAGGGTAGGGACGAAGAGCTTGAGAAGAAGATTTACATTAAACAGGGATGAGAGGTGGGAGGGAAAGGGAGTGAGAAGGGAAATCGCATGGTAATGGAAGGCGATCCTCAGGGTTATACAAAAATGACATATAAGAGGAAAGGAGGGGTAAGACAAGATAATACAAATGGAAGAAATGATCTACAGTAGAAGGGGTAGAGAGAGAAAAGGGGAAGGGAGGGGAGGGGAGGGGAGGGGAGGGGGGATAGTAGAGAATAGGACAGACAGCAGAATACATCAGACAAGAGAAAGGCAATATGTCAATCAATGGAAGGGTAACTGATGTGATACAGCAATCTGTATACGGGGTAAAATTGGGAGTTCATAACCCACTTGAATCAAACTGTGAAATATGATGTACTAAGAACTATGTAATGTTTTGAATGACCAACAATAAAAAAAAAAAAAAAAAAAGAATGTAACCAGCTGAAAATTGTACAGGACAAATAACTCAGCTTCTTCAGTTTCTTCAATAAATAAATAACAAAAGGGAAAGGAGAAAGAACTGCTGTGTGTGCATGTGTGTGTGTGTGTGTGTGTGTGTGTGTGTGTGTGTACCAGACATAAGGTGTGCACAATCTTTCCTTTTTCTTTTTTTAATCAACTGTGAAAAGAATCATAGAGCACACTGAGTAGATAATATTAAAGAACTATTTTTCATATCTCTAGTGATGGTAATAGTGCATGTCCTAAAGGTAAAATAGTTTTTAAAATAGTTTCCATATATTAGAGATCATAGTAAGCATTTATGGGTGAAATGGTATGTCTGGATTTTCTTTTTTTTTTTTTACAATTTTTTTTTTAAAGAGAGAGAGAGAAATGGTGGCCCGTACTCGGGATGTCTGAAGCTTGGGGGTGCCTCCTGATTCTGGTGCCCCCCAAGACATCGGCAGGAAGCACAACCAGAGAGGTGATGGGTTTTTTGTATATGTATATAGATATATGACACCATTGCAAATGTATTTGAGCATTTGAAGGTCATACATCCAAGATTATCAATTTTGTTGCCATTTGTCATTTTGAAAAGTATTAACAGAACTTTATACTCATTGTGCAATGTATTCTGTATTTCAAATGTTACTTCTCTTAAGGGTACATACTTTTATTAACACAGATGCACTACCTATGCATGTGTGTTCATTTATGTTCAAGTCATGTTTTAGGTGCATGATGGAAGAATACAATTGGCATGTGCAACATTCTATTCATTATGCCTTCTAATTATCATAGCATCTTTACTATAATGAACTAAGAATCCTTGAGTTATACAATTTTATAGAACCAATAAGGCAAAGAAAGATATTTTTTAACATTCCTAAAAAGCATTGTTTATAGATAGTTAAGTGTAAAAGGGAGCCATTTAAAATGTACTTATTAAAAAAAATAATATGAAAATTTAAAAAAAAATAAATAAAAATAAAGAGAGAGAGAGAGAGACAGAGAGAGAGAATTTTATTTATTTTTTAGTTTTTTCGGCGAACACAACATCTTTGTTTGTATGTGGTGCTGAGGATCGAACCCGGGCCGCACGCATGCCAGGCGAGCGCGCTACCACTTGAGCCACATCTCTAGCCCTGGATTTTCTTCTATGTTATTCCATGAGAAAATTAAAGCAGAAATGGAGGGGGTGAATGACAAATGAAACAAGAAAAAATTATAGCCAAATGCCTAACTTCAGTTTCCCTAATCTAAATCTCTACTTCCATAGATCTTAATCAATTCTTAATTCTATCAAATAAGATGGTTTTATAATAATAATTTTAGATATAAATTTAAGAATATTTATAATATCTCCTAAATATCATTCAAGTGCCCCTCACCCCAAGTGCAAAAGATTGGCAAGAACCATACCTAGATCTCTTGCTGGAAAAATAACTCAACAGTAGCCATGAAAACCATGCCTCCTTCACCCCCTAAGCCCCCAGCCTGGGACCAAGTGCTGCAGTCTGCATGAGCTGCTCTTGTAAGGACAGAAATCAAATCACCTGTCTACACAGCTCTGAGTTGTAGGGTCTCCTCTACTTCCAGTTGAGTCTCGGGGGCTCGAGGCAATGTTTTCTACTCCTTTCCTGACTTGTATTGCTTGTACATGTCCTCATACATTGGAGGTTCAATTTAGACACTTTTCCCTGTTCTTTCCTGGGAAGCCACCTCTCCCTCTCCTTTGAGAACTCCTAGCCATGTCCTTTTCCTGTAAGAAAGTTGCCTCGAAAAATTGGTTAAGATAGTTACTCTGCCTTAGCACATGCCACACTTGGAATTCAGTCTCACCTAACAATAAATGTGTTGTTGCCCATGGCCCATGAACTTCAGCCAATCTGAGATCATTGCCAACAGAGAGGATGAACATCTAAAGATTAGAGGCAAGCAAGAATATCAAAGAAGCATCATCTATTCAGCACCAAAGGCAGTGGGAAATTAAAACACTATCAACCAAAATTAAAATACTGAGATTAAAACACTATCAACCAATACCGTCCTGTTCATGGTGACATGAGGGACACAGGATGGTGAAATAAGGAGTGCCTGAACTTGGGAATCACACAAAGGTTGGTTAGAATCCAAGTCCACATCCTGATAGATAATTTCAATAGAGGCAATAACTTCTGCTTTCTGAACTTCAGGTTCCTCCTCTATACAATCAACTCAGAGACCCGACTGTACCCGGTTTGCTATAAAACACCACACACAAGCCCTGAGCACTGAACCCACATATGGAGTCCTGGTGAGGTTGCTTATGAATTCCAAAAGGGTTACTTTGGCAGCTGAAGTGAACATTTCAGGAACATCATGTCCATGCTCACAGCAAATAGTTTGTTCATTTTCTCATCTTGTTCCAAAGTCTTCATTTATCTTTTGGGGTTTCCGGCCTGGCTCTCCAACCCTGGGAGCCTTTGGCCCCAGTCCCCTTCCAAGTGCAGGGCCCTTGCATTTAGCCAGCATCCCAGTCACTTATCTCAATAAGGTCTTGTGGGAGGGAAAACTCTGGCAGGGGCAATTGTATCTGCCATACTGGTGCAGAAGGAAGGAGGAGAGTTGGAAAGCTGTGCAACTCTCAACTCTTCTGAAAATGATAAACGATTTCTACCAAGGCTAAGCAACTTGCTAATTAATGATCTGGTATTAGCACCCGCTGTCTCCGTCCAGCTCATTTGTCTTTCCTATGAGGACACATTAAATGCAGTTTAAGGATCTTGTTCATCCCAGGGGTTTCTTGTTTGCTGCTGTGATAAGGCCTGGAAGGCTTGGAGTTGATGCCAGTGGCAAAAGGTCAGTGTGCTTCACAGGAGTCCCCAAGGATATATGGAATAGAGAAGAAGAAAGAGGTAATATTAGCTGAGGGTCATTTGTGGACTAGTATGAATGTACAAGATCCTTAACATTTCTTAATACATTAAATCTTCAGGAGGGAGATGAGGTAAGCAGGATTATTGTTATTTGTTGATGAAGAAACTGATGATCAGGGAGGGTAAATAGCATATTCAAGGTCACATAACTAGTAAATGCTTCATCTGAGATTTCAGTACAATCAGTTCGATTACAAAAATTTGATTCCTAAATAAAGTCAGCATCATAGACACTGAACAACACATTTGGAGATTCATAGATATAAGGAAATTATGGGCATTATATATACAAAATTCAGGATTTCATGGAAGGGAGGGATAGAATATGAGAAGAACACTAAGGTAGCTTCCTACATTGTTTGATAAGTTCATGAATGTTCATTCTGTATGGAATTTATTATGTGTATGTGTAAGAAAAGCTCTAATATCTTTTTCAAAATCTAAACAAATATCCTCCTGGGCTAATAATATTCACCAAAAATAAGACAAAAGCAATTACAATTATCAAAATTATTGTGCAGATCCTATACTGGGTGTTATTAGATACTCAAAATAAAAAGAAATATAAAAGAAAGTGCCAGTCTGTATCACACAATATAAGAAGCCTATATTAGCATATATAAAATTATCTATCCTCTTAGAGACTTTGTAAGAAGTCATCTGGCCTGTGGTCTATTTCAGAATTTTTTCGTAAAGAAAGGTTGCCCATTAAAAAAAGTCTTGAATTCTCACCTACCTTCCTGGTACTGCACCCTGCAGGCCTGTGGTCTGTGGCCTTATTCCACAGCCTATGACAGGTCCCAGGGAGCTCCACTCTTTTCACCTGGTGTTCAGCATCTAAGGGGTATGGGAAATCACAGGGTAGAGAGGACTTAATCCCTTCCCAAAGGAACATAAAGTCATCCCTCAGGATGGACCACTGCCACCAGTAAATGAGCCAGAACCATTTGGTCATTCAGGCAATTCACTATCACAAATGCAAATCTGTAATTGCCCATCCTGATTCTCCTGCTGGAAGGCCATGTCCAGCCCTGAAACTCATGAATGGTACAACGTGACATCAATGAAGTGAGGACTGTTAGTATCACTGCATCCTTTATTCTAGATGATTTTGTTGTTGTTGTTCTAGAGGATTTTAATGTTCCTGGCTAGGTCTGGACCCATATGCTGGTGTTCAGCATCTGGGATTTCTGCCAGGTCCATCCCTGCCCTCTGTTAGTGTTGGTCTTATCAGATCATAATTTCTTTCTCTGAATGTGACAAGCTTCATCTCAGAATTTACAGGGAAGGTGTCTATGGCTAATAAGTAATGCCGGAGGGGTCAGGAAAACCACAGCTGCTCCCCTCAGTACTGGGAAGCATGTATTAAGACACAATTCTCTACCTACACACGGACGTTGTCAGTGGTAATGGATATGCAGGACTCCAAGCACTTTTCACAATAAGCAAAATTCAGAGATGGCTGCTATTCTCATAGCAGAGAAAACCATGAAGGGACCCAGTGGAAAACTCAAATAGTTTGGGCTGGGGGTAGAACCAGGATCTTCTCATTCCCGGTCCAGCCCTCCTCACAGCAGAGCATGAAGTAGCCTTGTTCCTTAAGGCAATACTCTCAAGTGCACACAATTGAAAACAGTCTGAGAAACCCTCCTGTGTCAGTGCTGACACCTCTTGCTAGTGTTTGAAAAGCAGCTCCAGGCCTGCTCCTGACTCCTCGGTGACTTCAGATCACATGCAGAACCTGTATCTCAATGGAAGGAGCGCTCCCCGAGACTCCACAAATAACTCCATTCTCTGGTACTTCCCACTCCACATTCCATCTGTGGCCATTCCTCTTTCCTTTTTACTCCCCAAATCAATCTCTCCAGAATAAAGGCCGAGTCCAGACACAGTTACGGTTTGGTTTAGATGAAGACAGAGTAGAAGGTGGTACACGGTGTGTCAAAGAAAAATCAGCCTGAGAGCACGGTGCAGAGTCTTTCCCCGGAATAGGAGGATGGGCCGTGATGGCTGCGCAGTGAGTGGTGCCCCCGAATAGAAGAAGGGGCTCCTTCTCCTGCAGAGGTAGGAGACGACCGATGGACAACGGGAATCTCCCGCCTCCTGGCCTTCCTTTGGTTCTAAGTCTTCCCCTGCCCCCATTCAAAATGTGAACGGCCACTAGCACGATGTCACTCTGGCTGTGGGACCTTTCCCAGAGCTGCAGGATGGGGGTGCCCTGCTACTCCGGGAGGGCTCAGGAAAGCCAAGCTGCCCCCAGGACTGGGAAGCGGGCTGTGAAGACACGGTTCTCCACATACACACGGATGTCGTCATAGAAGGACTCTCAGAGTTGGGGGGGGAGGGGGGAATGTAGTGTCTTAAAATGTTTTAAAGCGCCTTAAAACATCTGTGAGCCTGGCCTGGGCAGGAGAAGGAGGGAGCCAGGCCTCGGAGGCCTTCGCAGAGGCCCATTACTACCTCGTGGTCACCAGGCCGCTTCTTTCTTTCTTCTTTCTTTCTTTCTTTCTTTCTTTCTTTCTTTCTTTCTTTCTTTCTTTCTTTCTTTCTTTCTTTCTCTCTCTCTCTCTCTCCCTCTCTCTCTCTTTCTCTCTTTCTCTCGAGATTGAACCCCAAGGATGCTTTACCACTGAGCTACATCCTCAACCCCCACTCTTTGTTGTTGTTGTTGTTGTTGTTGTCATTGACACAGGATCTGGCTAAATTGCTGAGGTTGGCCTCGAACTTTTGAACCTCCTGCCTCAGCCTCCTGAGCCGCTGGGATTACAGGAGTTTGCCACAGCACCCAGCCCGCCTCAATTTTTAACTGAGGATTGGGCACAGTGTCTGATCAGCCTCCTACATGCCCCACTGAAATCTGGGGTAAAGTGAAGGCAGGAGGTACAGGACCTAAGAGTTGAGGTTGAGCCTTTCAGTAATTTTTACTACAGCCTCCTTGGGTCTGCCAGAAATAAACCTAATCAGGTTCACTTTTTGTAAAGTGAATCTTCCCAAGAGAGAATCCCAGCGTCCTTGCCAATAGTCACTAACCTGAACATGTAAAAGTTTGTTGTTTTTTTTTTTTTTATTCCTTTGCAAGGCTCCTCACCCTGGCTCACAACTTCATGCTTTCTGATATTTCCATCATGAATCAACGACAAAAGATGCCAAAGATGATGAATCATCACATCTACCAAATCCTGGATTGTTTGGATAATTTCTCAAGTGACAAAAGACTCACTCTCAGTTCCAACAGTACCAGAAGATCTTGAAGATCTTGACCTATTATTTTTTTAAGTCAGGTAATTCTGTGGGTTTTTTTGTTGTTGTTGTTTTGTTTTGGTTGGGTTTTCTTTTGTTTTGGGGGAAGGGGTTTTTCTTAATAACTCACACTAGATAGGAAGAAAGTCTTGGGTAATCATTTTGTAGCAGCCTCACTGCCAAGCCAGTGGGCAGTGACGACTTCCCAGAATCTTATCTGCCCAAAATTATTATTATCTGCCCCAAATTAAGGGAAGTTTAGATTTCCGCAAGTTGGAGCTGTTCACAGAATAAACAATGCTTTGACCTTTGGCATAGAAAACTACAAGTTAGTCCTCTATTTCTGCTGTTGACCAAACTTCCCCTTTAGTTTTACAAGGGACACAGATCACTTCTCAGATCTCCCTTGTTAGTGGGCCAGAGAAGGTATCAACCACATAGT
This sequence comes from Urocitellus parryii, assembly GCF_045843805.1. Classification (NCBI taxonomy): domain Eukaryota; kingdom Metazoa; phylum Chordata; class Mammalia; order Rodentia; family Sciuridae; genus Urocitellus; species Urocitellus parryii. The sequence continues at coordinate 126,252,402 of NC_135535.1, read as the reverse complement.
GAGAAAAAAAATCACAATTGTCAAGTACACATGAAGCTCCTCTAGATTCGTACTCTGTGTGCCAAACACGGGATTCTGTCAAGGATGGATAAAGGTAATGTATGCTAAGAGCTGACAGACGAGTGAGAAAGCAGGCAGAAGATACATAACTGATCAGGATGCAATCACCAAATTATGGACATCTATAGGGGATGACTGGTGAGATTTGGAAAAGTTCTCAGTGGAGATGAAATTAGAGCTGGGCCATTCAGCACAAAGACAGAGGATTTGGGGAAAATATTTGCATGGAAGTAAAATATCCAGCAAGTTTTTGAAGAATTACACAGCATTTAACAAGTGCTGGGTATAGAAATACTAAAATGTTCGCAGCCCAGAAGGAAATATTTTTCCAAGCAGCATCCCTGACGATCATCACCTATCCCCAGATCTGGGGCATCTAAAAAGAACAGCAAAATCACGAGCAACCATGATATATTTGGACTCATCTTGTTCTACTGTTGATCTAAAAGTATATACCAGCTTTATCTAACCATGTAAAAAAGTAATTTTCAGGCCCATATCAGTGCTAGTGGGGCTATCGCAAGAGAAAATGTTTTGTTTGTTTTTCTAAAATCAGAGCCAGTTATCAAAAGACTCAGAGCTAAATCATGAACTGCAAAGCTAATGTGTTAAAAACCAAAGTTGCCTAAGTGGAAACAAGGCAGGGGTGTTGGAGAGATGGGATTCTTATACATTGAACAGATGGAACAGCTTCTCCTAATAGTCCTTCACCTATAAGGCCAACATGATGAAGAGATTACTATAATTCATTTCTTTTTTTTTTAAATAAAGCAAACACATTAAAATAAGTTCTTATGTAATTCATGACAGAGTTGGTGAAACAGAAATTCATGTGAACATGATATTTGAATGAGAAACTTGCTAATAATAAGTTTAACTTTATGTCCCAACCAAACTATTTGTCTTATTCTCAAAGAACAAGGTTATTTCTCTGGTGATTTCTGAAATGCTATCTCAGCTAAGTTTCTTTTTGTTGAGAGCCACAGCCTAAGGGGCCCCAGCAAACTTCCAGCTGCCGGCTAATGACTGGCTCACAGCAGCCCCAGCAACATCTAGCTGATTGGCTCCTCTGCGGTGATGTTCATTGGGCTGTTTCCCTGCCCTTTCAGACCACGGAGCTGCTCATTGGGAGACGTTTTTGGCTCCGCCCACATGACTCAACCAATCGGCCTCAAGAGCTGGAGGATTGTGGGAGGTGGAGAGAGGCTTGTGTGGGGGAGAAAGGCTTGGGGGAAGCCGGTGGTGGCAGTTGGGTTCTGAGGGTTTTTCCTGAGGAGCTGTTTTGTTTGGCGTGTATGGTTCTAAAAATAAAATTCGTTTCTTTTGACAAGTGGCTCCTGAATCGTGCCCAGCCAGACTGCGGCACTTTTCGCATAGTATCACTTTAATGTGATATCTAGGGGGAGGGTTAAAGAGTTTTCGAAGATTCAGATGTCAATATGTTTTGCCAAATGAACTACATGTTTAACAATGTATAATAACATATATAATAATACAAGTCATTATTCCCCAAAGTGAATCTTTTTTCATTAATTTTTATATTTGTTTTAATTATTTATACATGACAGTAGAATACATTTATGCAATTTGATATATCATACATAAATGGGATATAATTTCCCATTTTTCTGAGTGTACATGTTGCAAAATCACATTAATAATGTAGTCACATATATACATAGAGTAATAATGTCTGTTTCCTTCTATTATCTTCCTATTCCCACATCCCCTCTCCTTCTCTCCCATCACTTCCCTCTACCTAATCTAAGGTAATGCTATTCTTCCCTAGTGCCCCCCACCTTATTGTGAATTAGCAACTGCATATTAGAGAAAACATTTGGCCTTTGGTTTCATGGGATTGGTTTATTTTGCTTAGCATGATATTCTCCAACTCCGACCATTTACTGGCAAATGCCATAATGTTACTCTTTAAAGCTGAGTAATATTCCATTGACTACATATACCACATTTTCTTTATCCATCCATCTATTGAGGGACACCTAGGTTGGTTCCATAGTTTAGCTATTGTGAATTGAGGTGCAATAAACATTGATGTGGATGCATTACTATAATATGCTGATTTTAAGTCCTTTGTGTATAAACCAAGGACTGGGGTAGCTGGGTCAAATGGTGGTTCCATTCCCAGTTTTTTGAGGAATCTCCATAATACTTTCTATAGTGGTTGCACCAATTTACAGTCCCACCAGAAATGTATAGTGTACCTTTTTCCCCACATCCTCATAAACATTTATGTTTCCTGTATTCTTAATGATTGCCATTCTGACAGAGTGAGACAAAATCTTAGTGCAGTTTTTATTTGCGTTTCTCTAATTGCTAGAAATGTTGAACACTTTTTCATATAGTTGTTGATCAACTGTATTTCTTATGTGAAGTGTCTGTTCAGTTCCTTAGCCCATTTATTGATTGGGTTATTTGGTTTTTTTGCTGTTAAGTTTTTTGAATTCTTTATATATCCTAGAAATTAATCAGAGGTGCATGTGATAAAGATTTTCTCCCAATCTGTAGGCTCTCTCTTCACATTATTAATTGTTTCCTTTGCTAAGAAGCTTTTTGGTTTGAATCCATCCAATTTATTGATTCTTGATTTTACTTCTTGTGCTTTAGGAATTTGTTAAGGAAGTCAGAAATTAAAGGGATACAAATAGGTAAAGAAGAACTCAAACTAGCACTATTTGCCAATAACATAATTCTATATCTAAAAGACCCAAAAAATATTTCCTTCTTCATCTTGTATTTTAGCAATTTGAGTTTTATCTCTTTTTCTTTTGGTTAGCATGGCCAGGATATTATCTATTTTATTTATTTTCTCAGAGAACCAACTTTTTGTTTTGCCAATTTTTGAATTGTTTCTTTTGTTTCGATCTCATTGATTGCAGCTCTGATTTCAATTATTCCCTGTCTTCTACTGCTTTTGGTGTTGCTTTGTTCATCTTTTTCTAGGGCTTTGAGATGTAGTGTTAGGTTATTTATTTGTTGAATTTTTATTCTTTTAATGAATTCTTTTAATGAATGCACTCAATGCAATAAACTTTCCTCTTAATACTGCCTTCAAAATGTCACAGAGATTTTGATATGTTGTATCAGTGTTCTCATTTAACTCTAAGAATTTTTTAATTTAACCTTGATTTCTTATACTATCCATTTATTATTCAATATTAGTCTCCATTTATATATATATATATATATATATATATATATATATATAGCAGCTTTTCTTTTTTATTTTATCACTGATTTCTAATTTCATTTCTTGTGGTCTGATAGAATGCAGGGTATTACCTCTGTTTTTTGTATTTACTGAGTTGATTTGTAGCATAGTGTATGGTCTATTTTAGAGAATGAGCCATGTGTTGCTGAGAAGAAAGTATATTTGCTCATTGATGGGTGAAATATTATACATATGTTATTTCGAAATTATTGATTGTATTATTTAGTTCTATAGTTTTCTTATTTATTTTTTGTTTGAAAGATCTGTCCAGTAGTGAGAGAGGTGTATTAAAATCACCCAGTATTATTGACTTATTATTATTATTATTGACTCTTAAAATTGAGAAGAGATTGTTTGATGTACATAGATAGATGCTCCATTGTTTGGGGCATAAATATTTATAATTGTTATGTCCTGCTTATGTATATTTCCCTTAAGAAGTATGAAATGTCCTTTTTTGTGTCTTCTGATTAACTTTGGTTTCAAGTCTACTTTATCTGAGATGAGAATGGAAACTCCTGCCTGTTTACGCAGGCTGTAGGAGTGATAAGTTTCTTCCTGTCCTTTCACCTTCAGCCTGTGGATGTCTTTGCCCATCAGGTGAGTCTCTTGAAGACAGCATATTGATGGGTCTTGCTTTTTTAATCCAATCTGCCAATCTATGTCTTTTGATTGATTTAGACCATTAACATTGAAGGTTATTATTGAGATATTATTTGTATTTGCTGTCAGTTTGATTTATTTATGAGTTTTGATTTTTCTTAGTTTCTCATTTAGTTGAATGTCCCTTTTGTGTAGATCCTCCCTTTGCTGATTTTCACTTTTTTTTCACTTCATCCTCATGACATATTTTGTTGAGAATGCTCTGTAGTTGTGAATTCACAACTTTCTAGTTGTGAATTCTTTTAATTTTTGTTTATCATGGAAGGTTTTAATTTCATCTTCAAATATGAAACTTAATTTTGCTGGATATAAAGTTCTTGGTTGGAATCCGTTTTCTTTCAGAGTTTGGAATATATTATTCCAGGACCTCCTATCTTTGAGGGTCTGGGTTGAAAAATCTGTTGAGATCAGAATCTGTTGAGATCGGAATTGGTTTCCCCCTATACATAATTTGATTTTTTTCTCTCACAGCCTTTAAGAATTTATCTTTATTCTGTGTGTTAGTCATTCTCCTTATAATGTGTCTTGGTGTGGGTCTGATGTAATTTTGTACATTTGGGGTTCTGTAAGCTTCTTGTATTTGATTTTCCATTCTATTCTTTAGGTTTGGGAAATTTTCTGCTATTTTATCGTTGAAAAGATTGTGCATTCCCCTTTGGTATGTATCTCCATTCCTCCATCTATTCTGATAATTCTTAAATTTAGTCTTTTCATATTATTCCATAATTCTTGGATATTCTGTTAATGGTTTCTCACCATTTTTTCTGCATGGTCAACTCTACTTTCAAGATTATATATTTTGTCTTCATTGTCTGAGGTTCAGTTTTCTCATCTAGAAATATGGATTTAAGGCAGCACACATTCTACCCTGTAGACCTATAGTGTCCCTGAAGGTTTCCAGCACTATTGCCTTAGCCCCATCTCTATTGATATTGGTGAGACCAACATCAACAGCACCCAGTGTATACACTTTATAGCCTTAAACTTAATAGCTCCCACTAAGGTGTCCACTGCTTTCTCGCATTAAACTAAAATTATGAGTTCAATAACTATCTATAGTACAAACAGAAAATTTGTTAAAACAATCTAAATTTCAGATGGTAGGTGACAGAACAGAGGTAGTATAGTATGCAGTATTTGTGAGGGAGAGAGAGAAAAGCTAAAACTAAAAGTTCACAGGAATAGTGGAAGAGGAGATGACAGAGGTTGGCTGTTGGAGAAACGTTGGAGAGAAAATAGACAAGAGAGAGGAAGAATACAAAGAGAAAAAATTAAAGACATAAGAATACAATAAAAATGAAAAACGCCATTTATATATCATTGTCCTCCACACACTGATCGTTAAAAACATCCTGTTCCAAATATGGTAGAGAGATTAGCAAAATGAAAAATAAAATAAATCTTGCTGGAAAGTCAAACTGTCTGTGTCAGTGTTCAACAGTTTCTCAGCCCCGTCTCTGACGTCTCTTGGGATCCCCAAACCCAGAAAAGCCCTCACAAACCCAGTCTCTATCCCACCCATCTGGGCTTCATGGTCTTCAGGCTTGGCCACGCTGCAGTCCCAACATCTCAATGCTGCTCCTATTGCAGAGAGACCACTAGGGATCCACTCAGGCAAAGGAACAACTCTCAGATGCAGCAGCAAGACAGGGGCCACCAGCACTCTCAAGCAGAAAGACCCCAGGCCTCTCTAAACCCAGAGGCACCCCCACACTGGATCTGCAGGTGCCAACTGGAGTCCCCAGATGCTCTTGTAGTGATAAACCTGCTGGCACCCAGGACCTGGCTGATGTCCCCAAATGGGTACAGCCACATGCAACCAAACCTGGAGTCTCCCACAAAGCAGTCCTCTAAGCTGTGGTAGCTGCGGTAGTGGTGGTGGTTGTTGGCAGCAGGCAGCAGGTCAGCAGCAGCTACGACTGCAGCTGTGGGGGGGGGGTGTCACCAGGCCATCTCCCAGGGTCAGCAGCAGTGTCGGTTTCAGTTGCATCTGGGGCAGTGATGTCTTCTGCGGCAGCAGCACCTAGAAAGAAGACTTCCAGGCGACCTCAGGTTGGCAGCAGCAGAATAAAAGGCAGCAGCAATGGCGGTAGCAGTGCAGGCAGCAATTGATGGACAGGAGATTTCCTGTTCAGTGGCAGAGACCACGGAGGTAGTGTGAGAAGTAGCTACTGAGGTAACTGAGGCCACCAAGGCCGTGCCCAGAGAAGATACCTACAGCAGGGCAGCTGTATTTGCTGTGCCAGCAGTTTTAAAAGCAGTTTTATCCTATATGATATTCATGGAAAGATTCACTGTTCTCTTTCCTGGCTTCCATGGATCCTTCCAGGGTCAAGAGGCCTAGATGCCTGCGACCTTCCCTACCCAGTCTGCTGAGAGATGTGGCAGGCTTGAACCTCTAAGGAGCAAAGAAGATTTCCTAGCACCCAGGCTGAATGTTGCAAAGTGAAGTCCCAGCAGCCCAGCCGGCCAGAAAACAGGGCAAAGCGAGTTGTTTCCAGTGGCTTCTCACCCAACCTGGGCCTTTCCATGCAAAGTGGAAAAGGGGTCCCTTCTCCCCTGCCACCAAGCCATAAGTTGGAAAATGGCTCCAAGGCTCTGTCCTGGATCTCTGTGCCCAAAGTGTATCTTATATGTAGACAATATTTAATTTCCTCAGTGCTATTGTAGAAAAACCATTCTAAATTAATTATAGAAAGTTATATGCCATTTAACTACCTGAAAGAAGGTGTGGGTAATGTTCCTGATTTTGTAAATCTTTTTTAAATTCTCAGAATTATGATACTATATGAACACATCATTGTGGCATAATTTTTTTAAAATTTTTTTGCATTGCTGGGGATAAAACCCAAGGCCTTGCTAGGTAAATGCTCTACCTTTGAACTACATCCCCATCCCCAAAGTATCTTATTTGTATCATTTAGGTTGAGTTTGTCTGCAAGTTACAGAAGACCCAACAGTGCCAGGTTATTTTTCTTCAGTTATGTGGATGGAATAGAAAGGCTCAACGATGTCATGGGGATCCAGGTTCCATCTACAGTCCTGATCCAAGTGGGAGGCTTCTATGCATGGTTACAGGATGCTCCTGAGCTCCCCTAAACTGTGCCCACTTTTTAAGAGGAGAGAAAGAAGGTGGATTTTGAGGGGAGGAACAGATGCTAAAACACAAACCACCTTTATTATCATCAAAAAAAATTGCCTTTTGCTTTAAGTACTGCCTTACAACTTTTGTTCCTAGCTAAACAGCCAGAATTGGGTCATATGTTCACCCACATCTATTAGGGGGTCTGTAGAGTTGATTGACATCAAGGATTCTACCAATAAGAAGTAGAAAATGGACACAGAGTAAGCAATTGATGGTTTGTGCCACAACATTATTTTATTGACTTCTATGTCTTGTGGTAGAACCTTGAATCACCTGGTATAGGTCAAAACTGTCCTAGACCTCCTCTACTTCTCCTACACAGGAAGGACACTCCCTTTAAACATAAACAGTGTCTACCTGCCACTAAGGAAGAGTGAGCAAAAGGGATGTGTGTGGTTCCCAGGTCCAGAGACTGAGCTTTGATACTTGACTTGCAGCTGTGCCTTCCCTGCTGCAGTGACTTAGGGAATAGGTGTCAAGATGGAGCAAATATGAGCCAAGCTCTCTGACAACCTGAACAAGATACAGCATTTGAGCCAGGCACGGTGGCACACACCTGTAATCCCAGTGGCTCAGGAGACCGAGACAAGAGGATCGGGTTCAAAGCCAGCCTCAGCAAAAGCCAGGCACTAAAATACAAAATAGGGTGGTGATATTCTCAGTGATTTCATGCCCCCGAGTTCAATCCCCAGTATCCAAGAAAAAAAGATACAGTATTTGAGTAAGAACTAAATCTTTGTTCTTTTAAACCATTAGATTGGAAGGGGTAGGGCAGTATGGTTTGCTTATTACCATAAAACCTTGCTAACCTGATAGGTTCAAATTGATAGTAATTTATCCATCGTTCGCAATTAAATATATACGTTCATTTGGGGTTTTTTTTTTTAAATAAATAAGTAGGGATACACCAAAATGTAGTATACATTTAATAAACCAGTGGCATTTCCTTAAAAATGTATTAAAAGTTGCATATACCTAAGAAGTCATGCATATCTCTATAAAGGGTTAAGAGTCTACCCTTTTATGACAGTTCACTTCTTAAGATGACAGTGATTTAGAAGCAGAGATCATCTATAGGTATATGAAGAGGAACATACCAACCTCAAGGAATTAAATTGGCTCTTTGAAGAAGATAAGAAAATGAGACCTGGCTCCGAAGGTTGGCCTCTCCTCCATCCTCATAAGCACTAACAAAGTGGTGATTTTTCTATACTAATTTTGAAATGATTTCAGACTTACAAAAATGTTGCAACAAGTACGCAAAGAATTCTGCCTCAACTTCACTGAAGTTGCTTTTCCTCCTAATCTAAAATCTCTGACTTCTTGACGAGTTTGTCCTTCTTAAGTTTGTAATGTTGAAACTCCTCCTTCTATCCCCAAACCTGCTCTTCTTCTCTATCAACATTTTTTTTCCAAATGTATTCATGTGCACCTAGATTACCACAGTTACCATAAATGGGGGCAGGTGACTAGAAAAAAAGCGCACCTGACGCCAGACCACTCCTCTGATTTCCACATTTCTTTCTGCATAACTCTTTGATAAATCTGATAATATCCCACTGTCTACTTGATGCCAACCCTTCAATGTCTCAAATGTACCTCAAACTGAAGCTTCACACAGAGCTTATTTCCCACAATCTACCCACACTGGTCTTCCTGTCTGCTTCACTGAATTTTATTGTCCATCAAGCCAGAAATTGTATAGAACTATTTAACACCTCTCCAAACTCATCTGTCACATCTGAAGTTGAATGTCCCTTTCCTCAGGAGCCTTCTCTAATACAAACTGTCAACAAATATATGAAAAAAATGGTCAACATCTCCAGCAATTAGAGAAATTCAAATTAAAACAACACTTAGATTTCATCTTATTCCAATCAGAATGGCAATTATCAAGAATAAAACTAACAACAAATGCTGGTGAGGATACTTTGCTGGTAGGACTGCAAATTGGTGCAAACTTCTAGAAAGCAGTATGGAGATTCCTCAGAAAATCTGGAATGGAACCACCATTTGACCCAGTTATCCCACTCCTCAAAATATAGCCAAAGAACTTCAAATCAGCATACTACAGTGACACAGCCACATCAATGTTTACAGAAGCTCAATTTTCAATAGGTAAGCTATAGAACCAACCTAGGTGCCCTTCAACAGATGAATGAATAAAGAAAATGTGGAACATAGGCATGATGGAATATTACTTAGCCATAAAGAAGAATAAAATTATGGCATTTGCTAGTAAATGAATGGAACTAGAGACTATCATAGGTAAGTAAAATAAACCAGTTTCAAAAAACCAAAAGCCAAATGCTCTCTCCAATATGCAGGTGCTAACACAAAATAAGGGAGGTGGGGAATAGAAGTTCACTGGATTAGAAAAGGGTAATAAAGGGAAGGGAGGGGCATGGGAATAGGAAAGACAATAGAATAAATCAGACATAATATTCCTATCTTCATATGTGTCAGTAAAACTCCACGTTCAACCACAGGAATCAGATCCTAAGTTATACTCCATGTATATATAATATAACAAAATACATTCTACTGTCATGTATGTCTAAAAAGAACAAATAAAAAGAATTCTTCTCTGGTGAAACTCCTAGACCTGCCCATCTCTACCTTAACTGCATTGATCACAGTTATAATTTAATATCATGTAAATGGACATTTAATATCTGTGTCAACTAGCTCACTGAGAGAAAGAATGATTTTTTATTCTGTTTTCCCTGCCTCCTAACTCATGGTCTTAGTCAATGCTCAATAGGCATCTATTGAATGAATGGTAACTTTGTTCCTAAAAATTCTAGATTCCTGCCCTCCTCAGTGGATCACTTAAGGAGGGATAATCAGATCACTTGACCCATAGTTGAATCACCCCTAAGAGTTCTCAGGAGATGTATAAGGTCAAACAAACACAATTTATGAAGTTCAAATCAAAACTCTTTCCTATATTACCAATATTCCAGAAATCAAGGTCTTCAGATTAGGTAAAAGGCAGAGAGAGCTCATCCTGGTTCAAGCACATACTGGGCATAGCAGACCATGCACACACCTAGAGAAAGAGCATCCCAGGAGGCAGCACAGCAATGCACAGGCTCCAAAGCAGGAGCTCTTCTGGCATATGGAGAAGAGCAAGGCTACCAGTGCCAGGTGGAGTCAGTGGGAAGGAGAGGCTTTTACTGTGCTGCAAAATGCTCCTGGAGACGTTGAAGCATTAGAGTGGCATGGCCCAACCCAAGTTTTAAAGTTTGACAGTAGCTACGGCATGTGAAGAGACTACAGAAAGTGATGGCAAGGGAAGAAAGGGGGAGGCCAGGGTCTCTCCTATCATCCTGCTTCTGGTCTGCAGTTGTGACATTATTCCCCTGAGTGGATATGGGAAGAGATCATTGAGATAGGTAGGAAAAGGAGGTCTAGAAAACATTAGGGGAAGCAGTTCTCTGGTCAGCTCAGAGTGATTTCCACAGAGAATATGTCAGGGCTTGGTCATGTCCTGGGTTTCTGAGCCAGGAGAGAAAGTTGGGATCTCCCTTGGACTGAGCTGATAGATTTGCTCTGTCTCAGGAAGAAAGAGATCCACAGGTCATGTCAGTCATCAGAGTGCCCAAAGGAGCCTCCAAGAAGGCAGTTTAGACCAATGAATGCCTGGTGGCCTGACAGGCAACCACACAGGAACTATGAGTGGAGAGGAGACACATGGGTCCCAGTTGGTATCCCTCCCAAGCCCTCCTGGGCTCAGAACCCTGCCAGCCTCTGCATAGGGTTCTTAGTTCAGTTCCTTAGGTCCTCACATTAATGGAAATTCCTCTGGAACACTCGGGATTCGTCCTATGGTAGGGACATGACCCCGGGATCCAGGGAGGACTGGACAGAGCACCCACTGTGCTTCTTGCCGACTGGGATCTAGAAGTCACTTGTCCCACTCAAGGGTAAAATAGAGTCAGTTATCCTGTTGATCTCCATGAGCTGTTGGAAATACCTGAATCATATGAATGAACCATATGAATCACAGAATAAATATCCAAGGCAAATCTGTTATTACCCAATTTTTTATTGTTTTTTTCTCATAAGTAATTTCATTAAAAGGGATGCAAGGCTCTATGTGGAACTCTTCCCAGGCACCCTGTTCTAATGAAAATCAAGTTTTTAAATCAGGCAGAGTTTCTCCCGTTTTTCTTTTCTAGAGTTTTTTCGTGGCCTTTTATATAGGTTTTTGCAGATTCCATGACTTGAAGAGTCAGGGTAATCCTGGGTTGAGTTTTGGGTTCCTGGTTGGAAGGTATGAAGCCCGATTGGTGATAAATGACTGATGTCGACATATGGGCCCCCACAAAGATGGAAGGAAGAAGCCAGCAGTGTAGTGGCCCTCTGGGACTTCCACCAAGGGACCACGCCTCACAATAAGCTAAGTATTTGGTAGCTTGGAAACAGAATTCCATTCTAGTACTGATGGCCTCTCTGAAATCCTGACAACATGTGCTATGAATAATTACGTCCCTTTGGTCACAGACAGGGTAGGTGAAGGCAGATTAGGGCCCTAGAAAATAAGCAAATGAGAAGCAGACCACGCTGTTCTCCAGGGACTTTCTGTTCCACAGTGAGAGAGGTCAGCACCCTGAGGCAGAGACCTGCAGGTGCTCAGTAAATGCTTGGTGGCGACACTGCTGAACATCAACCTGTCAACGTGGTCTCTGTAAGAACAGCCTGAGAGATTTAGGGAGTAAGTCTGCGGGCTTGATGAAGAGGCCAGAGTATTCAACTGACTTGTTGCAAATGTACTGGGCAGGGCCAGGGGATGCAGGGGAGAGGAGTGGGAAGGGGTATGACCTATCACCTAGCTCCCAGAACCAAAGGACTTGACTAATTAGCATCTGGCAGGTGTCTTGGAAATAGCTGCAGGGCCAGGTGATGTCATGGCCCACAGTAACCTACCCACCTTCGCACCACTACTCAGATAGCCTCAGTTTAATTAGGATGTCAGAATGATGATTTTATTTAGTTCCCTTTATAGGTTCCGGCTCCAGTCAGTCTTGGGGAAAGTTCACAGCTCTCCTTGCAGCTCCCTTCTACCCAGCCACTGTGGTCCGGGAAAGATGGGCTCCCACTACTCCAGGCCCCACCCACGTTCTGGCCACCCACCAGTGCCTCAGTTGCTTTCCTCGGCCAGGCGTGGAGATTTCATTAAGGACTGCTGTTTCCACAAACTTGTAATTTTCAGAGAGTTCCCAAAGGGCTTTATCACTTCACTGGTTCCTGGACAATAGAGTTTGGGTGGCAACTAAGAGACTTCAACTGGATGATTTGGTTTAGATGTTTATAGTCTTAGGGATTAATACACTCTAAATTGTAGACTGAGAAGCTTGGGTTCAAAGAACCACACAACAGAGATTGAACCTCTTATTAACTACTTGGGAACGTAGCTAATAAAAATGTCAGTATTGGTTCATCAGTTGTAACAAATCTTCATTCATGTGAGACATTAATAATGGAGAAAACTGGATTGGGGAGGGATGTATGAGAACTCTATATTTGTTTGTTCAATTTTTTGTAAACCAAAAATCTGCTCTCAAAACGTTGTCTACTAAATTTTTTGAATCTTATGCTAATTCAATAATGTGTCTCTTTCTCATTACAAAAGTAATTCACATTCATTGTAGATATTTGAATATTTTGAAAAGAATATATAATGGAGTCACCCAAAAATATATTATCAACATTTTGGTGTTGATGTGTTTTGCAAACAACAAAACTGGGATCCACAGTTTTGAAAAAGCAGTTTGGAATCCTGCTCCTTTTTTCAGCTTTGTATTGCACTATCAACATCTTTCCATGCCTTAAAATAGCCCTAAAAGAAAAAAAACTCTAAAAGCATACTTTTTAAAGCTGCTTAACATTTCATGGTATGACTATACCATAAAGTGTAGAAATTAAATTCCACCTTGAACCACCCTTGCCCATCTGGTTAAAATTGTCAGAGGTGTTAGTCTGCAGTGCACACCTAGTCCTATGACAAAGAAGTCGGAGAGCAAGAAAGCCCTTTGGCTTTGGTTCCCAGTTGGCAAATTTCTCACACTTCAGGTTGTAAGTGAGCCACAATGCTGTTTAAAATAGAAGAGGAGCTTTTGTCTTCAGAATGCACACGATCTCAAGTGGATTTACCATGTTTGAAAAAGGGAGGAGGCGGGATTTAAGTGTTTTGATCCTTGATATATGTGAAGTTGCTTTGCTTTTCCTGGATCCATGAGCTAGTGTGGGGTCCCTGGGGTGCCCAAGGATCAAGGTAATTCCTGCACTCATTGTGGCACTCTGAGCCTCCCTCCTCCTCAAGAAAGCACACTAGGCAAATAAGTAAAAATAATGTTGTGGCAATACAATTCACTTATAAACTGTGGCAAATTCTTGAAATCAACCTCACTCCCAACCATGCCCATGCACTACCTACAGGAGTGGCCCCTCGGCTCTAGGCAAGCCTGTCAGCCCTTGGCTGGGCCTAGTGATGGGTCTTGTGAGATAATCATCCTGCTCCAGGCATAGAGAATCAAGGTTAAAGGTGATTTGCAGTAGGTTGGAACGTCCAAGTAGATAGAAAGAACGCTGGCCAGAGAGTGCTACCTTTGACTGCAGATTTTACAGCTAATGGGACCTTTATATCAGATCTGGAAGGAGCAGATTCTTACTGCACAAGCCAGTTCTCCTTGAGGCCAAGCAAATCTAGGCACCAGTCCACCCTGACCTTTGCCAAAATATTTGCATCCACAAAGCTGGAAAGAAGAGGGCTTGATATTTTAAATTTGAGAGAAAAATGTGTTTTTTAAAATCCAGGTCTCCTGCCAACGTATCAGGTCTTTCGTCTTGGAGAGTTTATGTTATCAGGCAACACCAAGGAGTAAAATGCGTGCTTCAGATGAACCAGTATTGTCAAGAAACCTACTAAAGTGTAAGGAAAATAAAAAGACAGAGAGACAAAATGTAGAGACAGGAAAAATGGCTACTCATCCAAGCAGCCACAATTATTTTTACCAATAGGTTACATTAGGTCTTTAATGCCATAAGTACATTATTGTTTATTATATCAGTAAGGTTGCTTATTCTGCAGTTACATTTTACATTTACAATATGTAATGTTAGGAGAAAGTCCATTGTCTGAAGTTACCATTAGGCCAGCAGGTCCAGGAGCACCAGGGCTTCGTGAAACATTGTATTGTCTGGCAAGCAAGTTCCTTTATTCCCAGGAGCTGTGTGCCTGAGATCATAGCCAAGGTTGATAAGACTCTAGTACACAGCCTCCTCATGCAGGGCATCACCACAGCAGGTAGACAATGCACATTTATTAGTTATCTTACTAATTCTTAGGAGAAACTCTATAGAGCATTCTAAGCATGGGAAACAGGGTGCCTGTTACCCCTCCCCCCTAGGAGTTTGCACACCAGAGGAATGCTTCCCTGTATATTTCCACCATCAGAATCCCTACAACTGAGCTCCCATGTGTCTGGATCAAGGGTAACCTTTCAACCAGTCCAGGAAAGATTGACCTGTTGATTGACTGAACTCCTGAGAATCATTGGGCCCACAGGCTATCAGAGGCACTTATGGAGAGATGCTTACCTTGTGACTGGGCCCCACATTTAGAGTCTCATTGACATGCCTTTTGGCTGTGGAGCTGAGCCCAGATATTCAAGTCTTCTCTGAAGAGAGATGGAAGGAAAGCTGACTTCAGAGAATATACAAGAAGCCAGGTAGTGAAAGAGTAAATGTTTCCACGGAGGGAGACAGTCCTTCAGGGTCCAGAGGAAACACACTGAAAACAAGGGGAACAGTACTCCTGCAGTGCAGAGACCATGATTGGAAGACTGAGGTACAGAGACAGAGGATCAATTAGACAGCCATCTCTCTCTTAAGAAACTGGCTTCTTTGATGCTGCAATTTTGGCAGGTCTGTTTGATCCACAAGGATCTCAGATCCGCTTGGCCCTAAGGCAAATAGAAGTCACAGCCAGCTGTTCCTTGGGCCTAACTAGGGGCTGCAAGGACTCCAACATTTTACCCCTACCCAATAAAAAAATGAGCAATGTCTTAGTCTGTTTTCTGTTACTATAACCACCTGGGAGACACACTCAAGCCCTAGCAAGTAGGAAGCTTAAAGTCAGAGTGGTGGAGAGAGAGGCTGAGGAGGAAATGATGTGAGCATGCTGACTACACATAGTCCATGGGCAGTTCCCAAGGACCATTGAGGCCTCTGTTCCCCTGACCCCCACGTCAGGCTGGGTGAGAGGGTGACATTCCCACACTCTCACACCAGAGGCCACACAGGCAGACACTCTGGAATATGGAATTTTCCTCTCTTCAGGAAGAGATGGCTGGGAACATGTTGCCAGAGGGCTCTTGAAACCTCATCAGCCAGATGGGGAAAACCACCACTGTTCTGAACGTGCTCTTTCAACCAGGGGTTTCTGAGAGGGTCACTATAAAATGGTAAGAGATGAGGGGTGGGCCACACTCCTGCTGTTGCCCACTGGACCATGAGAAAAACATGCCACAAAATATGAACAGAAAAATGAATGGAACTTGAGAACATTATGTTAAACAAAATAAGCCACATTCAAAAGGTAAAGGGTCCTCTGCTTTCTCTCCTATGTGGAAGCCAGAGAAATAAAGGAAAAGAAAGTGGCAAGTGTGGAGGAAATTTCCTGAAAATCAGAGGGAAATCAGTAAAAAAGAAGAAAGGGACCAGGGAGTGGGAGGAGCGGAGAGAGGGGGAAAGTGCTGGTGAGTGATTTGGATCGAATTATATCCCTACATTGTGTGCATGTAGGAGTATGTGACAACAAATCCCACCCTTATGTACAGTTGGAATGTACTGATAACAATGTGGAAAGAAAACATAAAATAAAACTAAACTTCTCAAATTGTGTGTGTGTGTAATATAAAGGGGGTATAATTTAGAAAATACAAAGTAGGTAAGACACAGATAAAAACCAAGGAATTACAGGTAAAAAGGTGGTGATACTGAACCACTTAAAGTCAAGAAGATGACATTTTTAAAAATTATAAAGACAAAAATTAAACTTGAAGAAAACTGTACATAAGTAAAATGTACACACAAAACAATGTAAAGGATAGAAGAGTTCTTAAAAACCTAAAATCAAATACATAGTAAAGACACAAAAAAATTATAATTTGATGGATTATAGTACAATATTAATAGACCTCTGAACATAATGTTTTAGAAAAACAAACAATGATACACAGTATGTTCCTGGCATAGTACATGATAAAATTAAATATCATACAACCCCAACATGAACACCTATATATATAAATACATGCAAATGCACATCATTATGCATTCATAGAGAAGTGAGGGTGTGGGAACATACACATGCTACATATGCACATGCATGTGTTTAAAGGTCTGGAAGGAATTATTACATCAAAATGCTAGCAGAGGTTAACTCTATGGGATTATTAGTAATTTTAAAGGGTCATTCTTTTTTGAACCCCCTACAATGATTCAGTATTACTTTAATTGCCAGGAAAAAAATGTTTTATAAAAAAATTAAAGGATACTTGAAAATATATCTATGGGAAAATGAGATTTTGTGTTGTTTCCATGTTAAGTTAAAGACATTTAATTTTTACTCTATGAGATGTTACAAAAGAAGGGAATACCTTCAACTGATATTCATTATATAATTAGAGGATCTAAAGCCTATTCATTCGTTTACTAAAAGATATTTACTCTGCCTTAGCTCGTGCCAAGCTCTTGCTCAGGTACAGGGGATATAACAAACCAGGTCATTTTTTCCCTATTAAGAGTTACATTCTAGTTGGGAGGAATATATATAAACAAAATAGAGGGTAATCCAATGGTGATAAGGGATGTAGGGTAAAATAGAGCAAAAGAAGGTTATAGGGAAGCTGTGGCAATTTTAGATGAATAAATGGTAACAGGACAAATCCCTGAGAAGGTGACTTTAGGCAAAGACTTGAGGAGATGACAGCATCATCCTGTGGACAGCCAAAGGGAAGCATGCAGGCCTGGGAAGGGAGTGTGAAGGTGTTCAGGCCGTGAATTCCTGGTTGGTTGGGCAACCACAAGAAGGCTGGTGTGCTGGGAGAAGGATGGAGTAAGAAAGAGGAGCTTAGGAGATAAATATGAAGGGCAACTTAGGCTCTGACTATGAGCAAGCAGGGAGGTCACCAAGAGCCATAATCTGAGAACAGAAGGTAAACAGAAGGTCACACTGGCTCAGGGTGGGTGTACTCTCAAATGCACTTGTGTCAATAACTATTTGCCTTTCAAGGCTCCTAAGAATTACAGAAATGAGCAGGTCAAGGCTTCAACTAAGATGTGAGCTAAGATGAATCCAAATAATCAAGGTTATGTATCATTTATTTCCATGCAATAAATTAGACATTCAAAGTAAAATGAATTTCAAACCACATAACTTGAAGCAACAAAATCTACGACAAGAACTTGAGCAAAGACAGAGAAATTTTAAGTGGATGATTTATAGCAGCCATGAGGTCAATTAAGCACAAATTACTACAAAGCAGGTGAGCTCCTCTGAACTTCAAAGTCTGGGATGTTTTAAGTCCGATGCTTTGTCAGGTAAAATCTAGGACCTGCTTAGTTAAAGGCAGCAGTCTACCAGACATGGTCATGTACACCTGTGATCCCAGAGGCTTGGAAGGCTGAGGCAGAGGGATCACAAGTTCAAAGCCAGCCTCAGCAACTCAGCAAGACCCTAAACAACTTGGCAAGACCCTGTTTCAAACTTTAAAAAAGAGGTGCTAGGGATATAGCTCAGTTGGTAGAGTGCTTGTCTCACACGCACTAGGCCCTGCAATCAATCCCCAGCACCACCAAAAAAAAAAAAAAAATTAAAGGGCTGGAGATATGGCTCAGTCGTTAAGTGCCATGGGTTTCAATCCCTGATACACAAAAAATAAAAAAGGACAGCAGTCTTCCAAACTAGTCAACAGTGTGGAAGCTTCTCTAAATGGATTATGCAATCCGGGCAGCCTTATACGCAGCCAGGGCAAGACAGAAACAGATGACACGCTGGAGCCACTCTTTGACTAGAAACATCTGAAAGAAGTAGACGGAGTTTCCCCCAAGATTAAGGGGAATAAGGGGTGTGGCCAGGTGGTGAAGGTCAGGATAGCAGTGACCTGCTAAGCTCAGAAGTCACACGGGGTTGTGAAATTAGGTAACTAATTTGATGGAGCACCAAAGACATGTCATTGCTTCTCTTCTCGGGTACACAAGGCAGTCACTAGACCTAGAATGAAGGAGCTCCCCAATACGCACAAGGACACACTGAGCTCTAGACCTTCAGGTCTGGGGGCTTCCTCATTGTGATCTCACCTAGGGATGGACTCCACAGAAGTAGGACATAGGGGTCAAGTCTCATACCAAGAGCTGGATAGAAGGACACCTTCCTGTCAAAATCACCTGTCACTCAAGGACTGGATTCCTCTGGATTCAGCAAACTAAAACCAGATAGATCCCCCCATGCCCTGCTAAATTTTCCATGATATGAATGGCACATAGCCATTTCAAGAGAGATCTTGGAAAATTGAAGGTACCCAGGACTTGGAGAAATCTGTGTCATTATTTTAATTTTTGCTCTTCATTATCAAGAGATTGGAGCTCTTGAGTCTTTCTCAAATCATTATTGGTGGAGAATTTGTTAGATTTAAGAAATGTGAGTCGGAATTTTGTTCATTGCTGAGGGCCATTACCAAGTAGGTATGACGCATCGTAATCCTTGTCAGTGTACCCCATGTTAAATGGACTTGCCTTGGAAATTTGCTGCGACCTTGCTTGTGTGTTTGAGAAAGGTAACCCTGCTCAATCACCAGGGTGGATCCAGGATTAGGGTGTATTCCTGCAGGAAGTATCTCCGTCCTTGGGTTTAGGGCGTGACAATAGGAGTTTTAGGGAAGTTGAGGTTGAAGATTATTGCTGCTGGGATTAGGGTGTTCCTGCTGCTTGTTCCCGTTGAGTTCTCGTGAGATTCAAATGGGATTTGAAAAAAGCCTCGTGGAGTAGGATTTGGAATCGGACATATTGGAATTGCCCGTGTGTGTGGAGGCTGGTGTGAGATCAGGAATAAAGAATTGCTGTTTGAACCTACAAAGCTGTGGTGCCTCCTGATTCTGGTGCCCCCCCAAGACATCGGCAGTTCATGAAACCTTGGAACAAGAGAGCTATTCTACTAAATCCTCTCAGGGTAAACCCTCAGCTCAATTTTATTGTCCCTAGTTTCTGAGAATTATTTTAGGGGAAATCCCTGCTTCAATTTGTGGAGTTAATGAACACAACCACAACCATTGTGGTGGATAGGGCCATTCTGGTGACTGTTTTAGTGATCCAGCTCTATCCATTGGATAGGACAGACCCTTTCTGCCTTGGGAAGAAGAAAGTACATCAATACTAGATGGCATGGAGAAGCATATCCTCAGTCCGCTGGAAAAATCTCTGGTCCATCGGTCAACACTATATAGCTCAGAATTCACAGTGAAACATGGTACTTGACACACTCAAGGTTGGAACTTAAAAAATTAAATCCAGTTTTATTAGGCAATCACTATAGCAAAGCATAGAGTCATAATTCATGTTTCCACAAGACACATTGGGCCTTATTTTTCCTTTCCTGGGAATGGTAACAGTCTTTTATAGTTTCCTAGCACTTTGCAATTTACAAGAAATTTCTACATTAATTATTCCCTTTGAGACTGAGATCAATGTGTGAGGTTGTTAAGCAAGGACCACATCAGGAGAGCTAAGTGACTGGTCAAAGACCATGAGACTCAGAAGTGGCAGAACCTGAACTTATGACCCCAAATGAACTCACCCTGGGGAGTAGTCCTTTCCCGTGGACCACCATGCTGAATGTGAGTTCACGTGGCCAGCATGACCCACCAGTGCAGGTGTTTGCAAATATCCCTTTCAAAGGATCTCAACTGATACCTACGTATCTTTCAAAACAAGAAATCTTCCCTGAGACTTTGTCCTATCTTGCAGAGGTGAGCTGGCCCTTCTTCTGTCTGGCATATCTATGATGAAGGGCCCCTCTATTATAAACTCCTTAGGATTACTTCTGAGACAGGTAGAGAAAGAAGAAGTCCTGAGCACGTGGTCTTTGGAGCCAGTTTGCCTAGGATGAAACCCAAGCTTCACCTTCTATTCGTACTTATGAGAAAACCACTTAATTCTCTGTGCCTTCACCATCTGTAAAATGGAGGAAAGAACAATATTGCCAACCAAATAGGGCTATCATAAGGATAAGAGTAGTTGATATATATAAATATCTAGAAAAATAAATAAACCTGTGAAACAACCTAAATATGAATGAACAGTGAAATTGATGTTTTGAATGTAATATAGTCATCATACAATTTAAAAACACCCTCCAGGGGCTGATGCTGTGGCTCAGTGGTAGTGTGCTCACCTAGCAAGCAAGAGGCCCTGGGTTCAATGCTCAGCACCGCATAAAAAAATACAAATATACTAGTAAAACACTGAATTGGTTGAAAATAGAAACATTATGTAGCCTAATTAGGACAGTCACAGCTGCCTAGAGCATTTCTAAAAACTACAATCCCTTCTTCCTCAGCAGAAAACAGGAAATTCAAGGAATTGAATTTAGCGTTCTTAAATTACTTTACCCAAAGGAAAGCATAAGCCTCCAAACCAAAGAGGCAGGCTCGCTATTTGTTAATAAATATTTTACAAACCAAAACTTTATTTCAGTTGAGGCAAAGCTGTCCAGCTGGAACTTCTGGGAGCCTATCAGAAACTCCAAGGACATAGAATAGAAAACCTGAAAGGGAAATCAGGGTATCCTTCCTTGTTTTCTCTACATTATTTGGTTTGGAACAAACTAAACTAAACAGAAAACTACCAACACAGAGGTTGTGTATGTGTTTATGTGTCTATTGAGCCTTTGAAGGAAAAGGTAGAAGTTTCCAGGAACTTTATTAAAGGAAATGGGATGTTTATTTGATAAGCTGTGATTTTTTACAATCTAAAAGAGCAGCTATCAAAAAATAAAAGAGCTTTTGTAAAACTCAAAAAGACCAGAATCTCAGATAATTCAGGCATGTAACACCTGTATACCATATGTAACTTACAAAGACTTCATGTTATTTACACTTTAAAAGATTAAAGATATATTTTTATAAATAAATACTGTAGCAATCTCACACATGAGTGATAGCAGAAATATATCAGAATTTTTATTGCAGTCTTATTACTGTGAAAAATTTGAGCTAGAGAAAATGCAAATGAACAAGTAAATTGGTAAATTAAATGTGATATATTGATACAGGGGAAAATATCAAAAAGAAATTATGTATTCATACAAATATATATGTGCCAACATTGATAAATTTTAAAAACTAAGTCTAAGAAAAGCAAGTTCCATAATGATTTAGTAATATTTATAAAGTAATAACACTTCTGTAAATTTTTTGAAAGCCATGAACTTTCAATGTTATGACTGACAATAACAGTAGAGTGAAGTTTAAATCTCCAAATCCTTAAACTAAACAGAGAAAATATGAGAGTGGAAAAGATGAACCTATGAATAACATCTTTAACCACACTGGATAATAGAGGATTCTCCATACACCTGAGTGAGGGAGGTGGGTACAGACTGTGGTTGGCCAACAGAAGTGACTCAAGTAAGGGACATCAATGCAGGCCAAAGTATCCTACAAGTCATGGGGGGGAAAAAAAAGAAAAAACTTTTTAAAAGACCAACAAAAACTTACATATAAGATTTGTAAAACCTAGTGGAAGGATTCTGGAGAAACACACCTGATAGCCTACACTTACATGTGAATCTTCCTGGAAAGTCCCCTCTCCTTATAAAGAGTATATAACAAAACTAAAAACCCACAGACAACTGAATGACAACATATCTTTATGAACCAAAATTTTAACTGCACAGAACAGAACACTTATCTACATTATATCTACATTATCTGCAAGAGACAAAGAAAATTCTGACAACACCATCAAACAATGAACAAAAAATACTAAAAATATATAAATTATGAAGTAACAAAGACCAATCTGAGAACAGTAGTTGAAACTGGAGGAGGAGTATAAAATTTTTAAAATTATTCTACTCCCAGATAAGAATAATCAAGTCATTTAAAAGGGAAAAGATACCAGATTGAAATAAGACATTTTAACAACATTTTGTGCCAAGTGAAAATGGAATGGTGTATTTAAGATGATTCTGCTATTGGTATTTGGGGTAGAAATGGGAGTTCAAAACCCAATGGAGTCAAATGTATGAAAGATGATTTATCAAGAGCTCTGTAATGTATGGAACAATCAATTAAAAAAAATAAATAAATAAAAGCATACAAAAAAAAAGATGATCAAAAAAGGAATGAAGCCAAAGATTTTATATATAGCAAAATGAATATTTAAATATAAATATTGAAGACAATATTTTATGAAAAAAACAAGAACTCAAGAAATATTCCATGAGTCATTCATGAAGAATCTGCCAGAAGTAAATTGATGTATGAACTCATAGTGATGATTGTCAAAAACTGTTGAGATCACAAAGAAGAGCCCAGATATTATTTAATAGAAGATATATTTAATAGAAGTACATAACACTACCTATAATGTATCCTTATTTTAAAAAATTAATCTGAATGTAATCAAGCCTCTGCATCCTAACTATAAATTTTAAATGAAACATAAGAAACAAAGGGGCTTATCTAATACCACATGGAGAGAAAATCAGTAAATTCAGGCAGGAAAAAAATTTCTATAACCAAACAAACCACTGTATTCAATGAGCAATAGAAACTATACAAAATGAAACATAATATTTTAAAAAGAAAAATATTCTTTTAAAAAGATATTTTTTAAATAAACATATTGTAGGGCTGGGGATGTGGCTCAAGCAGTAGCATGCTCACCTGGCATGCACAGGGCACTGGGTTCGATCCTCAGCACCACATAAAAATAAAGTAAACATGTGTGTCCACCGAAAACTAAAAAATAAATATTAAAAAAATTCTCTCTCTCTCTCTCTCTCTCTCTCTCTCTCTCTCTCTCTCTCTCTCTCTTTAAAATAAATAAATAAATAAATAAACATATTGTGAGTAATCTGTGGCACAGCTTCAAGTCATTGATCATGCATTGTAAATCAAGTCCCTGAAAGAGAAAAGAAAACCAAAAATTGAAAACATTATGACTATAATTGCTCCAATTTAAAGAAAATTATAAATTTACAGGTCTTAGAAGCTGAATGAAACTAAATCACAAGAAACATGAAGAAAAATACACTTGGGGTGGTACATCATAAACAAAATGCTCGAAATCAGTGGTAAACGGTAAATTTTTAAAGTAGCCAGAAGAAAAAAAATGTGATAAAGATAAAGAAAACAGTATATCTCTTATCAAAACAATTCAGGCAAGAATGCAGTAGAACAAATCTTTAAAATACACAAAGAACATTGATTAAGCCAGAATTCTATATCCAGTATAAATGTTTAAAAACTGAGGCAAAATTATTTTTCTCTTTCACATAAAAGTTGAAGTCATTTACCAACCAGTAGGCTCATAATATGAAAAATGATAAAGGAAATCCTTCATCATAGATAAAAATGGCACCAGAACTGTAAAACTACATGGGAAATATAGAGATAAGTTAAAGCATGGATAAAATATGTAAGACCTTTTCTTACTATTTAAATATCACCATACAAAAGAGAAAAATAAACAGCTCCAAGAGAGCAAGGAAATAATAAATCACATTAAAAAATAAATAAGCAAATGAGAAGTAGAAATGGCTCAAACTAGAAGTAAAATGACAGCAAGTAATGTCATAAATGTAAATATTTTAATTCTCCAATTAAAGATACAGACTAGCAAAATAGTTTAAAAAACAAGACTCAATTGCATTTTGTCTCCAAGAAATACCTCACAGGCAAAAACATTCACAGACTAAAAGTCAAAGGAAGGGAAACGGTATTCGAAGTAAACAGAATCTAAACCAAGCAAGAGTAGCCACTTTGATGTCAGATGAAGCAGACGTCAAGCCAAAATTACTCAGAAGAGCCGGGCGCAGAGGGGCACACCTGTAATCCCAGCGGCTCCAGAGGATGAGGCAGGAGGACTGTGAGTTCAAAGCAACTTAGCAAGGCCCTAAGCAACTCAGAGAAACCCTGTCTCTAAATAAAATATAAAAAAGGACTGCGGATGTGACTCAGTGATTAAGTGCCCCTGGGTTCAATCCCTGGTACCAAAAAAAAAGAAAAAAAAAAGTCAAGAACAAGAAAAACTACAGAAAATATACAAATACATGGAGATTGAACAATATTTTTTTTGAATGATGAGTAAATCATTGAAGAAATTAAGACAGAAACTGAAAAATTCTTAGAATCAAATGATGAAAACATAGCCCCAAATCTCTTAGATACAATAAGGGCAATTGTAAGAGGAAAGTTTGTAGTTATGAGCACCTACATTGAGAAAGGAGAGAGTTCAAATAAATAGCCTAATCATGTATCTCAAAGTCTGAGAAAACCAAGAACAAACCAATCCTAAAACTAATAGAAGGAAAGAAATAATAAATATTAAAGCTGAGGTTATTAAAATAGAAACTAAGGGAACAATACAAAGAATCAGTGAAACAGAGTTGATTTTCTGAAAAGATAAACAAAATTTATAAACCCCAATCCAAGGTAAACAAAAGAAAGAGAAAGAAAACACACTTTATTAAATTTGGGATGAAAAAAGAGATACTAAAAGAGCAATAACTGAAATTCCGAGAATTATTAAGGACTCTTTGGAAATTTTACATTTTGAAAAATTGGAAAATCAAGATGGAATGAACAAACCTCTAGATAATATGAAATGACCTATCAAAACTGAAAAAGATATAGAAAACTTAAACATAACAAGTACAAGCACGAGATTAAAGCAGTGATAAGAACTGTCCCAATAAAAAAGGCCTAGTACCAAACATATTCACAGCTGAATTTTACCAGATCTTTAAAGAAAAACTAACAATAATATTTCTCAAAATATCTCATGAGCTCTTCAGTCTCAGGCCTAAGTTGTGGGGACATGGCTAAACGCACTAAGAAAGTCAGAATCGTGGGACCCGCTATGGTACCTCCTTCCGGAAAATGGTGAAGAAAATTGAAATCAGCCAGCACTCCAAGTACATATGTCCTTTCTGTGGCAAAA
This sequence comes from Urocitellus parryii, assembly GCF_045843805.1. Lineage (NCBI taxonomy): Eukaryota > Metazoa > Chordata > Mammalia > Rodentia > Sciuridae > Urocitellus > Urocitellus parryii. The sequence goes on along the minus strand of NC_135535.1, from coordinate 126,227,071 downwards.
CCAAGATGAAGAGAAGGGCTGTGGGGACCTGGCACTGCGGTTCCTGCATGAAAACAGTGGCTGTTGGTGCCTGGACCTAGAATACCATTTCTGCCATCACAGTCAAGTCTGCAATCAGAAGACTGAAGGAATTGAAAGACCAGTAGAAAGTTCACCATATGGCAAAATTGTGGATTGTTGTTAATTGTATTAACTAGATGTTCTCATGTGAATTGCATTAATATTGCCCTTTCAAAAGATTTTGTAAATTGAAGCCCTTCTAATATGAATTGGAAAATTTCGCTGAGATTTATTGTAATTCAGGTCTTTTTTCCTCAGTAGTCAGATGATAATGGCGTGAAAGTAAGTCTTACGGCTTAGGTATATACTTAGCTTTTTTGTTGTCTTTTTTTAAAAAAAACACTGTTCAACTACTCAGAGATACATTGATATATTGTACAAAATTTGTTTTAAAGGTAAAATGTGCTAAAATACACAAAGGATATACCTAAAAAAATATATATTTCATGAAATTCAAAAAGAAGAAAAATTTCCAAACTGAATCCTGTGAAGACAGTGACACTTGGATACCAAAATCAGGTAAGAACTCCTCAAGAAAACTACAGACTAATATCACTGACAAACATAGATGCAAATCAAATTCAACAACACATCTGAAAGACCATACACCATGATTAAACTGGCTTTATTCCAGGGATGCAATACTGGTTCAACATATGCAAATCAATAAAATATAATATGCCACATAAATAGAGCAAACAACAAAAATCACATAATTATTTCATGGATGCAGAAAAGGGCTTTGACAAAATTCAACACTCTTTCATGATGCAACTCCTGAAGAAGCTAAGGATAAAAGGAACTTGCCTAAATACAAAAGCTGTATGTAGCAAACTCAAAGCAACATCATATTGAATGGGTAAAAACTGAAAGCATTTCCTCCAAAATTAGGAACAAGACAAGGATATCCAGTTGCACCATTCCTATTCAATAAGGCTTATAAGATCTTAGCCAGAGTAATCAGGCAAGAGAAAAATAAAAGGGATACAAATAGGAAAGGAAGAAGTCAAATTATTTCTATTTCAGATGATATGATTCTATACTTAGAAGATCCTAAAGGTCCCACCAGAAGGTTCTAGAACCAACACACACAAAAAAAATAGCAAAGTAGCAAGATAAAAAAAATCAACATACAAAAATCAATAGTTTTTCTATACAGAATAATGTATTGGATGAGAAAACTTTTAGGAAAACAACCTGATTCATAATAGCTACAAAAAAATAAAATACCTAAGAATGAACCTAACCAAAACTTTTACAGTGAAAATTTTAGAATGCTGAAGAAGATGGAAAGATCTCCCATGTTCATGAATAGGCAGAATTAATAGATAAAATGGCCATATTACCAAAAGTGATCTACAGATTCAATGCAATTCCCATCAAAATACTAAGAATATTCTTTACAGAACTAGAAAAAGCAATCCTAAAATCCATGTGGAAGAACACAAGACCCAGAATAACTGAAGCAATTCTGAGCAAAAAGAGCAATGCTAAAGGCATCACAATACCTGATTTTGAATTATATTACAGAGACATAGTAACTAGAACAGCATAGTACTGGCATTTTAAAAGGTAATATATAGACAAATGAAATAAAACAGAATACACAGAAATGAACCCATACACCTACAATCATCTGATATCTGACAAAGGTTCAAACATATACATTGGAGAAAAAATAGCTCTTTAACAAGTGATGCTGGGAAAACTGGTTATTCATACGTATAGGAATGAAGCCAGATCCTTATCTCTCATCCTATACAAAATACAACACAAATGGATCAAAGTTCTAAGTACAAGACCAAGATTTTTTTCAACTATTAGAAGAAAATATAGGGGTAAAAGACACAGGCAAAGACTTCCTGATCAGGACCCCTATAGCTCATAAAATAAAGAATCAATAAATGAGATGGAATCAAATTTAAAAGTTTTTTGCACAAAAAATGAAACAATTAATGAAATGAAGTTACAACAGGATGAGAGAAAGTCTTATCCACCTGCTCTTCTGACAAAGGATTATCCATAATATAAAAAGAACTATAAAAGGTACTTAACCTTAAAAGAGCAAATAACCCAATAAATAAATGGGCAAAAGAAGAAGTACAAATGTCCAACAACTATATGAAAAAAATTGTTCATCATACTTAAAAATCTTGGAAAACAACACTAAGATTTTCTCTTCTTCTAGCTAGAGTGATAACCTCAAGAATACAAATAACAATAGATGCTGGCAAGGATGCAAGGAAAAGGAACTCTCATACACCGTTGATGGGAATGTAAATTACTACAGCCACTATGGAAATCAGTATAGTGAATTCTCAAAATATACTTTACGGAAGAAATACAATCAACAAATACATTTTTAAAAGTTCAACATCTCTAGCAATTACAGAAATACAAATCAAAACTACACTGAAATTCCATCTTACTCCAGTCAGAATGGCAATTATCAAGAATACAAGCAACAATATATGTTGGTGAGAATGGTACACTCATACATTGTTGGTGGGACTGAAAATTGGTGCAACCACTCTGGAAAGCAGCATAGAGATTCCTTGGAAAACTTGGAATGGAACTACATTTAGACGCAGCTATCCCACTCCTAGGTTTATATCCAAATGACTTGAAATCAGCCTACTACAGTGACATAGCCACATCAATGTTTATAGCAGCTCCATTTGCAATAGGTAAGCTATGGAACCAACCTAGGTGCTTTTCAACAAATGATGGATAAAGAAAATATGGTATACATACACAATGGAATATTACTCAGCCATAAAGAAAAATGTAATTATGGCATTTGCCAGTAAATGGATGGAACTGAAGAATATTGTACTAAGTGAAATAAACCAATCCCAAAGAACCAAAGGCTGAATGGTCTCTTTGATATGCAGATGCTAATTTACAATAAGGGAGTGACTAGGGAAGAATAGAGGGACTTTGAATTAGACAAAGGGGAGTGAAGGAGGGAAGGGGTTACAGGTGAGGAAAGATGGTAGAATTAATCAGACACTATTACCCTATATGCAATTATGATTACATAACCAGTGTGATTCTGCATCATGTACAACCAGAAGAATAAGAAGTTATACTCCATTTATGTATGGTATGTCAAAATGCATTCGACTGTCAGGTATAACTAATTAGAACAAATTTTTAAAATTAAGAATAGAAATACCATGTGATCCAGCAATATCACTCATTGATACATATTCAAAGTTACCATACTTTAGAGATATATGCATCCCCATATTCGTACAATTTACAATAGTAGAGTCATGGAATTAGTCTAAATGTCAACAGATGAATGGATAAAGAAATTGTGATGAAGTTTTATTCAATTACAATGAATAAATTTATGACATTTGCAGAAAAAATGGGTGGAACTGGAGACCATAATTTTGAGTGAATAAGCCAGACTCAGAAAGAAAAGTGTCATATGATTTCTCTTATATTTGGAAGTTACAGGTGAAGAAAAAAACAGGGGAAAAGTAAATACCATGAAAATAGAAGGGTGGTCATTAAGTACAAAGAATGGAATGTGAAGAGAGAGGTATTTGGTAAGAAATTTGGGGAATAAAATTGATCGAATTGTGTTTTCTGTACGTGCAAATATGCCACAATGAAACCCACCATTCTGTAATAATTGAGATGTATCAACAAAAATAAATAGCTCTAATATTACCTTTTTAAACAAAAATAACAAAATGTACTGTGGGGTTTATGCAACATATATAAGTGTATGATGATGCACAACTATAGGAGGTCAGAAATGGAAGTACATTACTGTAAGGTTTTATAATATGGCTGTTTCTCAATATACTCAGGGATTAGTTCCAGGATTTCAGAATCCACAGATGCTCAAGTCTCTTATATAAAATGGTACATTAATTGCATATAACATATGCAATCCTAACATTTACTTTAAATTATCTTTATATTACTTATAATACATAATACAATGTAAATGCTTTGTACATAGTTGTTAAACTATATTATTTAGGGAATAATGACAAGAAAAATAGTTTCCAAATAATTTTTCCAAACAGTTAGTTGAATCCATGAATTTCCAATACTGAAGGATGACTATATTTATAAAGTGTTATAATATTATTTGGAGGTAATCTTTGTTAAGTCTTTGTTAAGTCTACCTCCACATAATATTATATTATAGAATAAGTATGTTAGAGTAGTAGTTGCTCTAAAGTAACCATTAAACAAACAAAGCAAATTATAACAATCATAAATCATAATCAATAGTAAGCAAACAAAGAGTCATCTAAAATATCTACCAAATCCAGACATGACAGAAAAACAAGAGTAAACAAATAGTAGAAGAGAAAACTACAAGACAAATAGAACAGTAGATTTAAAATTAACAATATCAATAGTAGCAATTAACAATATCAATAGTAGCAATTAACAATATCATTAAATATAAATGGTCTAAATACCCCAATTAGAAGACAAATTATTAATTTAAATTTACAAAGTAAGACTCAACTAAATGCCATTCTCCAAAAATGTGCTTAATAACATTGAAGAATGCAAAAATAAACATTAAAAATCTATAGGGTTTTTTTAGGCCATTAACCATCTATCCAAGAATGAAAACAGTACCACAACAACAAAAATAATATAAAGCTTAGGATAAATTTCATCAAGTTATTAAACAATTTATACACTTTATTTGTGTAAAATAAACAATTAAACAATTTATTTATATAAAACATTGATTTTTAAAAGTTAAGAATGCTACAAATATAGAAAGATATTCCATGTTTGTGTATTGGAAAAATTAATTCTGTTAAAATGTCCATACTACCCAAAGCAATATACAGATCTGACACAATCTCTATCAAAATTTCAGAGACATTTTTACATAGAAATAAAATTATCAAATCTATATGGAACCACAAAAGAATTTTTCATATAGAAAGAAGAATTCTCAAATGCATATAGAACCACAAAAGATATTAAATTAAACAGCCAAAACAATGAAGAAAGAAAAACAAAGTTGAAGACTTCACATTTCCTAATTTCAAATCATATTACAAAGCTATAATACTCAAAGCAGTATAGTACTAGCATTAAAAACAGATATGTGTTGGGGCTGGGGTTGTGGCTCAGAGGCAGAATGCTTGCCTAGCATGTGTGAGGCACTGGGTTCAATTCTCAGCACTGCATATAAATAAATAAAGTAAAGGTCCATTGATAACTAAAAAAAAAAGTATTTGACACATAGTAAGCACAGAATATATCTTAAAAAAACAGATATGTGACAAATGAAACAGAATAAGTGCTCAAAAATAAACCCAAGAATATAAAGACAGTTAAGTTTTGGCAATGAGGAAAGGACCATCTCTTTTTATAATAGGGTTGGGGAAATTGAAAAACCACATGCAAAACAAATAAAATTGTACTCCCAGCTTACATCATATCCAAAAATAAATTTAAAAATAGATTACATGCATAAATACAAGATCTGAAACTGAAAAACTCTAAGAAGAAAAGAGATGAAAAGTTCAAAATCCTACCAAGCAAGAAAAGCCCAGGACCAGATAGATTCTCAGCTGAGTTCTACAAGACCTTCAGGGAAGAATTAATACCAATCTTCCTCAAATTATTTTATGAAACAGAAAAGGAAGAAATCCTTCCAAACTCATTCTATGAAGCTAGTATCAACATAATACCAAAATCGGACAAAGACATCAGGGAAAGAAAACTTCAGACCAATAGCCCTGATGAATATAGATACAAAAATTCTCAATAAAATCCTGTCAAATCACATACAAAAACATATTTAAAAGATAGTGTGGGGCTGGGGTTGTGGCTCAGTGGTAGAGCACTTGCCTAGCATGTGTGAGGCACTAGATTTGATTCTCAGCCCCACATATAAAAATAAATACATAAAGGTCCATCAATAACCAATAAAAAATTTTTTTTCAAAAGATAGTGCAGGTAGGAGGTCAAGCCAGATCCATCCACAGTGGTGTATGCTGGTCCCAGGTGCACAGCAGGCCTGGTATGCCCCTCTCCCAGTGGGGCAGACACTCACCAGGGCCTAGCCTCTGGTGCAGGACGGCCCCTTCCCACCAGCAGACTACTGTGGGAGGTCAAGGGCATGGCCCAGATTCACCCACAACGACCTGTGCAGGTCCCAGGTCATAGAAGGCCCAGTACATCCCCTAGCAGGGCAGACACCCACCAGAGCCTAGCCTCTGGTGCAGGACTGCCTCTCCTGTCCAGTGGCCTACCGCCAACGGAAGCAAAGATCCAGTCCAGACCACCCACATCAGCCTGCAGGATCCAGGCTGTCAGTAGGCCTGGTTCACCCCTCCCCCAGGGAGGCGTACACCCACCAGAGCCTAGCTTCTGGTGCAGGACCTCCCCTTCCAACCAGCAGACTACCTTGGGGTGGGGTCAAGCCTGGCAGCTCAGATCCATCCACTCCAACTTGTGCAGGACTCAGATCCAGGATACAGTAGCGTTCATTGAGGGACACCAAAAGGGTCTGGAAGCCCAACATCAAGGTGAGGTACAGACAATCTGCACAGGTACTACAAGAATATAGGGAAGAATCTGTAATATCTCAGATCCACACTGCAAGAAAGGAAGACACATAGACAACATGAAAAAACAAGGGAGGAAAGTGCCCCAAACAAACCAGGACACTATAATAACAGAACCCATGGACAGCGAAGTTGATGAAATGTCAGAGAAGGAGTTCAAAAGGTTCATAAATAAAATTATCTGTGAATTAAAGAATGACCTAAATGAGCAAATACAGGCAAAAATTGATCACTCCAACAATGAGATAAGAGTAAATATAGGTAGCAAAAGATTATTTCAAGAGAGAGAGAGACTGAAAAAAAAAGTCAGAAATCCTTGAAATGAAGGATACAATAAATCAAATAAAATACTCAATAGAAAGCATAACCAACAGACTAGAACACTTGGAAGAAAGAACATCAGATAATAAAGACAAAGTATATAATCTGGAAAATAAAGTTGATTACATAGTGAAGAAAGTTAGGAACCATGAACAGAACATCCAAGAATTATGGGACAGCATCAAAAGACCAGATCTAAGAGTTATTGGGATAGAAGAAGGCACAGAGTTTCAAAACGAAGGAATGCACAATCTCATCAATGAGATACTATCAGAAAATTTCCAAAGCATGAAGAGCAAATTGGAAAACCAAATACAAGAGGTTTACAGGACACCAAATATACAAAATTACAATAAATCTACACCAAGGCACATTGTAATAAAAATGCCAAGCAAACAGAATAATGATAGAATCTTAGAAGCCTGTGAGAGAGAGAAATCAGATCATATATAGGGGGAGACCAATTTGTATCTCAGCAAACTTTTCAACCCAGACCCTCAAAGGCAGGGGATCATGGAACAACATATACCAAGCTCTGAAAGAAAAATGGATGCCAACTAAGAATCTTATATCCAGCAAAACTAAGCTTTAGATTTGAGGATGAAATAAAAACCTTCCATGATAAACAAAAGTTAAAAGAATTTACAACTGGAAAGCCTGCACTACAGAACATCCTCAGCAAAATATTTCATGAAGAGGAAATGAAAAACAATGATGAAAATCAGCAGAGGGAGGGATTACACTAAAGGAATATCTAATCAGAGGAGAAACCAAGTCACATTAAATACCAAAAATAAACAAAAATGGCTGGGAATACAAATCATGTCTCAAAAATAACCCTGAATGTTAATGGCCTAAATGTACCAATCAAAAGACATAGACTAGCAGATTGGATTAAAGAAAAAGATCCAACAATATGCTGCCTCCAAGAGATTCATCTCAATCATACCACTCACATGAACTACAGAAGCAAGCAGGGGATTCTATCCTCATATCAAATAAAGTAGACTTCAAACTAAAGTCAATCAAAAAGGATAAAGAAGGACACTACATACTGCTCAAGGGAATCATACACCCACAAGACTTAAAAATTATAAATATATATGCCTCAAAAAATGGAGCATCTAGGTTCATCAAACTCTTCTCAAGTTCAAGAGTCAAATTGACAACAACACAACAATTTTGGGCAACTTTAACACACCTCTTTCATCACTAGATAGATCCTTCAAACAAAAGCTGAATAAAGAAACTATAGAACTCAATAATACAATAAATAATAACTTAGACTTAACTGACATATATAGAATATTTCATCCTTCAATGAGAGAATACACTTTCTTCTCACCAGCACATGAATCCTTCTCTAAAATAGACCATATACTATGCCACAAAGCAGCTCTTAACAAATATAAAAAGTCTAGATACTACCGTGCATTCTATCAGATCCATAATGGAATAAAATTAGAAATCAATGATAAAATAAGAAATAAAATCCACTTCAACACCTGGAGACTAAATAATATGCTACTGAATGAACAATGGGTTACAGAAGACATCAAGGAGGAGATTTAAAAAATTTTAGACATGAATGAGAACACAGATACAACATATCGAAATCTCTGGGACACTATGAAAGCAGTTCTAAAAGGAAAGTTCATTGCATGGAGTTCATCCCTTAAAAGAAGAAAAAGTCAACAAATAATTGACTTAACATGACATCTCAAAGCCCTATAAAATGAAAAACAAATCAACGTCAAAAACAGCAGAAGATAGGAAATAATTAAAATCAGAGCTGAAATCAATGAAATTAAAACAAAAGAAACAATTGAAAAACATTGACAGAACAAAAAGTTGGTTCTTTGAAAAATAAATAAAATTGACAGATCCTTACCATTCTAATGAAAAGAAGGAGAGAGAAAACTTAAATTACTAACATACATGATGAAAAAGGAAATATAACAGACACTAAGAAATACAGAAGATAATTAGAAATTATTTTGAAAACTTGTACTCCAATAAAATAGAAAATATCAAAGGTATCAACAAATTTCTAGAGTCATATAATTTGCCCAAATTGAATCAGGATAGTATACACAATTTAAACAGATCAACTTCAAGTGATGAAATAGCAGACACCATCAAAAGTCTACCAATCAAAATGGGAGTTCATAACCCACTTGAATCATATGTATGAAATATGATATGTCAAGAGCATTGTAATGTTTCGAACAACCAATAAAAAAAGCCTATCAACCAAGAAAAGCCCAGGACTGGATGGATAAACAGCCAAGTTCTACAAGACCTTTAAAGAAGAACTAATACCAATACTCTCCAATTTATTTCAGGAAATAGAAAAAGAGGCAGCATTTCCAAACTCATTCTATGAGGCCAATATCACTGAATCCAAAACCAGACAAAGACACATCAAAGAAAGAAACCTGCAGACCAATATCTCTAATGAATATAGATGTAAAAATTCTCAATAAAATTCTGGCAAATCGAATACAAAAACATATCAAAAAGATTGTGCACCATGATTAAGTGAGATTCATCCCAGGGATGCAAGGTTGGTTCAACACATGGAAATCAATAAATGTAATTCGTCACATCAATAGACTCAAAGATAAGAGTCATATGATCATCTCAATAGATGCAAAAAAAAAGCATTTGACAAAATACAGCACCTCTTTATGTTCAAAACACTAGAAAACTAGGATAACAGGAACATATCTCAATATCATAAAGGCTATCTATGCTAAGCCCCAGGCCAACATCATTTTAAATGGATAAAAATTAAAGGCATTCCCTCTAAAAACTGGAACAAGACAGAGATGCCCTCTTTCACCACTTCTATTCAACATAGTTCTCAAAACACTGGACAAAGCAATTGGACAGATGAAAGAAATTAAAGGGATACACATAGGAAAAGAAGAACTCCAATTGGCCCTATTTGCTTCTATACCTAGAAGACCCTAAAAATTTTACCAGAAAACTTCTAGAACTAGTAAATGAATTCATCAAAGTAACAGGATATAAAATCAACACACACAAATCAAAGGCATTTCTGTATATCAGTGACAAATACTCAGAAAGAGAAACAAGGAAAACTACCCCAATTATAATAGCCTCAAAAAATAAAATACTAGGGAGTCAACTTAATGAAAGAGGTGAAAGATCTATATAATGAAAATTACAGAACCCTAAAGAAAGAAATCAAAGAAGACCTTAGAAGATGGAAATATCTGCCTTACTCTTGGATAGGCAGAATTAATATTATCAAAATGACCATACTTCCAAAAGCACTATACAGATTTAATGTAATTTTGATCAAAATCCCAGTGACATTCCTCTTAGAAATATAAAAGGCAATTATGAAATTCATCTGAAAAAATAAGAGACCCAGAATAGTTAGAGCAATCCTTAGCAGGAAGAGTGAAGCAGGTGGCATCCCTACACCAGACCTTAAACTATACTACAGAGCAATAGTAACAAAAACAGCATGGTATTGGCACCAAAATGGACTGGTAAACCAATGGTACATAATAGAGGACACAGAGACTAACCCACAAAATTACAATTATCTTATATTAGACAAAGATGCCAAAAACATGCACTGGAGAAAAGATAGCCTTTTTAACAAACACTACTGAGAAAACTGGAAATCCATATGCAACAAAATTAAATTAAGCTCCTATCTCTCACTATGCACAAAACTCAACTCAAAATGGAACAAGGACTTAGGAATAAAACCAGAGTCCCTGTGTCTAGTAGAAGAAAAAGTAGGCCCTAATCTCCATCATGTGGAAATAGGCCCCAACTTCCTTAATAAGGATCCTGTGACATAAGAATTAAAATTAAGAATCAATAATGTGATGGACTCAAATTAAAAAGTTTCTTCTCAGCAAAAGAAACAATCTGTGAAGTGAATAGATTGGAAGCATATCTTTACCCCTCACACATCAGATAGAGTACTAATCTAGGGTATATAAAGAACTCAAAAAGCTAAGCACCAAAAAATAATAATAATAATAATAATGACCCAATCAATAAATGGGCCAAGGACCTGAACAGATACTTTTCAGAAGAGGATATACAATCAATCAACAAATATATGAAAAAAAAGTTCATCATTACTAGCAATTTGAGATATGCAAATCAAAACCACTCTAAGATTTCTTCTCACTCCAATCAGAATGGCAGCTTATTAGCTGCCAAACAAACAAAATAAGTGTTGGCAAGGATGTGGGGAAAAGGGTACACTCATACATTGCTGGTGGACTGCGAATTGGTGCAGCCAATATGGAAAGCAGTATGGAGATTTCTTAGAAAATTGGGAATGGAACCACCATTTCACTCAGCTATCCCTCTCCTTGGTCTATACCCAAAGGACTTAAAAACAGCATACTACAGGGACACAGCCACATCAATGTTTATAGCAGCACAATTCACAATAGCTGAGCTGTGGAAGATGCCCCTCAATGGATGAATGGATTAAAAATGTTGCATATATACACAATGGAATATTATTCAACAATAAAAGAGAATAAAATCACAGCATTTGCAGGTAAATGAATAGAGTTAGAGAAGAAAAATGCTAAGTGAAGTTGGGAATCCCAAAAAAAACAAATGCCAAATGTTTTCTTTGATATAAGGAGGCTGATTTACAGTAGGATAGGGAGCGGGCGCATGGGAGAAATAGAAAAACTCTAGATAAGGCAGAGGTGTTGGAGGGGAAGGGAGGGGGCATGGAGTTATAAATGATGGTGGAATGTGATGGTCATTATTATCTAAAGTACATTTATGAAGACATGAATTGGTGTGAATATACTTTATATACAACCAGAGATATAAAAAATTGTGCTCTATATGTGTAATAAGAATTGTAGTGCATTCTGCTGTCATATATAAATAAAAATTAAAAAATAAAGCTTTACTGTCATAAAAAAATAGTGCAACATGATCAAGTGTGGTTCATCCCAGGAATGCAAGGTTGTTTCAACATAGAGAAATCAAAAACAAAAAAAAATGCATCACATCAATAGATTTAAAGACAATAATCATATGATCATCTCAATAGATGCAGAAAAAGCATTTGAGAAAATATAGCACTTCTTCATGTTCAAAACACTAGAAAAACTAGGGGTATTAGGAACATACCTCAACATTGTAAATGCTGTCTACATGAAGACCAAGGCCAATATCATTTGATATAGAGAAAAATTGAAAGCATTCCCTCAAAAATCTGGAAAAACACAAGGATGCCCTCTTTCACCACTTCTATTCCATAAAGTCCTTGAAACTCTAGCTAGAGCAATCAGATGAAAAAAATTAAAGGGATACACATAGGAAAAGAACTCACTATCACTATTTGCCAATGACATGATTCTATATTTAGAATATAAAAAAAATACATCATAGGGGCTGGGGTTGTGGCTTAATGGCAGAGTACTCACCTAGCACATGCAAGGTTCGATCCTCAGCACCACACAGAGATAAATAAATAAAGGTTTTGTGTCCAACTTCAACTAAAAAAAAATTTCACCATGAAACTTCTCGAACTAATAAATGAATTCAGCAAAGTAGCAGAATATAAAATCAATACCCATAAATCAAATGCATTTGTATATATAAGTGATAAATCCACTGCAAGAGAAATTAGGAAAACCACCCCATTCATAGTAGTCTCAAAAATTAAAATACTTTGGAATCAATATAAGAAGAGAGATGATAGTCCTCTACAATAAAAACTACAGAATACTAAAGAAAGAAATTGAAGAAAATCTTAGAAGATGGAAAGATTCACCATGTTCTTGGATAGGCAGAATTAATATGTTCAAAATGGTCATACTACCAAAACTGTTATACAATGTTATGCAATTCCTATTAAAACCCAATGACATTTTTCTTAGAACTAGAAACAGCAATCATGAAATTCATTTGGAAAGATAAGAGAACCAGAATAGCCAAAGCAATTCTCAGCAAAAGGAGTAAAGCAGGAAGCATAACAATACCAGAACTTAAACTATACTACAGAGCAACAGTAACAAAAATGGCATGGTATTGGTACCAAAATAGACACGTAGACCAATGATACAAAATAGAAGACACACAACAAACCCACATAAATATGATTATCTCAAAATAGACAAAGGTGCCAAAAACATACATTGGAGAAAAGATAGCCTCTTCAACAAATAGTGCTGGCAAAACTGAAAATCCATACATAGAAAAATGAAATTAAAAACTCTCTCACCTAAAATAAAATTCAACTCAAAGTGGTTCAAAAACATAGGCACTAGAACAGAGACTCTGTACCTAATAGAAGAAAAAGCAGGCCCAAATCTCCACCATGTTGGCCTAAGACCTGATTTCCTTAACAAGAGCCCTAAAGCACAAGAAGTAAAATCAAGAATCAATAAATGGATGGATTCAAACTAAAAAGCTTCTTCTCAGCTAAGTAAACAATCAACAACATTATGAGAGAGCCTACAGAGTGGGAAAAAATCTTTACCACATATACCTCAGATAGAGCACTAATATCCAGAATATATAAAGAACTCAAAAAACTTAACCCCAAAAAATTATAATAATAACCCGATCAATAAATGAGCCAAGGGCCAAAGCAGACACTTCAGAGAAGAAGTAATACAATCAATCAACAAACATGAAAACAAAATGTTCATCATCTCTTGCAATTAGAGAAATTCAAGACAAAACTACTCTAAGATTTCATTTCACTCCAGTCAGAATGGCAATTATCGAGAATATAAGCAACAATAAGTGTTGGTGAGGATGTGGGGGAAAGGGTACCCCATACATTGCTGGTGAGACTGCAAATTTGTGCAACCTCTTTGGAAAGCAGTATGGAGATTTCTTAATAAACTAATGACACCACTTGACCTGGTATAACACCATTTGACCTGGTTATACTACTCCTCCATACATACTGAAAGAACTTAAAATCAGCACACTACAGTGACACAGCCACATCAATGTTTACATCAGCTCAATTCACAATACCTAAGCTATGGAACCAACCTAGATGCCCTTCAACAGTTGAATGGACAAAGAAAATGTGGTACATATACACAATGGAATATTACTCAGCCTTAAAGAAGAATGAAATTACCACCCCTGTGCTTTCAAATTCCCTGCCTTTTGCATCTCTACCAGCTGGTTCTGAAAGCAGGTGGATTGGAGGGGAGAGGGGAATAGCTGGATGTATTTCTGTGACCTCTTATCTCTTGTGTAGACCTCTATTCACATTTAATTTTTTCCTGGTCACTTAGGCACACTCTATGTTATGCAGTATGAGTTTGCTCTACTGTCATGTAATATCAAAAAAATAAAATAAAAATTTTTTAAACTTCCCAAGGGAAGGAAGGAAGGAGACAGGTAGGTAGCATCATTGAAGCTTTTACAATTATTATATTAATATCAATATTAATTAATAATAACTATGATATATTAATATTATATCAATGCATTAATATAATATTGATTTATATTATATTGTAGTGATATAATATAGTAATATTATATTAATTACAGTATATCAATTATTAATAATAATTATAAAACAATTATTATAATTATTATAAGGGGATATTACAAGCAATTTTATACCAATAAAATTGATAACTTCAGTGAAATGGACAAAGACATGCACTACTACAACTTAAGAAAATATAGGCAACCTGGACAAAAAATAACAATGTGTCTATAAAGAAATTAAAATTGCAATTTCAGTTTAAGTTATATTTGGTTAAAAGAAATTGAATTTGTATAAACTTACATTATTAACAAGATGAGTTTGTAAATTAAAATAAAATACAAACCCAGATGGCTATTGAATTCTAACACTTAAGGAAGAATAATAGAATAATAACATTCTACATAAATTTTTTCAGATAATTCAACAAGAGGGAATGCATTCCACTCTTCAATAAGGCCAATATTATTTTTATCCCAAAACACATAAGGCATTATAACAAAAGCACAGCTGAATATCCCTCATTAACATACAAACACAGCTATGTATTCAACAACAAATACAGAAAATAACATACGTTGGCCCAGTGGGGTTTATCCTGGGAATTCAAACTAATTTAACCATTCAAAAATAAATCAGCATAATTTACTGCATTAACAAATTTTGTAAAATCTCTCTGATCATTCAGTAGATATAGGAAAAAAACTTCTACAAAATTTACAAAAATCAGCATAATTCACTGCATTAACGAATTTTTAAAATCTCTCTGATCATTCAGTAGATATAGAAAAAAACCTACTACAAAATTTACAGCCAGATGCAGTGGCATGTGCCTGTAATCACAGCTATCCAGGAAGTTAATGCAGAAGAATCACAAGTTTGAGGTTAGCCTGGGCAAATCTTTTCTCAAAAATAAAATTTTAAAAAGGGGCCTGGGGATGTAGCCCAGTGAGGAAGTTCTTACCTAGCATGTGCAAAGCTCTTGGTTCAGAAAAAGAACAACAACAACAAAATTTAACATATATTTTAATAAAAATTATCAGCACATTAGAAGGGAACAGTATCAATCTGATAAAGGGCATCTATTCAAAATAATCTACAACCAGCGTTTTACCTACAGGTAAAAGACTAAGTAAGTCTCTATCTCCCCACCTACCAAATGTTAGAAATAAGCCAAGGACGTATGTCCTTACAAATTTGTTTGACAAAAGAAGAGTCTAAGTAGTACAAAAATTCAAAGAAATGGTAAAGCAGTATCCAGATAGATAGGGAAGAGTGAAAAGTACCTTTATTCACAGAAAACATGATCATACATTCAGAAATTGAATGGATCTACAAAATACTAAAACTAATAAGGGAGTTTGTCAGAATTGTAGAATACAAAATCAAAATGCAAAAATAAATTTTATTTCTATATAGTAGTAATAAAATATTAGAATTTAAAATTAAAAGCATCAAATTATGAAATACTTAAGGATACAATGAAAAATACTATGATATTTGGACCCTAAAAATTACAAGATATTCCTGAAAGGAATAAAAGAAGGCATAAATCGATAGAAAGATGTAACCGATTTGTGGGTCAGAAGAATCAATATTGTTAAGGTGTAAGTTCTTCCAAAATTGATTTATAGACACAACACAATAATCCTAGTCAGGCTTTTTGGAGAAATACACAAGGTGATTGTGAAATAAATGTGGAAATGCAAAGGACAAAGAATAGCCAAAATAAAGTACTTAATTCACAACTTCTTATAAAGTTATAATAATCAGCACAGCACAGCATTGGTATAAAGATACACCAGTAGATCAGAGTAACAGAATAGAAAGAACAGAAAATGATCTACAAATATATGGAAAACTGATTTTCCACCAAGATGCAATGGATAAAAATAGTAGCAATGGGGGCTGAAGCAACTGAATGCCCATGGTATTCAGTAAAAATAGTAACTTCCATCCATTCCTTGCATCATACACAAAAATTAACTCAAAAATAACCATAAACCTAAATATAAAGCCTATAAATATAAGTTTTCTGGAATAAAATATCAGGAAAATTCTTTCTGATCTTGTGTTCAAACCATAATCCATAAAGAGATTGATAAATTTGGCCTTATCAAAATTAGTACCTTCTATGTACAACCAGAGATATGAAAAATTGTGCTCTCTATGTGTGATATGAATTGTAATGCATTCTGCTATCATATATAACAAATTAAAATTTAAAAATAAAATTTAAAAAGAAATAGTAACTTATGTTCTTCTTTTAAGAGAAGAAGAATGCAAACAAGACAAAATTGAAGAAGTCAGTGAGGCAGGAGGTATGGCTTAGTGATAGAGTGCTTGCCTAACATGTGCAAGACCCTGAGTTTAATCCCCAGAACAGCAAAATAAAAATTGTTTTAAAGTATATAATAAATAAAATAAAATAGATTTATATCCAGAATTTCACTCAATAATAAGAAAAAAATTTTTAAAAAACACAACAGCAAAATATTTCAGCAAACACTTTACCAATGGACAGATAAGGAGAAAGGATAGGGGAACTGGAAATAAAAGATCTCTGATTGTTTCCTAGTATTAGCAGAGAGTATAGGATATCCCTTGAGGCTGGCAAGTGAAGTTGAAGCTTGAATATATTGAAGACTGAAAAGATTAACAATAAAATAAAAGTGGTATCTAAATTCAACTTAGGAAGAGGAAGGAAAAGAAATAGGTTACATAATAATTTCACATTGCTCTAAGTAAGAAACCAACAGGGAGTATCTACAGAAGAAGGAAACAACAGCATTTATGTAAGTCATTAATATAGAGGTAATTACTATAACATGCAAACCTTCCTGAATGACAAAGTCAGAACTCAACAAAAGCAAATAAAACATGACATGGTCAAACTGACACTCATTAGTATCAATAAATAGAAGTCAGATTAGATCATCTATTATAAGAAAAAAAAATTATCCTACTGATGAACAAAAATCCAACTCTGTAAGAGACACAGTAAGCAAAAAGATTCAGAAGGGGAAAAAATTAAAGGTTGAGAAAGTTCATACTAGACAAATGTTGGTATAAAGGAGAATTCTCACCAAAAAGCAATAAACAGGACCAAGAAAAATGATTTTTAATAATAAAGGCTATAATTTATAATAAATATATAACATTAATATTTGTGTGTCTGAAAACACATTAAGTTTGCCAAGAAGAAATTATAGATATATGTGCAAACACTTACATTAGAATACAGTTTATTCTGTGTTCAGAAAACAAAAATTATGTAATTATTACCCATGTCTTTCTCAATAAATAATAGGTAAGAAATAAAACCAGAGTGATAAATAAGGATTAAAAAAGATATTGATTTGAAAAACTATTAAACAGTGAAAAATAATCAAAAAACTATTGCATAAGTAAAAATAGAGAAAATGCTGGAAAAAGAGAAAAAGCACAACAATACATACAGAACAAGGACAAAGGGGGGAAAACCAATGAAATAGAGAATATTTTAATATCTTAAAATAATACCTTGAAAACAATATAAATAAATTTAACATTATAAATAAAGCATAATTTTAGGAAAATTACTTATTAATCTGAAACTTTAGAGCTTTAGAATCTCAATAACTATAATTAAGAATTTCTGGGATGGGGCTGTAGCTCAGTGGCAGAGCGCTTGCCTAGCATGCATGAGGCACTGGGCTTGATCCTCAGCACCACATAAAAAATAAACAAATAAAATAAAGGTATTCTGTCCATTTACAACTACAAAAAAATTTTTTTTAAAGAATTCTAAGAGATTAACATTGGGGAAGCTGTGGGATAAAGTTTTTACCAAATAATACAACAGGCCCTGATGATTTTATAGGGAAATTTAGCAATCTTTTTCAGTCAGATAATCTCAAATGTTATTTAAACCCTTACAGAAAATGGGGATAGAATTACAACTTCCAATTTTTTTAAAGAGGCCAAGTTAACATTGACATAAATATTGCTCTTAAAAAAAAACACTAAACCAGTTTCATTTTAAATACTGGTTTTAAATACCTTAAATAAAATATGGGCAAATCACATATTAAAACAACTCACTGTGACCAAGTAGGAATTGGTTCCAAAAAAAATAATCAATATTAGAAAGCCTAATCACATTAGTGTATAGTTCATGATCTCCATATGCTATGGTTGAGTTTCTCCTCAAAATATTCATGTGTTGTAAATTTAATCCCTAAATTCATATGTTAACAGTATTTGGAGGTGCAGCCTTTGGGAGTTCATTAGGATTAGATGAAGTCATGAGGGTGGTGCCCTGTGATGTCATTAATGGCTTCATAGAAAAAGAAGAGAAACTTGGGCTAGCACCCTTGTTCCCTCTTGCCATGTGAAGTCCTCTACCGTGTTATGGTGCAGCAAGAAGGCTCCCACCAGATATTAATGATATTGGCATCATCCTCTGGGAATTCCCAACCTCCAGAACTGTAAGCCAAATAAACTTCTATTTTTTAATAAATTATCCCATACTTGGGTGTTTTGGTATAGCAACAGAAAATGAACCAAGACACCATATCTCCAAAGAGAAAGATCAAATCATTCTGGAAGGTGTTGTGCCAGTTATCAAGCTGGGCTTCAAGTTCACCCTTACACTTCCATTCCTGCTCTGTGGTATGGGGCTGGCACCTGGCAAAACATTCCTGCTTGACAGGCTACTCCCCATGAACCTCTGCTGTAGAGAGCACTGCGGGGAGGTGGTTTGGGGGTTTTGCCCATTTGCTCCCTCTTGATTTTCCACTCCAATGTGGTGGTTTGCTCCAGTAGCTGCATTTGAATTCAGTTTGCTATTTTTCCAGCACTTATTCTTCCAGTCAACCAGAAGTCCCTCCTCAGAGTTAGTGTCTGACTCTACAAGTCCCTCCTCTGAGCTCAGATGCCACATCAAATCACATAGTAGACTTCTTCTCACAGGCTCCACGGGTGCCTTCTCTTCACTTTGTTCCCCAACCCAAGTGTGTGAGCTCCTTCACACACTTTCTGCTGCCTCTCAGATATCCTAGTAGCGCTTTCTTGACAAATAGTTAAAAATTATTCAAGTAAAATTCTCCATTAAAATAACAGACACGCTTTCTGTTTCCATTTGACAAAATATGACACACAAGTTATGATTTTTTAAAATATTCAGTTAAGAAAGAATTGACATTGATTTTTTTCTTGACATGATTCCCTAGACACAATTCCACCCTCAAAGCAAGCATCTTACCAAATGAAGCATAGAGGCCTCTCCCACATTGGCACTGTGTTGAAGGCAGTAACCAGGGCAACTAGACAACAGAAAGAGAGCCACCTCAATATTCCATATTCTAACATGTCACAATTGAGAACATGCTGTTCATTAGAAAAGGGCAAAGTCAGCAACAAGGAAGATGGCAGAATAGAGGAGGCTGCTTTCCAAAACAGCAATAGGTAAGTGAAAAAAAGGGGAATTTACTGCACATTCAAAGCAGATGGGGTTCTCAGGAGGTTGAATATAATAAAATAAGGAAAAATACCCTGTGCCAATGCTAGTGCCACTGCCACTGCTAGAGCCAGTCAGAACAGTCCCCCCACCCCACCCTGGCAAGCAAAGTGGAAGGATAAGGGAATTGAAGAAACTACACTTTTAGGAGGCCTGCGACATGACTGGGTACAGAGAGACCAGTATCAAAGACACTGTCAGACCAACGTGAAAGTTGTACTGCATAATATCCTTTTGTGGGAAAGAAGACACACCTCTCCCAGTTGCCTATGGAGGACATTTTGCAGCCACACCATGGAAGCCATCAGCTGTAGGGGCCAATTCCTGAGCTGGGCCCAAAATACAGGCCTGGAAAACCCACAGCATACAATATAGAGCATGCCAAAGTGACCAGGAGAAAATCAGACAAATAGAGGGCTTTACCTGGGGAAATGTGGGTCATGGAAACCCACCCAGCTCCTCATTTCCCCATTGAGTCAGCAGCTCATAGGATCAGCTGGGAGTGACACACTCAGCTGGGAATTCCAAAGGGCTGGGGCTAGAGTGACTGAGTTTGGAGATGAAATCCAAGATACCTAGAAATATGGGTTCTACAATCAATAAGTGGGCCAAGGAACTGAATAGACACCTCTCAAAAGAGAATATAAATCAATCAACAAATATATGAAAAAAATGGTCAACATCTCTGGCAATTAGAGAAATGCAAATCAAAACTACTCTAAGATTTCCTCTCACTTCAGTCAGAATATCAGCTATTAAGAATATAAACAACAATAAATGTTGGCAAGGATCTGGGGAAAAGGTGGGACTGCAAATTGGTGCAGCCAATCTGGAAAGCAGGATGGGGAATACTTGGAATGGAACCACTATATTGGCTTATACCCAAAATATACCCACTTCTCAGTTTATACCCAAATGACTTAAAAACAGCATACCACAGGGACACAGTCATACCAATGTTTATAGCAGCACAATTCACAATAGCTAAGCTGTGGAATCAACCCAGATGCCCTTCAGTAGATGAATGGATAGGGAAACTGTCAAAGTTTCCCTATCCATTCATCTACTGAAGGGCATCTCACACACACACAATGGAACATTATTCAGCATTAAAAGAGAATAAAATTATGGAATTTGCAGGAAAATTGAGGGAGTTAGAGAATACAATGCTAAGTGAAGTAAGCCAATCCCAAAAATCCAAAAGCCAAATATTTTCTTTGATATGAGGATGATGACTCATAATGGCAATGGGTGTGGGAGCATGGGAAGAATGGAGGAATTTTAGATAGGACAAAGGGGAGGGAGGGGAAGGGAGGGGGTGTGGGGGTAGGAAAAATGGTGGAATAAGTTAGACATCATTACCCTGGGTACATGTATGAAGACATGAATGGTGTGAAAACACTGGTTTGTACACAACCAGTAACTTGAAAAATTGTGCTCTATGTGTAATATGAAATAAATTGCATTCCGCCATCATATATAACAAATTAGAATAAATAAATAATTTAGTAGAAAAAAGAAATATGGCTTCTATGGGTGACAAAAAGGGGACAAAGAATTGGCTCCTCTGTCACATGAGTGGAACCCAAGGGAGATTCTCTTCCAGCATGAACCAGCATTTTCTGGGCCCTGGAGGTACACAGGTTTAAAATCATCAGATTGCCATCTGATGAAGAACCTGGAGCCTAACTAGGCCTAAACCCCACCTTCAGGAGCTCCACCTATAAGATTTCCTCTCATAGAACAATACAGCTGCCCCATCCTGAGAGTGGAGCGAATAACAAACTCCAGCCCACTCAACACTCCTAAGAAGGGAAGCCAAGAATTTTTTGAACTCCAATGGAAGCAATTTAAATTTTCATTAAGAATTTTTTCTTGGGCTGGGGATGTGGCTCAAGCAGTAGTGCGCTCGCCTGGCATGCGTGCGGCCCGGGTTTGATCCTCTGCACCACATACCAACAAAGATGTTGTGTCTGCCGATAACAAAAAAAAAAAAAAAAAAAATATATATATATATATATATATATATATATATATATATAAAATTCTCTCTCTCTCTCTCTCTCTCTCTCTCTCTTTAAAAAAAAAAGAATTTTTTCTTTTCTCCATTATGTGCTCAATGGTTTGTAGACACTTATACATACATATAAATATGTATGTATATGTCTGTTTTTTTCTCATTTCTAGCACATTTTGGAAGGCAGTTATTTTTCATGCCTCATCTTTTCAGAACAAGGATATTTATTTAGTGTATTTCAGTTTTCCTTTGTATTCTTTAATTTTTTAAATTTTTACTTTATATATTTTTTCTCTCACCTGTTTCACTTTAGTCTTACTCTTTTCTTCTGCTAACAACCAAGTATTATTTTTCTCTCTTACACTCTTCTTTTATTTTTTTACTTATATTTTCTCTCCTCCCTCATAATCATCACATCCTACATCTCTTCTATTATCTCCCTGTTCACTCTTTGAAACTGTTATTGCTTCTGCAAACTTATTGTTTTTACTGTGGGCAATAATTGATCACATCATTACTGGTTATTGTGACACTTAATATCATAGATGTCATAGCAGAAACAGTTTGGATTAATGCTATATATTGTTTGCATTGGCTGTTATTATCTGGGTTCCCCTAAACTGTGAGTTATTGAAAACATTCAGGGACACTATGAGACCACAGGGTAGAAATTCTACTGCGTTGGATCCATACTAGAAGGGTACACACAAACAATATAAAAAAGTAAGGTAACAAACCATCCAAAGAAACCATAATACTTAAATAACAGGATCTATCCCTAACACAGTGGGAAAAGTGTCAGAAAAATGAGTTTATAAAGTAACCTTAAAGTTGATCTGCAAGATAAAGGATGGTTAAAGGAGTGAAATAGGAGAAAATATAGGAAGTAAAAGATCACTTCAATAGATAGATTATGGGGGAAAAAACAGAAATTCTCAAAATTAAGAAATCAAGTTAAACCAAGTTAAAAATTCATTGGAAAGCATCACCAACAGAGTAGAACACTTGGAAGACAGAATTTCAGGCAATGAAGACAAAATATGTAATCTCAAAAATGAAGTTAACCATAGAGAAAAAATATTGAGACCATAAACAGAACTTCCAAGAAAAATAGTTTAACATGAAAAGACCAAATTTAAGATTTATTGGAATAGATGAAGACAAAGATACCAACCAAAAGAATGTACTATCTTTTCAATTAAATATATCAGAAAATTTCCCAATCCTAAATTAAAAAACAGAAAAGCAGATAGGCGAGGCATACAGAACCCCAAATAAAAAAAAATTAAAACAGACATTCACCAAGGCACATTATTATGAAAATGCCTAACATACAGAATGATAGAGTTTAAAGGCTGACAGAGGAAAATGATAAGTCACATTTAGTGGAAAACCAATCCAAACCTCACGTAATTTCTCAACCCAGACCCTCAAAGCTAGGAGGATTTAGAATCATATATATCAGCTCCGAAAGAAAATGGATACCAGCAAAGAATAATATACCCAGCAAAACTGGAGCTTCAGAATCAATGATGAAATAAAAATCTTCCACAATAAACAAAATTTAAAAGTACTTACAACAAGAACGCCTGCTCTACAAAATGTACTCAAAAAACATTTCATGAAGTAGAAATTAAAAATACAATTTAAAACCAGCAAAGGGAGGAAATATACTAGAAGAAGAGTTAATCAAAGGAGAACTAATTCAAATTAAAAATCAGAAATAAATCAAAATGACATAAAATGAAAATCACATCTCAATAATAATATTGCATGAAATGGCCTAAACTTATCAATCAAAAGACATAGACTGGCAGATTGGATTAAAAAAGACCCAACAATATGTTATCTCCAAGAGACTTACCTCATAGGCAAAGACATTCTCAGACTGAAGGTAAAAGCCTGGCCAAAAAAAAAAAAAAAATTACCATTCACATGGATCTCATAAACAAGCAGGGGATTCTATCCTCATATCAGAAAAGTGGACTTCAAGCCCAAGTTAATCAGAAGAGACAAAGATGGTGATTTCATACTGCTTAAGGGAATTATACAACAACAAGACCTAACAACCATAAATATTTATGCCCCAAACAATGGAGCATCTACATAAATCAGACAAACCCTTCTCAATATCAAGAGTCAAACAGACCACAACACAATAATATTGGGTGACTTTAACACATTCCTCTCATCACTGGATAGATCCTTCAAACAAAACCTAAATAAAAAAGCTATAAAACTAAAAAGTAAAGTTACTAATTTAGACTTAACAGACATATATAGAGTAGTTCATCCATCATTGATGAAAACATTCTTCTCAGCAGCACATGATCCTTCTCTAAAATAGGCCATATCATAGGCCACAAACAGCTTTTAGCAAATACAATAAAATGAGATAATACCAGGCATTTTATCAGAACACAATAGAATAAAATTAGAAATCAATGATAAAATAAAAATATAAGCCAATTGTACACCTGGACACTAAATAATACTCTACTGAATGAACAATGAATAGCTGAAGAAATCATTGATGAAATTAAAAATACTTAGAGGTAAATGAGAATAGTGACACAACATATCAAAATCTCTTAGAGACTATGAAGGCAATTCTTTCTTTTTCTTTTTTTAATTAATTTTAATTTTTTTTACACAAATGAAGCACAACTTTTCATTTCTCTAGTTGTGCATGATGTAGAGCCACACAATTCATACAATCATATCCATACATAGGGGTAATAATGTCCATCTCATTCTACCATTTTCTCACACACATTCCCCTCCGCTCTTTGCCTTCCCCTCTGCTCAATCCAAAGTTCCTCCATTTTCCCCTTGCCCCCGCCACCCATCATGTATCAGCATCCACTTATCATAGAAAACATTTGGCCTTTGGTTTTTTTAGATTGGCATACATCACTTAGCATGATATTCTATGAAGGCAATTCTAAGAGAATTTTCATTTCATTGAGCTCATTCATGAAAAAAAAATAGAAAGTCATCAAATAAATAACCTAACATTACATTACCCTTACAAAAGAAGAACAAATCAACACAAAAGCACTAGATGACAGGAAATAATTAAAATCAGAGCCAAAAAATTCCAAAAAAAAATCAATGAAAAAAAATGTTGGTTTTTCTTTAAAAAAAATAAATAAAATTGATAAATCCTTAGCCAAACTAAGCAGGACAATGAGGGGAAAAAACTCAAATTACTAAAATTCATGAAGAAAAATGAAATATCACCACACAAATTACTGAACTAGAGACAGAAACTATTTTGAAAATCCGTACTCCAATAAAATAGAAAACTTGAAAATATTGACAAATTTCTAGAAACATGTGACCTACCCATATTGAATCAAGAGGGTATAGAAAACTAAAACAGATCAGTGTCATTTTTTATTTTTTAATGTTTTTAAAATTTTTTTTGTTGTTGTTGCTGTAAATGAACACAATACCTTTATTTATTTATTTTTATGTGGTGCTAAGGATCAAACCCAGTGCTTCCCACATGCTGGGCCACACAATCCCAGCCCATAAACAGATCAATTTCAAGCAATGAAATTGAAAATGCATGCCATCAAAAGCCCACCCCCCAAAAAAAATCTAGGACCAGGTGTAATTCCAGCTGAGTTCTACCACAATTCAAAGAAGAACTTAAACCAATATTCCTCAAATTATTCCATGAAATAGAAAAGGAAAGAAGCCTTCCAAAATTATTGTATGAAACCAGTATCACCCTGATACCAAAACCAGACAAAAACACATCAAGGAAAGAAAATATCAGATCAATATCCCTGATGAACTTAGATGCAAAATTCTTAATAAATTACTGAAATTGCATACAAAAACATATTAAAAAAGAAAGTTCCCCAAGATCAAGTGCAAGGTTGGTCCAACAAACAAAAATCAATAAATATAATTCATTGCATCATAGACTTAAATATAGGAAACACAAGATCATCTCAAAAGATGCAGATAAAACATTTGACAAAATAGAGCATCCATTCATATTTAAAACACTAGAAAAAATAGGGATAATAGGAACATACCTCAACATTGTAAAAGCTATATACATCAAACCCAAGGCTAACATCATTCTAAATGGAGAAAAGCTGAAAATATTCCTCCTAAAAGCTAGAGCAGACAAAGATGCCTTCTTTTACCACTTCTTTTCAAAACAGTTCTTGAAACTCAAGCCAGAGCAATTAGGCAAAAGACAGAAATTCAAGCAATACAAACAGGAAAATAAGAGCTCAAGCTATCTCTATGCTGATGACACGATTCTATATTTAGAAGGAAAAGAAAAACTCCACTAAAATATTTAGAGGACACCAAAAAACTCCACTAGTAAACTTGTAGAACTCATCAATGAATTCAGCAAAGTACCAAGATATAAAATTAACACCCATTAAATCAATTGTATTCCTCACGTGGAGAGAGCCTACAGAATGATAGAAAATCTTTTCCATCTGCACCTCAGAGCATTAATCTCCAGGATATACAAAAACTCAATAAACTTAACATCAAAACAACAAATAACTCAATTAATAAATGGGCTAAAGAACAAAACAGGCACTTCACAGAGGAAGACATACAATTGGCCCACAAATATATAAAAAATGTTCAACATGTCTAGCAATTAGACAAAAGCAAATTAAAAACAAACTAAGCTTTCATCTCATGCCAGTCAGAATGGCAATTATCAAGAATACAAGCAACAATAAAAGTTGGCAAGCATGTGGGGAGAAAGGTACACTTATACATTGCAAATTGGTGCATCCACAATAGAAGCAGTATGAAGATTCCTCAAAAAACTTGGAATGAAACCACAATTTGACCCACTTGTCCAACTCCTTGGCATATACCCAAAGGACTTAAAATCAGCCTACAACAATGACATGGTCACATCAAATATTTATAGCAATTCACAAAAGCTAAGTTATGGAACCAGTCTAGGTGCCCTTCAACAGATGAGTGGATAAAAAAATTGTGTATATATATTCACAATGAAATATTATTCAGCCATAAAAAGAATGACTTTACGACATTCACCAGTAAGTGAATGGTTCTAGAGACTATCATGCTAAGGTAGCCAGATATGCTAACTGAAATAAGCCAATCCTACAAAACTGAAGGTGGAATGTTCTCTCTGATATGTGGACGCTAACACACAACCAGGAGGGAAGAAAAAGAATACAAGTTCAGTGGATTAGGCAAAAATGAATGCAGGGGAGGTGGGGGGATGGGAATAGGAAAAGACAGTGGAATTAATTGGACATAACTTTCCTGTGCTCGTATATGAACACACCTCAGTGAATCTCAACATCGTGTACGACCACCAGAATGGGATCCTAATTAGAATAAGATATACTCCATGTGTATTATAATATGTCAAAGTATACTCTACTGTAAAGGATATCTAAAAAGAATGAATAATTTAAAAATAAACAAAATTTTTAAAATAAAACCTAACAAAAACATAGTTTATAGGTGACTGGGGTTTTAAAAAAAGATCTGCATCAAATAGGAATGATATGAGTGTTGTCATATTAAAATGGAGTCATTTGTCTCCACCTGTAACAAAAATAAATAATGTCCAGATGCTGGGGGGGGGCGGGGAATGCAAAGTACATAACAGGAATCATAATATCTACCTTATGTGTAAGACATGGGAAAAATACAAATATAAATGGATCTTCTTGATTTGCGAAAGGGTATTTTTGCATTATGATTTTGTCAAAATGTACCCAAATACTATGTATAATTATAATGACCTAAAAATAATACTAAACCCCCCCCAAAAAAGGAAATACCAATAAAACAAACCAAATACTGACTTTAAATATTTGTTACATTAAGAGGGAGATAGAAATGAAGTAGAGAGTGTTTCATAATGGAAACTAGACATCTGAATATTTAGATTAACTTCTAAAGTAATCCAAATTCCTAAAACAATTCTCAATCAAAAAAAAATAAGCCTAATTGTCTACCTGGTTGGTAACAAACCCATACAAAGAAAAAACTTACTTCCAGTGACTTTAAAGCACTATTGTGAATATTAAAACTGGGTAATTCCCAAACTTACTTCCCATGCTGCTATCCACACCAGCAAATGGCTCCTGTTACATCTGTATTGTCACTCTTCTTGCTTCCAAATTTAAATCTCAAGTGGGTGCATATCAGAGGTGAACCATCCACACCACCTGGAATCCATGGCAACTGGCAAACACAGCTTTTTCTATTCTGCACACAGGAGACTGTAATTGAATTGAGCAGAATAATCTGTAGAAGGAGCCACCTTGTAAACTCAGGCTTTCAAATGCCCTTGATTGGTCTCTTGAAGATTTGATTTGATGGCAACCTAGGAATTAAAAAAAGCTTAAATTGATAATATATAACAAAATTATATCAAATAGCTAAAAGTTATGTCATTTCTTTCATCCTGGTAGATGCTTGAAGCCTTTATAGAAAAAATGGATACATCTAAAACACCCTACACCCGACACTACATGGTCATCCAGATAATCCTGCCACGACTGGAATTCCAATGATGCCATCAGGGTTCTAGTTTGTAATGGGCAGAACATAATTCATTGTTTTCATTAGATGTAAATTATCGTTATTGATAACATTTTCAATAACATCCTCCAAATTCTACCTATTGTATATTCACTCAGGGAATGACCATAAAATTAGTCTAAACCCCACAAAAGGAAAATAAAAGCTAAGTTTCTAAAAATAAAAACTCAATATTTATAAACCCAGCTATGGGTTGGCAACATATGCCTATAACACCTTCAGGGGGGTAAGAACCAATCCTGAGATGTACTTTAAAAATAATTGCTGGCTGACGAATTTCTTATTAGCTCAATTTCCTGACCCAACAAATTCTCTCTTTACATGTATGTAAGTATATGCTCTCATGTGTTGCACCTATCCCACACACATACACAGTATTCTTCCATTTCAGTCTTGCACTGTTCACTACTGGCCACACACCCTTAGTCAAGTTTCTTAGCCTCTCTGGGCCAGTTTTATCTGTAAAATGAAAGTAATGAGTGTTCTTCCCGTTTGTTGTGAGAATGTGAATGAGTTAATAAAAATCAGGTTCTTTGTCAGGCAGAGGTGGTACATGTCTATAATCCCAGCTATCAGGAAGTTGAGGCAGGAGGATCATAAGTTCTTCAAGGATGGCCTAGGAAATTTAGAACCTGTCTCAAACAAAACAAAACAAAAGGACATGGGATGCCTCTCAGTGGTAGAACTCCCCTGGGTTCAATCTCCAGTACCTGCCCCCAAAGAAAATCAAGCACTTTGGAGAATGTCAGGGATATACTGAGTTCTATGTAATTGTTAACCATTATCCTTTCATTATGTTCATTGTTATTGTTGTTCTTCAGTGCCAGCAGATATTAAAATAACAATGATTCCAAGTAGAGTCAGTATTCATGTGTCACAAATAGTTCGGATCAATTATCTGAAGTCTAAGATAATATCTCCCCATTTGGAAAAGAAAAAAGAAAAATGTTCTCTATTTGGCAAAAATTACATAACATATTCATAGCGGGGGGGAAAGAAAGAAAATCTTTTTCCACAGTGCTGAGTTGGAAACTAACCACTATCCCCTGAGCCAAACACAAAGGACTATGCATTTCACCAACATTGCTCCTGGATCTTGAAAACACATCAATTAAAAATATACTAGACTGACCAAATAAAGAAAACATTTTCCTTAGCAGTGATCAACTCTGCCCTGATTACTTCCTCACCCATCAGCCAAGTCTGAAAGTCATTCATGGCTCAGAGGAAACAGCTCATCCTCAGACAGGACACAGACTGAACCATCCAAACAGCAACTCAGAAGCCAGGGAGTTTTACCTTAAGCACACTATTCTTAAGCACACTAATATAATAAATGTAAAAGAAAACGTGAGAGCAAGAGGCTTTTGACTGACTCTAGATCCTGACATCTCAAAATGTAGAAAGTGCACTAAGTGAAGAGAGAGAGGAGAAAGCCTTTGAGTGAACACTAAAATCTCACTGGTCTTTGGAGACAGGGAAGTCGGGGAAGGCAGAGTAAAAACAGCCTGTCATTTCCATGAATCAGTATGCATGTTAGTCTACTATGACAGGCTATCTTCCTTTCCCTGTGGTTATTTCAAAAATTAAAAGAATTAAAAGACTTGCTGGGCATGTAGTACATGCCTATAATTCCAGCAACCCTGAGGCTGAGGCAGAAGGAGAGTAAATTTTTAAGTTTGAGGCCAGCCCCTCAGTAACTTGGTGAGACCCTGTCTCAAAATAAACAATAAAAAGGGCGGAGTTCTATTTGGTTTTATAGTTCTATTTGGTTTTAAGTTTATCCCATGGGGCTCAATCCACAGTACCAGAAAAAAAAAAAAATATATATATATATATATATATATATACACACACACACACCTAGAAGTAAATTTAAAGAATTTAAAGTTTGCAAAAAAAAATATGTGCCCACTCATATTCTGACTTGATGGTAAGAACATACCCTTGTCTCTTTAGAACTTCACACATTTGAATAATGAGAAATGTCCAAATGAAGCAAAATATTCTTACAAATACATGGGCTTTTCTAGAACTTCCACTGTGAGGAATATGAATCAATAATATTAAACTCTAAAATCTTTTTTTCCCCTTCACCAAGAAGAGGAAAAGAATTTCCATCAAAAATTACTAAATTGTGTTGCTGTTGTTGTTGTTTACCACCTGGACATTCTACCTTGTGATACATTGCTAGAAGTTTCTCAACAAAATAAAACTGCTTTCTGAATTGCTACTTTGGGCATGAAACATCAACTGATCCTTAGTAAAGGAAATAGTACCAAGAACATATGTGATTGGAGTAAAAGAACTAGAAAGCTGAAGGATTTATACAGGACAGTATCTTATTTCACAAAATACATTTACAGTCTATCAAAACTTAGAGAGTTGTGCTCACTTTAACAACATATGTACTGAAATTGCAACCATACAGAGATTAGCATGGTCCCTGCACAAGGACATGCAAATTTATAAAACATTCCATATCTTTAAAATGTTCAGGAAAGTACAAAAATGTAAAGCATTCCATTCTTTAACTTTACAATTCTTTACTGTGGAATAGCTCAGAATGTCTGTTTTAAGTAACAGAATTGATAACCAGGAGAGGAAATGTAATTTGGATTATAAAATTCTTATTTTAATAAAAATTTCTTAAAGAAAGGGGAAAAACTTCAAGAGTTAATAAAAGTCAATTTTTTAATATGTGTCTTTGAAATCTCCCGTGTTCTGGGTTGGTTTGTATGTTTGCTTTGTATAGTTCTATTTGGTTTTGAGTTTATCCCATACATATTTGCCCTTATAATAGACATGTTATTTTATTTGTGCCCTCTGTCTTCTGCTTTATGTATAGTGGGGTATGTGATATAGGTATATGTTTAGCTATGCTATAAATGAAAAAAAAGAATAATTTCTTTTTGGAGAAAAATAAAGGAGAACTTTTTATTACCTATAGGAGAAAAGAACAGCAATATTCATCTTAAAAGCAGATCATTGTTGTTGAAGAAGGATTTATCTAGTTAGAAATGAGAGCTATATAAGGCAAAACTACATAATGTAGCTGTAAAAGGTGGATTCATCATTTCCCCTTACTCCTTTAAGAAACCACACAAAAGCAAGCACATAGCTCATAAACACAACTGTAAACCCCATCTTTGAAACAGCAGGGAAAAATCTGAAGCCACTAAGCCCCACAAAATTGGCAGGTCTTCTAAAAGCATTTGAGGCCAAACACAAGACAATGCTTTTTGCATTCCTTTTTTAAACTGATACATAATAATTATACATATCTATGGGGGTACAGTAGGATAATTCAATCCATGTATACAATGTGTAATGACCAAATCAGAGTAATTAGCAGGCCTTGGAACTCTCTTCTAGTTCTTCATAAAATCTATAACAGGTTGTTGTAAACTTTCTGCAATCTTTTTGACACTTTTTGAAATAATGCCTGCAGCTATACATCAAAAAACAAAAATCTGCAGCAGCAGAATTCTCCTGGTAAGTGATAAAAACTGAAGTGCACAATTCATTACCTTTTCATTACCCCTGAGGGAATTGGATACGTGGGAATTGGGTGCATGCATAAGAACTATGTTGGACACAGTTTGGTCACAAGGCTGGGAAAGCAACAGAAAACTGGTTGAATGAAGAAACGGCATGGTTATTTAGCTTCTATTTAGCTTCTTTTGCTGTACAAAGAAGTAAAGGAGTCATGGCCAAAAAGAAAAAAAAAATCAAAACTTTGCTATCAAAAAGCAAAAGAGAGGAATAACGTAGTGCCTAGTAGAAAAGTAAACAAAATAACTTGGACAATTCACAAAAACACAAATTAAAATGCTTTTAAATACTGGAAAATATTTTCAATCTCCCTCTTAAAAGAAAAGCAGCAATGTTTTCACTTATCAGATTGGCAAAATTTAAAAGTTGTGTTGGCAACTGTGAGTGATGGTTTAGGGAAATAATATATTGCAGGTAGATGGCAAATTGATATAAGCTCAGGGGAGGGCAATCTGGCAATAGTGCTCAGGATGTGAAATCCTTTGACCTAACATGCCACTTCTAGGAAGTGAGAGATGGTATTTTCATGAAGTCTGAAAAGAACCTAAATGTTCATAATAAGCGACTGAATAAATTATTGGGTAATCATATGGTAGAATAATATGCAACTTCTTAAAGGAATGAAACAGATCTACATGTACCAATGTAGAAACCTCTTCAGGATATACTGTCGAGTTATAAAACCTCTTCAGGATAATGCATTTTCATTATGCTACCACTTACATATGAAAACTCATATAAGTCAAGGTATTTGCTTGTATGTATCAAGAACATTTCTGGAAGCTGACAAAAATGGATATCTATAAGGAGAAGAAAATGGTGAATCACACCCATGAAAAAGTGCGGGATCGTGTGTGTGTGTGTGTGTGTGTGTGTGTGTGTGTGTGTATACATTCACATAAATAAAAGAAATATCATAAGTTCTCTCTGTACTATAAGACTAGGGATGATTTTTCTCTTTTTTCTGATTGTGTTCTGAGTTCATAAATACTCCACAGTGAACTGAGTTGCTTTAAGAAATAAGATTTTTTTTTCCCCTGAAATTCTCAATTATGTTCACCAAACAAAAATACTTGGTTAGTCCATTCAGTTTTTAAACACATGTTTTAATTATGGGTCACAGTGAGATCAGAGCTGGAGTCCCCATGGCCCAGCATTCAGTGGTCACCACAAGCCTGGAATGCCCACCAGTCCGGGAGGCCCCTTCTACTGGCAGGGCGGAGCATTTGGGGACAGAGTTCCACTTATTGTTTCTCTCAGGTAAAGGTCTCCCCAAATGGTCCTGTGATCAGAATTAAAGGCTTGGAGCTATTTTGGGTTGCATTCTTGGCCCTCAGAGACAGGTTTCCTGTTAATGCTGTTTTAACTTAGATTGTTTGGGTCTCTCCAGCAGGAGACCAGATTTAGATCAAACACACAGGATCCTCCTGCTGAAACCAGAAGGGCCTGGAACACCCAGGGAAGTCAAAATCCCTGTTACTGGAGGGTGGGAAACGGGATGGAGGTACTTTCTCTACTGCCTGAGGAGGCCCCAGTGAAGAAAAACCAACCCGCTTACTCGGAGCCACACAAAGCCAAGGTCACTCAGCCAGCAGCTTAAAGGTCAAAGCATCCTGGACCCCCTGCGGAAGGCAGGTGCCCATTCCAGGGGCCAAGGTCAGGGTAAAGAGGCCCACACAGTGATACTGGAAGCACCAGTTCTCACACAAGGCCATTTAGGGCCTACCACTGGTCAGTCACCAATGGGCCAGGAAGCCCAAGAGCAGAGAAACATGGAGGACTCTGGAGGCAGGAGCTGGCCTGGCCCCCTCTCAGACTCAGTCATCCTGGAAGATGCTCTTATTTAGGCAGGAAACGATCGTAAGGAGGGTCATCCCAGGGTCAAAATTATTTCATACTCAAAGAGGAAAAAAGGATACACCCTTGCAAAGGACATTGAGAAGTCTCACCTCCCCAGCCAGAGAGAAGAAAGAGTGAGCTGCAGCCTGTGCCTGTACCACTGTAAGGTACCTCTGAGGTCCACCACATCCTGAGCTGGGGGCACATCTGAGTCAGGCAGAAAAGTGCCCATCTGGTAACCAGCTGCCCAGGGTAGTTGAGTGGGGCAGGACTGTAGGGGGACCTACTCTTTCTTCCATGTTTTGGTTCCGTATTCCCTCTGCAGGGCCAGGAGAATGGCTGTAACATTTGAATTAGGCTCTTGACATTTTTCACAAGAGCCCAAGGATGATTATAATGAAATCTTCAAGATGGTCTTGGAGCTTAGGCTATAACACGCTGACGTTCTACTTCTGAAATAGCCAGGCTTTTTCCAAGACCTTCACTTTGAATGTGTGTTTGAATGTGGACCTGGGGAACTGGCATCTTCAGTCTCTTTCCTAACACAATCTAAAAATCATCCAAGTGGTGGTGGGAAGGTGGCCCATGGCATCCAGCCTCAGCCTTTTAAGAAAGTTTTCAACTCCATGGTTTGCAGGCTGGAAGTTTCTATCTGCCAAAGGTAAATAACCTTCCAAAGACCAAAGTGCAGTTTCTTCCTCCAAAACCAGAGGAACCTGGCCAAAATGTCTTCTCCCGTCTTAGATGACAAACTGTGAAGAAAAGTCTTGATGTCTGGCAAAAGGTCCACCTCCTCGTACACTTAATAAAAGAAAACCATGTGCTAAAAACAAGACAGCCTTTTGCTGAACAATCCTACATCATTGGCCAACTGCTCCAAATGTCAGAGAAGCAGCTTATGCTTTAGTTAAGCTGAGAGACAAAACTAATGTGAAAAGGTAAAAAAGAATTCAGATGTCAGGAGAATGACCTCTCAAAAACGACTTTTCACCTGAGCACTCAAAGGCCAGAACTCTCTACCAGTGGTCTCACTGGAAGCCAGGGGCGCACTAGAACCCAGGGGGCCAGGCCTTACCCAGATCAATTAAGCCAAGATCTGGAAAGAAATGGGGGGACTCTGGTATCTATT
Organism: Urocitellus parryii; assembly: GCF_045843805.1. NCBI lineage: Eukaryota > Metazoa > Chordata > Mammalia > Rodentia > Sciuridae > Urocitellus > Urocitellus parryii. Next base: position 126,192,004 of record NC_135535.1, on the reverse strand, counting down.
TATACCTCCCGGGTTATTCGAATGTCCAGTTTGGATTGAGAACCATTTCACTTGAGTTGACCTTATCAGAAATGCCTTTCCCCTCTATGACCTCAGGCACCTTTAAATAGGTCTCTATTGGTGGCGCCCAGGGGGCCGACTCAAGCCTGTCAGAGGCCCAGTTGTAAATACATCTCTTCTCTGGAACTCTGGAACATGTGTAAAAGATTTTCCTTTCCCACCAATTGCACTCTGCACAACTATCCAGCCAGCCAGGCCAGCAGGATTAACCTACCCTTGGCAGACCAGGCCAGGCCTGATGGGCGGCAGCACCTGACGCTGGTCACACCCTCCACTCCAGCCAGGCCCTTGCTTGGGCCTGATCTTCGAGTCATCTGGAAGTTCTGGGTCTGGCTGGAGGCCTGATCAGGATCAGTCAAGAGAATTGAGTTAATTGGGACAAAGCTCTGGACTGGTTCCCTGGTAAGCCGTGTAGTTTATTTTAGAAAAGTGTCTTCATAGACACTCTGACAGATCAGATGATCCAACCGTGACACCCTGAGACTGGGAACTGGGAACTATCTGAAAACCAGGGCTTGACCCACCTTAGAAAAGTTGCTCTATCTAGCATTTCAATTTCCTAACAATGATAAATTTTCACTTTGCAGGACTGTTGTAAGAAAAATACTCAAAAAACAAAGTAATAAATTATAAAATAAGAATGCAGGGGGTAATTATTATCATAATTCAAGAAACATCCAATAATGCTTTAAATCGATCACCCATCAAACTGTTTCTCAGGCATTCACATGTATGAAACATAACAAGTTGAACAGTTTAAACATGGGTGGATGACTGTGTGACTATATCTTAATGAAATTGTTTTTAAAAATCTTTATCCTTTCATCTGTCTGAGAACTGGTCACACTTTTTGGCCACTGGTAGCTACATCTCCCTTTTGTAGGAAAACTGGTCCCTCACAAGGCAATTCCTTATGTTCCATGTGGCAAAGATATTTATGGGGATTTGACCCCACCTAAAGTACCAAGTGTGGGCCCCAGTTGTCCAAAAGCCCACCATTTTACCTTGTAACCTTTTGTTGTTATTCTAATTTGTTATACCTGACAGTAGAATGCATTTTGGCACCTTGTATATAAATGGAGTATAACTTCTCATTCTTCTGGTTGTGCATGATATAGATCACACCAGTCATGTACCCATATGTGCTCATAGGGTAATAATGTCTGATTCACTCTATTCTTCCTATCCTAAGTCCCTCACCTCCTCTCACTCCCCTCTGTCTAATACAAAGTCCCTCTATTCTTTCCTAGCCCCCCCACCACTGTGAATTAGCATCTGCATATCAGAGAAAACATTCAGCCTTTGATTCTTTGGAATTCAATTATTGTGCTTAGCATAATAATATCCAGTTCCATCTAATGACAGGCAAATGCTATAATTTCATTCTTCTTTAAGGCTGAGTAATATTCCATTGGGTATACAGACCACATTTTCTTTATCCATTCATCTGTGGAAGGGCACCTAGGTTGGTCCCATAGCTTAGATATTATGAATTGAGCTGCTATAAATACTGATATGGCCGTGTCACTATAGTATGCTGATTTTAAGTCCTTTGGATATATGACAAGGAGTGGGATAATCTGGTAAAATGGTGGTTCCATTCCAAGTTTTCTGAGGGTTCTCCATACTGCTTTCCAGAGTGGTTGCACCAATTTGCAGCCCCAGCAATGTGTGAGTGTCCCTTTCCCCCTACATCCTTGCCAACATTTATTGCTTGTATTCTTGATAATTGCCATTCTGACATTTTTTATATGTTTGTTGATCAATTGTATTTCTTCTTCTTCCATTCTCCAGTATCTGTTCTGTTCTTCTGAAGTATCTGTTCTGTTCGTTTTCTCATTTATTGATTGGGTTAGTTGTGTTTTGTTTTGTTTTTTGTTTTGTTTTGTTTTGTTTGTTTGCTTGCTTGCTTGTTGTTGGTGGTGATGGTGGTAAGTTTTTTGAGTTCTTTATGTCTCCTGGAGATTAGTGCTCTATCTAAGGTGCATGTGGTAAAGATTTTCTCCCATTTTGTAGACTCTTTCTTCACGTTATTGATTGTTTCCTTTGCTGAGAAGAAGCTTTTTAGTTTGAGTCCATCCTATTTATTGATTCTTGATTCTACTTCTTGTGCTTTAAGGAAGTCAGTTCCTAAGCTGACATGGTGAAGATTTGGTCCTACTTTTAGTTCTATCAGGTACAGGGTTCTCTGTTCTATGTTTTTTATCCACTTTGAGTTGGCTTACATTCAGATGAGAGAGAGGAATTTAATTTCATTTTGCTACACTTGAATTTCCAGTTTTCCCAGCACCATTTGTTGAAGAGGCTTTCTTTTCTCCAATGTATGTTTCCAATGGAACTTCTGATCCAGCACCTTCCTCTTCCCAGAAATCATTGGAAGCAGTCAAAAAAGAGACCTTCCATTCCAATTCCTACTTTAAACATTTCTTAGCCCCTGGACTCTACTAAACTTCACCTATATGATATCTGGACCATACTGTAGATGTTGTCATCAAACATGACCTCCAAAATCGCCTTCTCTGTTTTTTCTTCGTAATCAACTATCTTCATATTCTTCTCACTTCCTCATCCCCACACTCCTGTTCTATGGCATTCAAATTCAGGACTCCCCTTTCCAACCTGAACTATATACTGTGCTGCCTTGTTTAATAATCTGCTTTAATATGCATAACTATCCTTTTCTACTTTCCTAGTATGTTCCTGCTCCTTTTCCCTGAAGTGCCTCTTCCACATTCTTACCACCTCTTCCATTCTCCAGGCATGGCTCTCCACGTGGCAGGACCTCCGTCTCCTTTTCAAGTCATCTTTCTTTCACTCTCACTCAGATGTTCAGCTTCTTTCCCACAGTCTATGAAAATGAGTATGTGACGTCTTCCCCGTGTTCCCCATGGTTAAATAAGTACATTTCTCCATCTGCTATTCTTTTCTAGCTGCCACCTTATTACTCTCATTCACTCCACCATCAAGAAGCTCAAAATACTTGTCTATGTTCCTTGTCTCCACTTCCTAACATTTCCTAACATCAACAGTCTTCCAGCCCAAGATACATGCTCCAGTGGAAATCTTCTGTTTAAAATGACACCAACCCTCTATTTGCTAAATCAAATGGATCTTTTTCCAGTCACACTCTTACCTGAATTATCTGACACATGTGGCCTGGTTTCCTTGGTATTTCCTGCTCCCTTGGTTTCTGGGATGTCTTTCCTTCTAGGCTGCATTCCTGTCTCCCTGACATGCTTCCTCTGTCTCTTTCTCTAACTCAACCTGAAGAGTTGGGGTGCTCCTCAGTACCACCTGTGGCCCTTGTCTCTTTTCATCCTGTGTACCTACCCTCCTGACTTCATCCAGTCCCAAGTGTGCAAGAAGAGGTGACTAGGCACATCTGGAATCTTCAAACCTGAAGGTTCTAAAGAAAGGTCTGGCCCTTGCCTGGTTCCTGGGAGAAACCTCTAAGTCCTGTCCTTAGACTATCCTACCTAATAAGAATGACTGTTTTTCTGGGGCTTTGGGCTATGCCAGACAGATTATGCTAATAACATGATTTATTGTGGGGACTCTGGGGCCGAAGACTGAGTAGCTGAGGCCAGTCATGTGAGCACCCCATACATAGATGACCCACCCTCATAAAACCCTGGACACCAAAGTTCTGGTGAGTTCCCCTTTAACATACCACTGCTGGGAGAAGGAAGCAATGTCTGCACAAATCCACTGGAAGAAGACACCTGAACTCTCGTGCCTAGCCTCCCCTGGCCTCTGCTCTCCAGCTTTTGCCTTTGCTGAAGGAGGATCATCTCTTTCAATGTAATAACCATGAATATAACAGTTTCTCTGGGTTCAGCCTCTAGTGGATCACTAAGGCTGAAGATGGTCTTGGGGACCCCCAACCCAGCCCACCATGTCATTAACAGTCATTTGCAGTTGATTCATAGGTTCATATGTGTTCTGTACATCTCTTCTGAGCACCAGTTCTACACAGAAATTACATCCAGGATGTCTCAGTGGTGATTCCAATTGTCCAAAGTTGACCTCCTTATATTCTATTCCAAATTCATTTCTTCTCAAACTTTGCCATAAACCTGGCCCCCCATGTATAAGATCTGGCAGTTTCCTCACCTCCTACTCTTCCTTGCCTGACCAGCGAGTGATACTTATCAACATCCTCAGTCCTTCCTTCTTACAATTGCCCATGGATTCCCTCAATTGTGGCGCCCATTGATGGCATTCCACTGGCATTCCATGCTGGTCATCTGGCAATTTTATGCTTCTTGGCCTGAATTCATGCTATTTCTTCTGCTCAGAATGCAGATTCTCTACCTTTTTCATTGGGAAAACACTAACTCAGCTCAAGATTTACTCCAAGTAATGCATTTAGTGACAATGCCCTCTCTCCCAAGCCATGTAAAATTAGCACCCCCTCCACACATACACACACAAACTTTTATCTATGTTCTCATGATATTTTACTGCATTTATAAACTTACATGTCTGTCTATATTTTGTGCTCAGTGAGAGAAGTGACCTATATACCCCAATGAATGAATAAGTGGCATTTAGGATATGGGCTGGTCCCTCACTGTGGATCTGCTGTTGGCTCCATCAGTTGTCCTATGTGAACAATATTTTATCTGTCCATAAAATGGAAATAATGATACAATTACAACATAGTTTTTTTAAAAGATAATAATAAGTAAAAGTATTAAATACAGATAATTCAAATACTACTCAAGATACTTTACGTATATTTTAAACTCAATTTCATAAGAATACTATGAGATAAATATTATTTTCTCCCTAGTTATGAAATTAAGATTCAAAAACTGAGTGGCATCTTTACATTAGCAACACAGAGAGTTTATGATATACTGGGGGTCATCAGTGGATGCTTGTTCCCATTCTATTCAATGCTAAGAGGTCACGTGAGATAATGGAGAAAGAAGGAAGGCATGCTTGTCCTGGGGAGACTACAGAACAGAAAAGCTGAATTCTTGACACTGTTTTGTAACTTCCAAAGAAAAGATATAATTCCAAACCAAAGCAGAAATCATGACTATAGGGTGATTCTTCCAGTCAGTATGCACTTAGTTTGGATTAGAGGATTCACGTTTTCTCCACTTCTCAGATAAACCCTGACTCACAATCTCTCACAAGTGTTTGGTCAGTCCCCATTACATTCCACTGAGATTCTTTCAAGACCAATGTTGCTAAGTTCCAATTGTAGTAATAATAACCATTACTTTAGTAATAGAAGTAATAGTGATATTAATTGAATACTTACAGCCAGGGCCTGGCTAACCACTTCAATTAACACATATTAACCCTTTGAGATGATTACAAGCAGCACCAGCAATAGCAGTAGCAATAGCAGTGTTACTAGTTGTAGTTATATCTAGTGTTAATGAGTAACTTACTATCTGCCAAGATCTAAACTAGCCCTTTATAATTATTAGCACATTTTTCACAATGAAATAATTAATAATAATATTATTATTAATATAATATAGTAATAATGTAATATAATAATTATAATAATATTATTCATAATATTATCTACATATGGAAAGTAGACTCTGTTTCTGACCAAGAAGGAATAATAAGGCTTGAACCAACAAAAATAATGTACAAGATATATGAGACAATAGTTTTTCAAGACATTCTACAAAGACAATGTAAAACAGTGAACCCTAAGAGATAGCAACAAATGAGGTGCAGCCATAAAGAAGAATGAACAAATTATATTTTTTTTGTAAATGGATGGAAATGGAGAAAATCATGCTAAGTGAAATGAGTCAGATTCAGAAAATCAAGAACCAAATATTTTCTTTCATGTGGAAACTAGAGCAAAATAATCAAAAGAAGGTGGTGGGGAAGTGGATAAGCTATCATAAAGATATAGAAGATCATTGGAGTAAATGCAGGAGAATGAGAAGGAGGAAGGAAGGGAAAGGGAAAGAAATATGGAATGAATTTAAGAAAATCATGTTATATACATATATAAATAAACATTTATATACATATATAAATAAACCTAAAAGAATTTCACCTTTCTGTATATGTAGAAAATATCTATCAAAAATAAAGGAGTGAAAGGAATATTGATAGAGGAGAGGAGGGGGGGATAGGGGTAGGGAGGAAGGAGAGAAATGGGGGAGAAAAGGGAATTGAAATCAAATTCCTTATATGTGTTACTATGTCAAAATGAACCCAAATACTATATATAATTATGATGTACTAATAAAAACACTGTTATTTTAAGCCTCTAATTTCATTGTAATCTGTTTCAGTACCATTAGAAACGAATACAACCAACATAAACTAGGCAAATAATATAATCCTGCCAAGTGGATTGAGAATACATTTTTACCAAGCCTCTATATCTAGTTGCTCATTTTCAGATGAAAGAATATGTTTATCTGGTACACAATAGGTATTCAGAAAAAAAACAAGCTGCAAAAAGCTCTATACGTCTAAAGGCTTATGTTTTGTTAATAATCCGAAAGTAAAGAAAAAGATAAATTGTAAATAAGGAAAACAAAATTCATGGATTAAAATATGGTTTAAAAAAGAAAGAAAGAAATGAGACAAATCCCTACAATTGCTGCAGCTCACTGGAAGCCTCTCCAAGTCATAGGGAAAGGAGAAGAACACCAGAGGAATCCAGAACTCTTAAGTTGAGAAACCAAAAGTGAGGATAGCAAGACAATTAGACTCTGTAAAACAGAACACAGGTAGAAAACAGCTTTATAGAGAGGGAACTCAGCTCTGCAGAGGATCGCTCTTGAATATTCAGCACATACATGTGAGAAAACTAACCCATGCCTGGGGAAGAGATCAGAGAAAATGGTAGCTGGGGTTCACACAGGACCAGGAATAGTTCTCAGCCCCACCAGTCAGACCAGAAAACTTCACGATTCAAGGGTTATTAACAGAGTATTTAGAGAGACTAGGCTTAGCAGTGGGGAATAATTAGTCCAAGATTAAACCCTCTTCTGGCCTCATTCAACAAAACTTAAGAAGTAAAACTGTTTTCAAGTAACTCAACTGCTCCCCAAACAAAGCCCAAGAATATTTTTGGAATGCATGCAACAGGTTACAGGGAGAAATTCGCCAAATCAGATACCCAACTGAAACATACCACAGGCAGAGAGGTAGAATGCACAATAATAAGAAAAATCAACCAATCAGCATAGACCCAGAACCAACAAAACAAGGACACTAAAACAACTATCATAACTGCACTAGGTATTTTCAAAAGTTAATTGTATGGAAGACACAAAATAGAGGCAAGTTGAACTTCTAGACACGAAAACTGCCCTGTGTGAGATGATAAAATGAAAACTATGCTGGGTGGCATGAACAGCAGATTAGACACTGCAGATGAAAAGGTTAGTAATCCTGAGGATACAGAAACTTTCCAAAATATAACAGTGAGAGATAAGAGTTAATCAAATGAATACAAAGTGGAGGAATAGAAAAAATATTCTGAGAAATCATTTCTGAAATTTTCCAACCTGATCAAAACTATAAACCCGTAGATCAAAGCTACCGAACAAATCCCACACTCCAAAAACATGCAGAGGCTACAAGACACATCATCGAGTTCTTTACCCAATAAAAAACATGTTTAATAAGTAAAAGCTAAATGAATACCTTTTTTCAGAAATAAACAACTAAAAGAAGCCATTGCCAGCAGACCTGCACTACAAAAAATGTTAAGGACATTCTTGAGGCAGAAGGAACGGACCCTGGCAAGACAGATCTGTGAGTGAATGAAGAGGATCCAAAATTGTAAATACAGGAGCAAATATCTAAGACTTGTTCTTATTAACAAAAATAACAACAATGTAATGTGGCACTAGTAACATATGTAGAAGTGAAATGTATGGAAATAATAGCACAAAAGGCCAGGAGGGGAAAAGGAAGTACACTATGGTGATTCTAGTACTGGTCACAAAGTGGGGTAAAAATGCTGGAGGAAAGACTGTAATGAGCTAATGAGGCCCACTATAAGCTTAAAGCAGCCCATTAAAGTAAGAGAAAAAAAGAATCACAGCAAATAGACGGAGAGTCCTCAAGTCATTTCCTGACTGTGAGCTTAGTCCCACATGATCCAGGAGGAAGGAATAGGCAGCTGAGAGAGCAATAAACGCCAAGCCCGGGCTTGGGTTTCCCTCCTGGAAAGACCCTACCTTTGAAATTGCAGATCTCTAATTACAGTTCCACGTGCTTCTCACCCTCTAGTATTCCTGCCTCTTGGAATACATCTTCTTTTTCCAAAGAGCAAGGATCAGAAAGGCATTCTCTCATTCTCTCCTGTGCTTTCGAAAACAATAAAGAATTTTACACCTTTTTAAAAGCTGAAGACTCAGGTAAAGAACGTTAAGGGGCAATGCCTGGAATAAACACCTGGGACATCACGGTGGAGAGGCCTTGAGGGTGAAGTCAACTTTTCTCAAAATGCCCAAGCATCACAATCCTCCTTCTACTGACGTTTCTCACTGCCCTGGCCATGGAAGAGATAGGAAGCCACTTGTTTGGCTGGGCTTCATCAGTCTTGGATTTTGCTGAATGGCATATATAAGATGTAGGGTGGCACAGAAAGCTGGTAAAAGGGTAAGAAATTTGGCAAAAATTAAAGGGGCAAAAAATAGGAAAACTGAGTCAGATTCTAAGGAGGGAAAGACTGAACTAAAAATGTTGTGGGATAATATTTGTTGTAACTTCCTCCTCCATCTCTCCCAGGAATGTCAGGAAATATCTGCATGGCCTCCACTGGTTGGATTTGGGGTTTAATGATAAAGAACATGCAGGAATGGGCTCAGGGGAGGCACAGGGTGCCAAGTGACACATACATGGATAAATTAGTTTTGTATCCATCTATTTTTTCATTGGCTTCTTCATTCCTTCAATAAATATTTAATAAGCATCTTCTATGTGCCAGAAATTGTTCCGGGTGCTTTATATTTTACACTATTACATCATGTACCACATAGCTATTTTTCAGTCAACATATGCCTCAGTGGTCCCATAAGAATAAGATTATGATGGAGCTAAGGAATTCCTATTGCTAGTAACATGATAGTTATTGCAACATTCTACCGCAACATATTACTTGTACTCTGGCAGTGCTGATGTAAACAAAACTACTGCATTGCCCATTCTATAAAACTATGTCATGTACAATTACATACAATTTATAATGCTTGACAATGATAATAAACGACTATGTTTGTGTTTGTCAGCTTTCCATCACTGTGACAAAATACCTGAGAAAAACAATTTAAAGAAGGAAAGGTTTTTTGGCTCTTGGTTTCAGAAGTTTCAGTCCCTAGTCACTTGGCCCTGTGGGTTTGTGGGGTGAGGCAGAATATCATGGTGGCTGTGACAGAACAAAAGAGGAAGAGAGAAAGTCCCAGAGCCTGGGGACAAAATACAAACCTCTATGAACTACTTTCTCTAAGGGGTCTCCACATCTTACAGTTTCTACCACCTCCCAATAGTATCACCAGCTGGGACAAACCTTCAACATACAAGCTTTTGAGAGACATTTAAGATCCAAACCACAACAATGTTACTTGATTATGTATTTACTACTATAATTTTTAATCATATATGTGAATGCACTTCTTCTACTTACTTAGAAACAAACAAACAAACTTGGGCAAGTTCAGTGGTAAAGCATTTGCCTAGCAACCACAAGGCCCTGGGTTCAGTCCCCAGCACCACAAAAAATAAAAAGTAAAAAGTAAATTTAATAAAATTAATTGTAAAGTAGCCTCAGACAGGCTTTTCAGAAGGGATTCCAGAAGAAAGCCTTGTTATCATGAGAGTTGACAGCTGTGTGACATTGCCCCAGAAGCCTTCTTGTGGAACAAGATGTGAAGATGACCCCTATATAGGCCAAGGCTAATGGGCATGTTTGTGTCTTAGCTTTTTAAAAAATCTGTAAAAATAAAAATAGAATTTAAGTAGGTATACCATATAGTCTAGGTTTAGTTAAGTTACTACCATCTAGGTCTGCGTAAGTACACTCCATGATGTTCACCCAACAAAATCACCTAGTGACTCATTTCTTAGAACCAGTCCCTGTTGTTAATGGATGTATGAATGATATCTACATTGCTGCCAGAGAATTCAATTAATTCCAAACAGAATGATCAAATATATAGTAAAATGTTAGAAAGTGATGCGTACAACAGGAAAAAAAAAAGTAGAAAGGAGAGAGTGTGATTTTTGACAGGCTGGCTAGGGCCCACTCCCTTGGTACAGTGACATTTGAGCTAAGATTAGAGAGCATGGGAGAGCAGGACCATATTAGGAAGGGATATCAGTGCAGAGAAGTGGAAGCCAAAGTCCAGAGACAATGTGAATGGGACATCAGAGGAATCTGCCAAATTGTTTCCAAAGTGGCTGTGCTGTTTTACATTCCTACTATAAAATATGAGCATTCTTCAGGGAGTGATGAAAATGTTCTGGAGTTAGAGAGTGGGGATGATGGGACACCTTACAAATATACTAAAAAACACTGAATTATACACTTTAACTGGGTGAATTTTATGATACGTGAATTATATCTCAATTTTTTTAATGTCCCAAAGCAGGATTGTGCCTAGCATGTTGGAGAAACAGCCAAGCACCTTATGCGGCTGGAGTGGAGTTGAGGTGGCTCCAAGGTTGTGAAGTCAAAAGAAAAGCCAAGGTCAGAGGAGGAATGGGATCACAGAACCTAGTTAGCCTTTCTAAGACCCATAGTTTTTGCACCAATTACATGGGGAATCGCAGAAGGGTTCTGACGTGTGTAGTGACCTCATATGATATACCTCTCAAGGATCAGTCTGGCTACCGTGTTGGCAAAAGTTACCAAGGAACAAGAGTGGAAGCAGGATGACCATTAGGAGTTCACTGCAGCAATCCAGAGAGGGAACACACACTTGGGCAAGCTGAGGGAGAGCAGCAGGAATGATAAGAAGGGTCTCGAGGTTTGGAGATCCAGCCCACAGGATTCGTTGATTGAGTAAATAAGAACTATGAGAGAAAAATGGGAGTCAAAAGTGGCTCCAAAGCTTGTGGCCTCAATATGGGGAAAACAGAGATGCTATTAACTGAGAGAGAGAGAGACTGCAGGCCAAGCAAGTTGCAGCCAGGGAGGATTCCATAATTGTGGAAACTTTGAGTTTACAAACTTCTCCTAGTTGAGATGTATGATAGGAGGAGACTGATGTGCAAGTCTTGAGTTTAGAGAAGAGATCCAGACTGAAGACACAAATTTAAGCTCTGTTAGAGGCTGACGAGATTGTCAAGGCCATGAATATGGATACACAGGAGTAGCAAGGCCTGAGACTCAGAGCACTCAAATATTAAGAAACCAAAGAGAAAAGACACTAGGAGAAATACAATAAGTTTCTAAGGAATCAGGAGGAAACCCATGAGTGTGATACCTTGAGAGCCATGAGAAGATAGCACATCAGAAGGATGTGTCAGATGATCTCATGGGTCAATTAAGAGAACTCAGACGTGATTATGGTGCTGGTGAACTTGATGAAAGAAGTTACTGGGGTGTGATGGGGACAGAATCATGATTAGTGGGGACTTAAGAAAGAAGAGAGAGAGTCTGTGTGACATAGAAGTATGCCAAGTTTTCTTAGAACACAAAAAGGCATCAATCATAAAAGAAAAATGATTGATTAATTGGACTCTGTCCTTCAAAACACACTACTTAGGGAATATTCCAGATGAAAATTGTAATAGTTGTCAAAGATATTCTAATACAATGACTATGCCCAAGAAAGGCAAAATGAGGAGAGGCAAAAAGATTTTTTAAAGCAGAGTCTGGTGATTATTCTCTGCTCTCCGCCCATGAGAAATATTAACCTCCTGAAAACAAATATTTTCCAAAAGGATCATTCATTCATTTGCCTTAGAAAAATGATAATTAAAATGCTGTGTCAATTTCAAATATTGCATGGGGAAAATTTGTTGATAATCTTATGAACTGCAAAGGGAAAATTGATATTTGGGGATTTGTGGGGGGAATGTCAAACATGAAGGGTTTGTTGTCAGCCCTGTGAGCAGCTACAATGGGGGCACCAAGTCTTCCATGTTGAAAGCATGACCCCCAGTTACAGCGAGGTTGAGAGATGAGCTTTTAGGCAATGATTGGATCATGAGGGTTCTGACAGCATCAATGGATTAGTTCATTAACAACTGAACAGACCACTGTGAGGCGGGAAATAGTTGGAAGAAATATGTCATTATGGTAGCCTTGAATCCGAGTGTCTTCTCTCAGCCACTTCCTATTTCTGTGTTACCTGCTTGCCATGATCTGAACAGCTTTTCTCCATACCCTTCTTCCGTGATGTTTCTTCATTAGAGTGGACCTACCATGGACAGAATCCTCTGAAACTGAGCTAAATAAATGATTCCACCTCTAAAAAAAAAAAGAAGAAGAAGAAGAAGGAGGAGGAGGAGGAGGAGGAGGAAGAGGAGGAGGGGGAAGGGAAAGAAAGAGGAAAAAAAGAAAAAAAAACACTAGAAAATTAAAAGGTAAGCTGCACACTGGGAAAAAATAGTCTCCTTCATTTGACAAAGAACTTCACTCATAAAGAGCTCTTCTACTCAATATGAAGATGACCTAATTTTTAAATGCCCCAAATATTTGAATAAATATTTCACAAAAAAATATCTGTACAAATAATGAATAAGCTTGTGAAATGGTGCTCAATATTTTTAGTCATCAGGGAAATGCAAACTAAGACCACATTGAGATACTACAAAGGAGTTGAAATGGCTAAAACTTAATAGACTGACAATATCAAGTTTTGGCAAGTTTGTACAGCAACTGGAACTCTCCTACATTATTACTAGCAGGAATGTAAAATAGCACAACCACTTTGGAAATCAATTTGGCAGTTTCTTAAAATGTTAAACTTAAACCTAACATATGACCTAGAAATCCCATTCCTACATATTCATCCAAGAGAAATAAAAACATATGTCCATGCAAACCATTATTCCAGACTCAGCATGTCACTGCTTCCTAGTCAAAGCCCTAATCTTGATGTAGCAGACCTACTAATGCTGAAAATCGAACTTTCTCTGGAGCTATGCTATTCTTCAATTTTCCAGTATTTCAACTGAAAGCAATGAGCGTTCCTTCATGCTGCCAAAGAGACCCTCTGGCTTTCACACTATTCAACTTACATTGGTGATTAATCATTCTCAGGATTTCATTGGTTTCCTTCAAGGTGTTGATCAGCCCTGTCAACAGCCATTTGATTCCAAAGACCTTATAATGACTATCTCTGGCCCTCAAACCCCTGACATAACCACCTGAGATATTGCACCTGCCAGCATTCCTCCTTCCACCAGAACACTGTCCCAATTTATCTCTGTTCAAGGTCTTAACAACAGTACTTCAACTTCACACCAAAACCTTCAGTGCCCCGCCTGCCTTCAGTGATGTGATATTCATGGCTAGTTGGCATAATCCATTTTCAAAATCCAATTTTTAGATTGTGTTTCCTAGAACCTTTTAAGTACCAAATGTCTTGGGGCTTTTCTTATTGGGATTACCAAAAATAGTTTCTAAAACACCAAGATTTTCTGGCAGAATGATTTTTAGGAATTAATCTTGGGAGTCACATTTATAAGGGGTAGAGAAGCAAACTGGACAGAGGATGAAGTTGAACTGCAAGGTGTTTGCAACAGAAAGCCCAGCAATCTTATCAAATTTCTGGCTGTAGACTGGCTCTTCAGTGTGATTCTATCTTCAGATCACAGGTGAGAGCCTTTATACCTTTCTCCTTTGACCGATGATCAGATGCAGGTTGCCCACAGGAAGTGTGTGACCTGGGGCAAAGTAGATAGCAATTCTCAGAGAAGGATTTGATTAAGAACCATCAGCTGCCTACGACAAGTGTTGAAAGGAAAACTCTGTGGCACACAACAGCATCCACTACACTTGGGGTACTCTACAACACCACTATGAGTACAGAAACACAAGAAGTTTTGCAAACATTTTATAATCAGGAGTGGATAAATACTTACCCATATTTCTTTTCCCAGTCCAGGGCTTTTTTTTTTTCTTTTACTGAGAGTAAGGCAGAGGCTAAGGAGTGTATACCGCTTTCGATTTAGTAAAAATAAATGAAGAACAGATGGCAAGAGGCTCCAATTCTAACTCAGTACAGATATGGGTTTCAACCTGCCTCCTTGTCTCCATTTAGCCTGAATAGACCTCAAAAGAGCTCACAACCTTGCTAAAAGGAAAGTGAATAGTTTTTACTACTTAATACAATGAACAGTAAAAATAACACTCACTGAGTACTTTATGCATCAGATGCTGTCCCGAGCACTCTGTACACATGTGTACACACATACATATATGTACATAAGTGTATCCACATATTTGTATAACAGACATATGTATCTACATGTATGTATGTATGTATAGACATATGTACCCACAAATATATTAATTTAACCCTCAGAACAGCCCTCTGAGGAAGACACTACAATTAACACCACTGCAGATGAGGAGGCAGGATACGGAGAGATGAAACTAATTTGCCTGGCATTTTTATAGGTCAGAGAATGATGCCTTTAAGTTCCAGTTCATTTATTCTTCGTGCATCTTTTTTTGTGACTTTAGTCTTTGAGTGCCCCATAAATGTGATCATTTTTCCATGTGTATATCATAAAGATTCTCATTATGAGCCTCATTCACTGGGTAGAAGATTGGGGCCATATTTCAGTATGAATAGCTCTCACAGATCATAGCACCAAGATCAAGACCATTTAAAACCATGGTTGTCTCAAATAAATCTCTGGGTCAGCAGAAGGGCAGCTCCCCCACAACAGGACTAGGTGGAACTCTGTGTGTGTAAGACGCAGCTAGTTAAGTGGAACATGCTGTGGGGGGAGGGGGAGAAAGATTGGCACAAACAAGGGAGCCAGCTGTGCCTTGTGCCCTGTGCTTGCCCTCAGGTGGCTGAATCCACAGCCCTTGGCTCCTCTCGCACCCCCACACTGACAATTTCCAAACATGTATACCCAGCCCAGATCACACTCCCCAATGCCAGATCCAACACTGAATAACCTGATGAACTTCTCCACACTGACGTCTGAAGGGACATGTGAATAGCTCCAAAAATGATCTCACTTTGTTTTTCTTCCCCATAACCACTTCCTTGTGTTCCTGTTCTGCTATTGGCACCATTATCTACCCGCCAACCCCAATGAATACATAGGATCAACCTAAATGTCATTCTATGACATTATCCCCTTCTGTCAGTTCACAATCCCATTAACCTTCCAGCAAGAACAGAACACTCACAAAACAATTACCAATACAATTGTTTCCCCTATGTACTAGGATATGTTCCAAGACCACCAGCCGATGCCTAAAAGTGCAGTTAGCACCAAACTCTACATACATTGTATTTTTTTCTTGTATATACATACTTATAATAAAGTTTAATTTATAAATTAGGCACAGCAGAAGATTAACAACAATTACTAATAACAAAATAAAAATTATAAAATATAGTATAATAAAATTGCTTGGCATCACTAATCTTGCTTTTTGGAGGATTTTTCAAGTACAATTAGGGTTATTTAATGTAAGCACTGCAATATTGCAATAGTCAATCTGATAACCAAGTTGGCTACTAAATGATTTAATGGATGAGTTGCATGTGCTATATTGACATGCTAAACAAAAGAATGATTGACAGCCCAGGTGGGCCAGAATGAGACAGCATGAGATTTCATCAAATTACTAATAACCATGTGCAATTTAAAACTTACAAATTGTTTATTTGTGGAATTTTCCATTTAATATTTTTGGACCACAGTTGACCCAGGGTAACTAACAGACAGTGAAACTACAGATTTGCAGGAACTATTCTAGGTTTTTTTGCCAGTTCTCCAAGCAATCTTACCCCATCTCTGTCTACAATCATGAATTTTCTCTATAAATGGTAAAGTCTGGAAATTTATGATTTCTCTCATCTCATGTTCCAATGAGAGACAATGTCAATGACAACATCAATAAATTTACTAATGAATAACAAAGCAAAAATGGTATCTGATAAATTACTAAATCACAATAGCAGTTATTCCCAATAAGAAAATTCAGCTGAGGGACCTAATTTTTTTAAAATATATATTTTAAAATATGTGTCCATATTGTTTATTTTTTGTATTTATTTTTTAAATTTAATGTATTTATTTATTTATAATATTTTTAGTTGTAGATGGACACAATACCTTTATTTATTTATTTATTTATTTATTTATGTGGTGCTAAGACTCAAACCCAGGGCTTCATACGTGCTAGGCAAGCGCTGTATCACTGAGCCACAACCCCAGTTAGTTATTCATTTTTATGTGGTGCTGAGGATCAAATCCAGTGCCTCACACGTGCTAGGCAAGTGCTCTACTATTGAGCTACAGCCTGAGGGACCTAACCCTAACCCTGAGAGAACTATTTTTAAAATACAGTCTTCTACAGTAGAATGAATCTAACATAATTTTCCTATATACACATAAGAAAATACTTAAATGAATGCCTCTATTGTGTACACACACAAGAATAGGGTCCTAATTAGAATAAGATGTATTCCATGCCTATGTAATTTTGCCAAAATGGATTCTACTGTCATGTATAACTAAAAAGAACCAATTTTTTAAAAATGCAGTCTTACCCTAAGCTCACATATGAAGACACAAATGGTGTGACTCTACTTTGTGTACAACCAAAGATATGAAAAATTGTGCTCTATATGGGTAATATGAATTGTAATGCATTCTGATGTCATATATAACAAATTAAAATTTTTTAAAAAATGAAAGAAAAAATAAACATGTTGGCTTTGTCCTACACAAATTTTTTTTTAATTGCAATCTTTTGGATATACCTCAAGTAAGATAACCAGATAAAATACAGAATGCCCAGTGAAATTTGAATATCAGGTAAACAATGAGTGTTTACTATAAGTATGCCTCATGCAATATTTGAGACATATTCATATTTAATAAAATGTTTGTTGCTTATCTGAAATTTAAATCTAGCTAAGCATCCCATACTTTTATTTGCCAAATCTGTCAACCCTAACAGGTCTACAAAACTAAATCTCTTGGGATGAGCTCAATAATCTAAAATTTCGTCCTTACAGAATTCTGGTCATCATTCAAGGTGGTGATGGGTAGCCTGACATGGGGACAACAGTCCTCCCTCAGACTCAGAGGACCCAATGGAATCAAGGAGGACTATTGCTAAAACTTTGCATGGAGTCTGGATGACAGACAAAGCTGGCTCATGACTTGCTTTGTGGCTTTGGGGAGTACCATGGAATGTCAGAATTAACAAATAAACAAAACCAAAGTCAAAGGAATTCTGTCCATCAGCTGCCTTCTCTACTTACCAGCTGTACAAACTTGGAAAGCCACTTAAACCCTGTGACCCTTATGCATTTATTTTTTTATTAAAGAAATATTTACCGAGTGTACTTTATGTGTGAGGTCTTCTGCCAGGTCCTGGAATATAATGATGAACAAGGCAGGTGTGGTCCTACACTCATGGAAGACACAAAGATACAGTTGACCTTCTGCCTCAGATTCAACCAATGCAGATTCAAAATATTCAGGGGAAAAAAAAAAACTGTCTGTACTAAACATGTACCGCTGTTTTTCTTGTCATTATTCCCTAAGCAACACCATATAACAACAATTTACCTAGCATTTGCATTTTATCAGATATTGTAAGTCATCTTCATATGATTTAAAATATACAGGAGAGTTGCATAGGTTATTTGCAAAATCTACACCATCTTACATATTTGAGCCTCCACAGATATTTGTAGCTGTGGTAGTCTAGAATCAATCCCCTATGGATATAAACAGATGACTACCTAACAGATAGATACATAACTAAAAGTACAAATGCCATAAAAGAAAGAAACTGCTGAATGAAGAGAAGCTAGCCAAGACAGCAGTAAGCAAGGGAAGCCCACTTTGGACATTGGAACCAGCATAAGCCATGAGCCTTGGTATATTAATCATGTCTTTTATTTTCTGTGCTCTGGTGCACTGACATCTGGGACCTTGCACACCCAAGAGGGACTGCCCCTCCCAAGGTTGGGCAATTCCTAAAAATGTTCAACAATTGTACTATAGACATCTTTCATATACAAACCCACAAATCCAGAGCCCAGATTCCAACCTCCTCCTTTAATGAGCTTTCCTATAACACTGCTGAGCTCACTTATAGATTTCCAGGTGTTTTTGCAGATTACTTGAAATCTTCCATGTAGATAATCATGTCCTCTTCAAATAGTAGTATTTCTTCCTTTCAGACCTCTGAGTCTTTCATGTCTTTTTCTTGTGTTACTGCATCAGTTGAAACTTCCAGTATGATGTTGACTAAGAATAATGAAGATAGACAAGAATTATCTTTTGCCCTATCTTAGGAAGAAAATGCTATTAGGTATAATTTGAACACAGCACAAGAAATGGCAAAATAGAGCCTGGGAACCCACGGCGGACGGGTGGAGTTGAGCACCGTGGAGATCTGGCAGCATAGAGACGCAGGCTTACAGATCTTTTAAGATTAGAGAGCGCTGGACTGAGACCTGCATCACTGCAGCGCACAGGAGCTGGGACCCAACTCAGGACAGAGTGGACCAACACCCTAGCCCCCCACCACTTCACCCGACACCCTGGGGCAGAATTGGGTGGTCACCATCTTGGAAAATCTACCCCATCACCTTTGGGCGGGTGCAGCAGACAGCGAGATTGGCATGAGAACAGGTGTGTGAGTCCCAGCCGCCCCCTACCCAGCTGTGATAACTCAAAACCTTTCTCACCGTCTCGGTGGGCATGGTGCTCAGAGGGAATAGGACAGAACAGGTTGCCATTTCCAAGTCCCCCTCTCCATAGCTGTGATGACTTGGTGACTACCTAACACAGAGAGGGCGCTCAGTGGATCAATGATTTCTCTATTGTTTTTCTGTTTTCGATATCATTGATATCTATTCTTATCTTTACTTCCTTATGCTTGCTTTTTCAAGTTTTCAAAGTTGTTGATGTCGGGCTTAGATTATTGATAGGTGACTTTTCCTTTTTATAATACCTGCATCGAATGATATAAATTTCCCTCTTGGAACCAGGCACAGTGGTGCATGCCTGTAATCCCAGCGACTCAGGAGGCTGAGACAGGAGGATGGCAAGTTCAAGTCAAGCCTCAGTAACTCAGTGAGACCCTGTCTCAAATTAAAATATAAAAAGGGCCAGGGATGTGGTTTAGTGGTTAAGTGCCTCTGGATTCAATCCCTAGTACCAAAAATAAATAAATAAATAAGTGATTTCCTTCTCCGTACTGTTGTAAATGTGCCTCCATAAATTTTGATATGTCGCATTTTCTTCTATGCTCAGTTCAATGTATTTTTAATCCTTTTGAGAGTTTCTCTTTGACTCATGGGATTCTTACAAGTGTATTGTTGAGTTTCCAACTTTTCGGAATTTTTCCTATCATTTGACATTTTACTTCTAGTTTGATCCTGTTATGTTAGATAATGTACTCTATATGATTTCCATTCTTTTAAATTTGTTGAGGTTTGTTTTGTGGCTCAGGATATGGCCTATCTAATTACATACCTTGTGGGACTGAAAAGAACATATATTCTGCTGTTGTGTGCATAGAATGTTTCATGAATGTCAACTGAGTACTGTTGCTTGATGGAGTTGTTCTTTTACATTCTTGCTGATTTTCCATCTAGTTGTTCTAGCAATTGTTGAGAAAAGGGCATTGAAATCTCTAACTATAATTGTAGAAATGTCTATTTTTCCTTTCAGTTCTGTTAGTTTTTACTTTATGTATTTTGTAACTTGTTTGAGATGGCTATATCTTCTTTGTGTGTGGACCCTTCATTATTCATAATGTCCCTCTCTGTTTCTGATAGTTTTCTCTACTCCAAAATGTACTTTATCTCTTATTTATATAGCCATTCCTGCTTCTTCTGATTAATGTTTGGATAACATATCCTTTTCCATCTTTTTTCTTTCATTATGTTTGAAGTGTGTTTCCTATAGACAGCATATATTTAAGTCTTGTTTTTTAATCTACTGTGCCAATTTCTGGTTTTTATTTGCTGCATTAAGACTATTTGTGTTTAAAGTCATTACTGGTATGTTAGGGCTTGAAGCTGTCACTCCATTTATTGTTTTCTGCTTTTCATTTCTCTGTTTTCTTTTTCTTGCCTTTCTGTGGGTTACTTGAACTTCTTTACAATTCTATCTTACTTTATACTGGTTTGGGATGTAAAGCTCTGTATAGCTTTGTGCATGTGGCTGCTCTAGTATTACATTATAAATATATAATATCAGAGTCTGCTGGTATCATTATTTCATCAGTTCAAATGAAGTATAAGCAACTATCTCTTGAAAGTACATTTACCCTCCTCCATTTATAACATAATTATCTTAAGTTGTCTACGGCCACCCCACATAAAAGGATGGACCCCACCCAAAATTTGGTTTAAACATCAAAACCAATGATACCACACACATCCCAAAAGAAAATGTGAATGTTCAAGACTCACATGATGAGGCTTTCTGAGGACAGAACTGCATAAAGGCCAAAAATGGCTTGAAAGAATGGGAAAAGGAAACTGGCTCAGGATTCTCATGGTAGTTAGGCAGTAGGGATGGAGTGAGGGTTTGAAACATGTGGTTTGAAGCCCGAGCCTCATCTAGTCCTTAAAGAGAGAGAACCCAAGCTTTATTATCAGCTTGTTCAAATGTGCAGTAGAAGCAGAAAAAGGAGGCCTTCTACCTTGAGGAGTGTCAGCCATGAAACATTTTTTTTTTTAAATGGAGTCATAGAACAATGAAGAAAGAAATTGAAGAAGACCTTATGTGGAAAGAACTCCCATGTTCATAGAAAGACAGAATTTATATTGTTAAAAAGGTCATATTATCAAAAGCAATATACAGATTTAGTGCAATCCCCCACCAAAAAATCAATGATATTTTTCACAGAATTGGGGGGGGGTTCCTAAAATTTATTTGGAAGGTAAAAGACACAGAACAGCCAAAGCAATTCTAAGCCAAATAAACAATACCAGAGGCATTACAATATCTGACTTCAAATTATACCATAGAGCTATAATAACCAAAACTGCATGGTACTGACAAAATTAATAAATGAACTAAGCAAACACTTTTTAAAAGAATACAAATGATTTACAAATATATGAAAAAATGTTCATCAACTTTAGCAATAGGGAAATGCAAATCTAAACTACATTGAAATTTTATTTCATTCCAGTTAGAATGGCAATGATAATAAAATGATGAAGTTGATGTAGAGAAAAAGGAACACTTTTACACTGTTGCTGGAATTTTAAATTGGAACAACCATTATGGGAATCAATATGAAAGTTCCTTAAAACACTAGGAATAAAACAAACATAAGACCCAAGTTTATCACAACTCAGTATTTATCCAATACTGAGATAAGAAAAGAATTAAAGTCAAAAATGATGGTGGAATGTGATGGACATTATTATCCAAAGTACATGTATGAAGACACAAATTGATGTGAATATACTTTGTATATAACCCGAGATATGAAAAATTGTGCTCTATATGTGTAATAAGAATTGTAATGCATTCCACTGTCACATATAGATAAAAAAATTAATTAAAAAAAAGAAATAAAGTCAATGTACTCTAGCCATATAAGCATTCCCATGTTTATAGCAGCACAATAGACTCAGTAGATACCCTGTGGAAATAGTCACCCAGACTATGGAAACAGTCTAGGTATCTGTCCATGGACGAATGAATAAAAAAAAAATGTGTATATGCATAATGGAGTTTTATTGGCCATATAAAAGAATGAAATTGTACAATTTGCAACAAAATGTATGGAACTTGAGAACATTGTGTTAAGCAAAATAAGCCAAACTCAGAAAGTCTAGGGTTATATGTTTTCTTTAATATGTGGAAGCTAGAGAGGAAAAAGGAAAAGGAAGTTGGGGGGAATCTCATGAAAATCAAAGGGAGCTTATTTTAAATAGAGGAAAGGGAAGAAGAGGTGGAAGGAGGGGAGATAAAAGGAAAATTCTGGGGAATAACATTGACTTAATTATGTTGTTATACCACGGGCATGAATGAATGCCTAACAACAAATCCCGCCATTATGTACAATTATAATGCACCAATAAAAAATATGGAAAGAAAACTGGAGTCAGACTCTATGACATCATTATTTTGAAGCCAGATTTACAGATAGGTAGTTAATGTAGTTAGGTAAATCGGGTCTAATATTGAGTAAAATCAAGAATGAAGGCCATATCGAGAATGGAGTCCAGGAAAAGGGGAATTGAAAATGTCCCCAAGGCCCGGAGCCCATCCCAAGGAAATGTTAATGAAGCAGCTCAGAGCAAACATGGAGATGCCAATCCAAAAGCCCTTCTTCCCTTCAGCCCACATGTCCCCCATCCTTTGGGCCTTCCCACTTACATCACTACAAGATACAGAACAAAGGCCAGGAATTCGACAGGAATGGGGGAAAGCTGAAAGAGGACCTTAGCTATAAAAGAGGGAAGATCTCGCCCTTCCACCGATTCCACCTCTTGGGTCCTCTTCTTCCTCTGCTGTCCTTAATAAAGCTTCTACTTTCCACTCTAAACTTGCCTCAGCGTGCTTCTCTGGTGTTATACTTCAGCATTGGGGAAGCAAGGACTCGTCACCGGTAAACAGCAGTAACAATTTCCTCTACAAATATAAAGTTTGTCTCACTCCTATTTTCACATCAAGTAGATATTTTCCAGTGTGCTATTTCAACCCCCTTGGGTTTTTTTTTTTTCCTTATATTATTTTAGTTATTTTTTTAGCAGTTCTCTTGGGGGTTATAATCAACATTCTAACTTATAAGAATCTAGTTCAGACTACTACCAACTTAATTTCAATGGTATATATATGAAATTTTATCCTGTACAGACTGATTCTCACCATCTACTTTTGTGTTATTATTGTCATCCTTATGTTTACATGCCTATTGACATAGTTTTATGATTATTGTTTTGCATTGTTCTTTTAAATCAAAAAAGAAAAAAAAAAGAAACACAAAGCACATTTATACTGTCTTCTATATTTGTATATCATGCAAATGCCATGGTTTTGAACAAACTTCATCAGCTTTTGTTTATTTAGGAATGTCCTAATTTCACTTCTGTTTTTTAGTGTAGCTTTGCTGTATATAAAATTCTTGTTTGACAGACTTTTTCTTTCAGCATTTTAAATTTATCATCCCACTGCCTCTGTCTCCATTTCTGAAGAAATATCAGCTATTAATCCTATTGAGAATACCTGGTATATGATATGTCACTTCTCTCTTGTTTCTTTTAAGATTCTTCAGTTATGACAGTTTGGTTATCATGTGTCTAAATGTGGATCTTTTTAATTTATCATACTTGGACTTAATTGAGCTTCTTGTATAAAAAGAGAAATGTTTTGTTATGCTCAAATTCGGGACCCCCAAAAGACCAAGATCAATGTAAGCAGCAGAGAAGTGTTTATTGTGAGCTAGCTCAGTCCTCCATGGGCACACAGCAACTGGTCACGCTGAAAGGCCCCAAGCCCAAGGTTTGCAGCAGTTTTATACTTTACACTCTTTGGGGAAGGTAAGGACTTCACATACATCATAGCATCTCTTAGCAAATCATCACACACCGCAGGAAAATCATAAAACAACTCTAAAACATGATTAGCACAGTCACTGGTGGGAACAAGTTGGGTAAGGGTGATTGGTCAGTACAAGAGGGGGATTTGTTTGAACTGATTGGTTTAAGCCAAGAGGGGTGTACATGCTGAACTACATGGTTTCCCAACACGTTATCAACCACCATAAACTACTGGGAGGGTCATCTGGCAGGTATTTCCCTGTCTCATGCTGATTGGTGGTTGCTAGGGGGTTGCTATGGATCCCCACCTAGCCTGACTGAGTCAGGGACACCTGGTGCCACAGATCTCTCCTGTTATTTGTAGATAAACAACTCAGCAGGGTGGGTATGTGCCTAGGAGTGCTGGGAGGATCTTTCCAAGGACAAGGGTCATGCCCCCTTCCTTGGACAGACTGCTCTGAGGTAGAGGCTGGTTTCTCAGTTTCTCATCAAACTTGGGAAGTTTTCAGTCATTATTCCTTCAACTATTTTTTCCTGTCCCCTTCCCTCCTTTCTTTCTGGGAATCTCATTAGGCATATTTTGTATGTTTAATGGTGTCCCATGTGTCTCTTAGGTTCTGTTGATATTTTTTTATTCTTTTTTGTTAAATAGACTGCGCATCTTCAGTTCACTCTAATTTGTGTTCACTAATTATTCTGCCAACTCAAACCTGCTGTTGAACATCTCTAATGAACTTTTCATTTCACATATTGTAACTTTTTATAGTTTTATTAATTTTTAAATATACAACATGCATTATAATTCTTATTACATACATACAGTACAATTTTTAATATCTTTGTATATAGAGTATGTTCACACCAATTCATGCCTTTATATATGTACCTTTTTTGCATTACAATTCTTATTATACATATATACCACAATTTTTCATATCTGTTTATATATAAAGTATGTTGACACACAATTCAAGTCTTCATACAATATACTTTGAATAATGATGTCCATCACATCCTTGCTAATTCCCTGCCCCTGCCCTTTCCCTCCCACCCCTCTGCCCTATCTAGAATTTATCTAATCCTCCCATGCTTCTCCTCCCTACCCCACTATGAATCAGCCTCCTTATATCAGAGAAAACATTTGGCATTTGTTTTGGGATTGGCTAATTTCACTTAGCATTATCTTCTCCAGCACCATCCATTTACCTGCAAATGCCATGATTTTATTCTTTTTTAATACTGAGTAAAATTCCATTGTGTATATATGCCACATTTTTTTTATCCATGTATCCACTAAGGACATCTAGGTTGGCTCCACAGTTTAGCTATTGTGAATTGTGCTGCTAAAAACATTAATGTGGCTGTGTCCCTGTAGTATACTGTTTTTAAGTCCTTTGGGTATAGTCTGAGGAGAGGGATAACTGGGTCAAATGGTGGTTCCATTCCCAGATTTCCAAAGAATCTCCATACTGCTTTCCATATTGGCTGCACCAATTTGCAGTCCACCAGCAATGTATGAGTGTACCTTTTTCCCCACATCCTCTTCAGCATTTATTGTTGTTTGTATTCTTGATAGCTGCTATTCTGACTGGAGTGAGATGAAATCTTAGAGTAGTTTTGATTTGCACTTCTCTGATTGCTAGAAATGATGAGAATTTTTTCATATATTTGTTGATTGACTATATATTTTCTTCTGAGAAGTGTCTATTCAGTCCTTGGCCCATTTGTTGATTGGGTGATTTGGTTTTTGGTGCTTAGCTTGTTGAGTTCTTTATATATCCTAGAGATTAGTGCTCTATCTGATGTGTGAGGGGTAAAAATTTGCTCCCATTCTGTAGGCTCTCTGTTCACTTCACAGATTGTTTCTTTTGCTGAGAAGAAACTTTTTAGTTTGATTCATCCCATTTATTGATTCTTGGTTTTAATTCTTCTGCTATAGGATTCTTATTAAGGAAGTTGGGGTCTAATCCCACATGATGAAGATTAAGGCCTACTTTTTCTTCTATTGGATGCAGAGTCTCTGGTTTAATTCCTAGGTCTTTGATCCACTTTGAGTTGGGTTTTGTGCATGGTGAGAGATAGGGGTTTAAATTCATTTTGTTGCATATGGATTTCCAGTTTTCCCAGCACCATTTGTTGAAGATGCTATCTTTTCTCCAGTACATGTTTTTGGTACCTTTGTCTAATATAAGATAATTGTAATTTTGTAGGTTAGTCTCTGTGTCCTCTATTCTGTACCATTGGTCTACCAGTCTGTTTTGGTGCCAATACCATGCTGATTTTGTTATAATTGCTCTGTAGTATAGTTTAAGGTCTGGTAGAGAAATGCAAAATGCTTCACTCTTCCTGCTAAGGATTGCTTTAGCTATTCTGGGTCTCTTATTTTTCCAGATGAATTTCATGATTGTTTTTTCTATTTCTATGAGGAATGCCATTGGCATTTTGATTGGCATTGCATTAAATCTGTATAGTGCTTTTGAAAGTATGGTCATTTGATAATATTAATTCTGCCTATCCAAGAGCAAGGTAGATCTTTCCATCTTCTAAGATCTTCTTTGATTTCTCTCTTTAGGTTTCTATAGTTTTCATGTATAGATCTTTCACCTCTTTTTTTAAGTTGATTCCCAAGTATCTTTTTTTTATTTTTTAAGGTTATTGTGAATAGGGTAGTTTTCCTCACTTCCTTCTCAGAGGCTTTGTCACTGATATACAGAAATGCCTTTGATTTTTATATCCTGCTACTTTGATGAATTCGTTTATTAGTTCTAGAAGTTTTCTGTTGGAGATTTTTTGGGTCTTCTAGGTATAGAATCATATTGTCAGCAAATAGTGCGATTTTAAATTCTTATTTTCCTATACATATCCCTTTGATTTCTTTCATCTAATTGCTCTGGCCAGTGTTTCAAGAACTATGTTGAATAGAAGTGGTGAAAGAGGGCATCCCTGTCTTGTTCCAGTGTTTAGAGGAAATGCCTTCAATTTTTCTCCATTTAGAATGATGTTGGCCTGAGGTTTAGCGTAGATAGCCTTTATGATGTTGAGATATGTTCCTGTAATCCCTAGTTTTCTAGTGTTTTGAACATAAAGGAGTGCTGTATTTTGTGAAATGCTTTTTCTGCATCTATTGAGATGGTCTTATGGTTCTTATCTTTAAGTCTATTGATGTGATGAGTTACATTTACTGATTTCCGTATGTTGAACCAGCCTTGCATCCCTGGGATGGATCCCACTTGATCATGGTGCACAATCTTTTTGATATGGTTTTGTATTCAATTTGCCAGAATTTTATTGAGAATTTTTGCATCTATGTTCATTAGAGATCTTGGTCTAAAGTTTTCTTTCTTTGATGTGTCTTTGCCTGGTTTGGGGATAAGGGTGATATTGACCTCATAGAATGAGTTTGGAATTACTGCTTCTTTTTCTATTTCCTGAAATATATTGAAGAGTATTGGTATTAGTTCTTCTTTGAAGGTCTTGTAGAACTTGGCTGTGTACCCATCTGGTCCTGGGCTTTTCTTGGTTTGTAGGCTTTTGATGGCTTCCTTTATTTCCTCACTTGATATTGGTCTGTTTAAATTGTGTATATCTTCCTGATTCAATCTAGGCAAATCATATGACTTGAGAAATTTGTCAATGCCTTCAATGTCTTCTATTTTATTGGAGTATAAGATTTCAAAATAATTTCTAATTATCCTCTGTATTTCTGTAGTGGCTGATGTGATATTACCTTTTTCATCACGTATGCTGGTAATTTGAATTTTCTCTCTCCTTCTCTTTGTTAGCATGGCTAAGGGTTTGTCAATTTTATTTATTTTTTCAAAGAACCAACTTTTAGTTTTGTCAATTTTTTCAGTTGTTTCTTTTGTTTCAATTTCATTGATATTAGCTCTAATTTTAATTATTTCTTGCCTTCTGCTGCTTTTTCTACTGATTTGTTCTTCTTTTTTCTAGGGCTTTGAGATGTAGTGTGAGGTGATTTATTTGTTGATCTTTTCTTCTTTTAAGGAATGAACTCCATGCAATGAATTTTCCTCTTAGTACTGCTTTCATAGTGTCCCAGAGATTTTGATATGTTGTGTCTATGTTCTCATTTACCTCTAAGAATTTTTTAATCTCCTCCTTGATGTTTTCTGTAACCCATTGTTCATTCAGTAGCATATTGTTTAGTCTCCAGGTGATGGAGAAATTTTTATTTTTTATTTTGTCATTGATTTCCAATTTCATTCCATTATGATCTGATAAAATGCATGGTAGTATCTCTACTTTTTTGTATTTGCTAAGAGTTGCTTTGTGGCATAGTTTACGGTCTATTTTAGAGAAAGATCCGTGTGCTGCCGAGAAGAAAGTGTATCCACTTGATGCAGGTTATAATATTCTATATATGTCAGTTAAGTCTAAGTTATTGATTGTGTTATTGAGTTCTATAGTTTCTTTATTCAACTTTTGTTTGGAAGATCTATCCAGTGGTGAGAGAAGTGTATAAAAGTCACCCAAGATTATCGTGTTGTGGTCAATTTGATTCTTGAACTTGAAAAGAGTTTGTTTGATGAACATAGCTGCATGATTGTTTGGGGCATATATACTTATGACTGTTTTGTCTTGTTGGTGTATGGTTCCCTTGAGCAGTATGTAATGTCCATTTGTAACCCTTTGGTTCTTTTCTAGTATTGATATTCTCTGTTTCATGGGACTTTGGTTCCATATACTCCTTTAATTCTTTAGATATGGTTTTCTTAGTTCTTTGAACATATTTTAGGTAGCTGATTTAAATCTTATTTAGCAGTATAATGTATGGACTTCTATTGACTGCTTCCTCCCCCCACCTCCCGCCATATATCATTTCCTGTTTCATTGCAAGTCAAAACTGGGCATTTTAAATAATATTAACATGGCTTCTTTGGAAATAAGTGTCTGTTCACTACCTGGGATTTTTTTTTTTATTGCCATGTGCTGTTGATGTTGCTCTTATTTGTTTGGTGACTTTCCTGAACTAATACTCTAAACTCTATTCTATGTCTTATGTGACTGCAGAATTCTCTACTCAGTTAGCCTGGTGGGCAGATAATGATTATGCATAGCTTTCTGTTACTGCCTGGAACCAGTAAGTCTCACTGTCTTTGCCAAGGGACTCTGTGTACATTTTGGAGGATGCTTTTAAATCTCAGCTAAGTAGTTGAAAACTTTGCCTCAGCCTTAAGTTTTGCTCTTCAGAGCCTTGAGGTCAGCCAGAAGGAAGAGTTTAGAGTTTACTCGGGTGGGTCCTAAGATACGTGCAGCCCTGGGCATTCAAGTGGCCTTCTACATTCCCAAAAAGGAAAAAGGGCTCTAAAAAGCCTCCTATGGACTTCACATCACACAATTTTTCCTTTTGCATTTTTTTGATTGTTATTTGCCCAAACTATTTTCACTACCCTCAGGTAGTTGTGAAGCTAAACATCACCACTGATTGAATTTGACAATTACCCTGGGGAAAAGATCTGAGACAGATTAAATAAAGACAACTCTCATGAGTGGGAAATCCCTTACAGGCCAAATGGGGACAGTTCTCTGGGAATGGGTCTCTGGGGTAGCTCTAGTCCCATTCTGGTTCCTCCAGTGGTTTCTAGGCCACTGGCTTTTACCTTTGTTGTGGGCTGTAAGTTTCTAAGGCAAATCCAGAGCTGGGGAGGGAAGCTAAAAACAGGGCAAGCAAAATGCCACAAAGCTCGTTGTTCTTACCAAGATTCAGATGTTTTCTTGAGTAAATGCTCCCCAGACTGTGGCAAGCTTTGCTAATTTCCAGAGTTCTGACAGAGTTAATTTCAACATTATTGACAATGTTCTCAGTGGTGTTATGGGGAAGATGTTCTGAGGTCTCTAGTCCACCATTCTCATTAACACCCTTTTCACATGCATTTGGAACTATAGTTTTAGCTTTATTTGTCAAACATAAATTAGGAAACTCGGGAGAAAGAAAAGCCCATTGCATTTAACTACATTTTTGTTCATGATATTTTTTTCCTTCCTAATACTCAAAGATTTCTCCTTTTATGGATTTCCATTTAGAGAAATTCCTTCAGTCATTCTTTGAGATTAGATCTGGTGTCAACAAAGTCGTAGTTTTCCTTCATCTGGAATTTTTTATTTCCCTTCATCCCTGAAAGATATTTTCACTGGATATAAATATGGATTGACAGTTACTCTTTTTTCTCAGAACTTAACTATTGTGCCACTTCTTTCTGGTCTCCATAATTTCGATTTTCATAAATCTACTCTCATGTGAAAATTTTTTCCTACAGGTAAGAAGGTATTTCTCTCTCTTTGCTTTCAAAATTCTTTAAAAATTTTTCAAAGATCTTACTATGTTATGTCTTGGTGTGAATTTCTTTGAGTTTATCCTACTGGGCTTCACTCAATCTCTTGAACAATATAGTATTATGAGCCCTGCCAAATTTTGGAAATTTCAAGCATTATTGTATGGCATACTTTTCCAGTCCTATCACCTCCGTTCTCTCCAGGAATAACTATTGCAAAACACACTGGCCTGGCACAGTGGCACATGTCTATAATCCCAGGGACTTGGAAGGCTAAGGCAGGAGGATCACAAGTTCAAAGCCAGCCTCAGAAATTTAACAAGAACCTAAGCAACTTAGCAAGACTCTGTCTCAAAATAAAAAATAAAAAGAGCTAAAAAAAAAAAAAAACTCTTTTTATCTTTCTGACATAACAATCATTTCAGCAACTCAGTGAAAAATCGCCCCTGGGTTCAATCCCCAGTACCAAAAAAAAAAAAGAGAGAGAGAGAGAGAGAGAGAGAAAGAAAAAAATCATACTACATTATGTTGTATTACTCTATGATAAGTGTAGTTGTATTAAGAATTTTTATCTATAGTCATAAAAAAGGATCTAATTTTTATAGATTTTGGAATCATGATTGTGGTAGCTTTATAAAACAAATTGTGGGAAATTCCAATTTTCCCTACATTCTGGGAAAGTTTAAATCAGACATGAAATTATATATCTTAATAGAAAGCATTTCTCAAATCTACTTGGACTTTTTTTAGTGGATACTATCAAAGTACTTTTCTTACCTATTCTGTGTTTTGGTTTTGGTTTTGGTTTTTTTAAAATCTGTTTAATATTCTGCTCCTATTAATTTTGATGCTTGCTTATTTTGAGTGGCTTCTATAACAAAATATCATAAATCAGGTAGCTTATAAACAACAGGAATTTATTTCTCGCTCTTCTGGAGTATGGGAAATCCAAGCTCAAGGAGCCAGCAGATTCATTGCCTGGTAAAACCTGCTTCCCTGGTTCATAGAGGGTGCCTTTTCCTCCTGTCCTCAGACAGTGGATGAGGCGGGGAATCTCTCGGACCTGTTTTATAAGGGCACTAATCCCACCGAGGCCTGCACCCTCGTGACTTACCTCCCAAAGCCCCACTGACAGGTCGCTATGGTGGCACAGGCACCTTAGCCACAGCGGGGCGGAAACACACTTCACTGGTACCACGGCTGATCCGCTGACTGAAGAGCAGATCGCTGAATTCAAAGAAGCTTTCTCCCCGTTTGATGATGGCACCATGACAACAAAGGAACTTGGAACTATCATGAGGTCACTGAGTCAGAACCCAACAGAAGCCGAATTGCAAGATGTGATCAGTTAAGTGGCTGCTGATGGTAGGCACCACTGACTTCCCAGACTTTTTTACTATGATGGGTAGAAAAATGAAAGATATAGATAGTGAAGTGGGAATCTGGAAGGCATTCTGAGTCTTTGACCAGGATGGAAATGGTTATATCAATGCAGCAGAACAACGTCACGTCCTGACAAATTTAGGAGAAAACTGACAGATGAAGCAGGTTGCAGTGGCGCACTCCTGTAATCCCAGCGGCTCAGGAGGCTGAGGCAGGAGGATCCTGAGTTCAAACCCAGCATCAGCAACTTAGTGAGGCACTAAGCAACTCTGTGAGACCCTGCCTCTAAATAAAATACAAAAAAAAAAAGGGCTGGAGAAGATGTGGCTCACTGATTGAGTGCCCCTGAGTTCAATCCCTGGTAACTTAAAAAAAAAAAAAAAAAACTAACAGATGAAGAAGTAGATGAAGTGATCAGAGAAGCAGATACTGATGCAGATGGACAAGTCAGCTATGAAGAATTTATGCAGATGATGACTGCAAAAATGAAGACCTACTTTCAACTACTTTCCTCCCCCCAGAAGAAATCAAATTGAATCTTTTACTTATAGCTTGCAAAAACAAAAAGAAAGAAAAAAGCTCATTTATTCATTCTATTTCTATATAGCAAAACTGAATGTCAGAAGTATCTTCTGTCCACACACAAAATATTTGCATGTATTGGTTAGTGGTCCTGTCCCCTAAAGATCAAGCTCCATAACAGTTTTACAATGTAAATACTGTACTACCTTAATGATAAGGAAGCACTTAGAGGACTCCTTAAAGTTCCATATGCTAATGATTAATACACTGTTTGGGATGGCCAGTTTTTTATGGATGCAGCTTGATGATTGAGCACAATCAGGCATTTGTATTAAGATCAAGAAATGAAAAACCAAATTCGAGACCTATCAGATGGGTTCTAATTCAATTTGTTAGCATAAATTGTCATAGCTTGTTTACTGAAAACATGTTTAAAATTGGTTTACCTCAGGATGATGTGCAGAAAATGGGTGAAGGATAAACTGCTGAGACTGTAGCCTCAGTAGAAGGATGGTCCTCTTGTACTTCATGTGCTCTGACCCATAGTGACAGTGACACCCTGGTGGTATGCCTGCATATGTTGGTTTCGCATTGTCTTCATTGCGTTAGAGTGAAATGGGTGTCAGGTTGTCATTTTTCACACAAGTTTTTAATAAGAAATCTTTATCAAGGAAGCATCTTTGGACTGTTTTTAAAATCTTCTGAACCATGACTTGGAGTCAGCAGAGTAGGCATGGCTGTGAACTACAGCACCATCATCAACATTGCTGTTCAAGAAATTACAATTTATGATGTCCATCTCATTCCACCATTTTTTTACCCCCATGCCCCTTCCCTTACCCTCCCACCCCTTTGCCCTATATAGAGTTCATCTTAGCTGATCAACACATCTAAAGTGGGAGCCCTCAACTGTGGAATCTGATGTTATCTCCAGGTAGATAATGTCAGCATTGAATTTAATTAGCTGGTATCCATTGTGGCAGAATTATTTGCTTGCTTGCTTGCTGGTAGGGGAAAATCCTCACACCTTTTAGGGTGATAGAAATGTTGAGAGCATAGAGGGAAAACACTTTTTTCTAATAGATCCTATATCAAATGTGAGCCAATCAAAACATCCATTATGATTTTTCCATAATTCCTAAACATAAATATGCAGTATATTCTTTTTTATCCATTAAAATTTGATTTTCCTTATAATTATAATTATCATGTAAAAGTTTTATGGTAATTGTTACAGCAAAGAGGAACCTAAGGAGAAATGGTCATCAAATGTAATGTGGGATTCTGGAAAGAAAAAGGAAGGTAAGGAAAAACTAAGGAGATTTTAGTTAAATAGAGGCTACAGATGATAATAGTATACTAGTATTTATGAATTATATATCGTACTAACATAAGATTAATTATAGGGGAAAGTAGATGTGAGGTATATGAGAACTCTCTGTACTCTACAGTTTTCCTGTATATGCAATATATTCTTGAGAAGATTCCTCATGTTGAGGGAATTGACACTTATTTTGCTTTTCCTCAACCTCCATGGAGAAATAATTTTTAAAAAATTACAACATTTAGAATGAGAGATGACAAGTACTGAACATTTACCTGGGTGGGGCATTGTGCTAGGCACTTAATATTGTATTGTCTCAATTATTTTTAAATGTAATTCTATGAATTAATTGTCATTAATGTCCCCATTTTACAGATGAGGAAATGAAAATGTAGAGAGTTTACCAAAACTGTCTTACTATAATACTTTATGGAATAAAAGACTAATCTTATATAGTAAAAATTTTTTCAAAAAAGAAGAAATTAGAATTTATGTCCATTCCAAATTGCAAATGCTAGTCTTTTACCCCAGTAAAAAGACCAGGGCTGGGGTTGTGGCTCAATGGTAGAGTGCTCGCCTAGCACATATGAGGCACTGGGTTCGATCCTAAGCACCACATAAAAATAAATAAATAAAATAAAGGTATTGTGTGCAACTACAACTAAGAAAAAAATAAAAACAAAACAAAATGAAAGCCCATTAACTTGGGGGGAAAGCCCATGACTTACCCCACAAATGCCATCACCTAGGGCGTCAGGATTTTAACATAAGAATTTGGGAAGCACACAAACATTTAGACTATGGCATAGTTTAAATCTTTTTCTAGAAAAGTATCTATTTCTCTATCTTTCATATATAACATCATTGAGTAACATATTACTTATAATTTTTAATATCTCTATTATATTTGTGGTTAGTTTTGCTTCCATTCCTTTTCCTTAATCAAGCTTATTAGGAATTTGTGTATTTGGGGCTTTTAAAAGAACCCACTTTTGCATATCTAATTTGTTTTTTACAGAAACTGTCTTTAATGTAAAACTGGGACTATTTTAATGCCATTAATTCCAACTTTGATCTATATGAGTTGCCTCATTTTACACGGTTCATTTCTTTGTTCTCCAGGTTTATGACATAGGTGCAACCCCTTGTAGCTCCTCAAAGGTTAAGGCTATATGTGATTCATTTTTATTTTTCTTCAAAATGCCAATCATGTTGCCTGGCAGAATGTGTTTACGGTGACAATAACTGGATGAAATGACTGCTACTGGATCTCATGGTCCTGAAAAATCTTCTCATCAATGCCCACATGGAGAGGATACTGAAAACAAACTAAGAGAAACGTGTCTTTGTTTTTTCATAGTTTAGTTTCCCAGGTATCAGATGTAGGGAAGGCATATCCAGGAAAAGCCTGGAAGTCAAACAGTGGAAGGTCACGTGGAGGTATCATCAAAGAAATGAAGGCTGCTAAATCATTCCAGTTCCTCTGGGTCCAGCTCAGTTCCTGTTCTAGTCCTTTCTCAGCTACACATTCAGCCTGTTACAAAGATGAAAAAATCCAGGAAGGAGGTTCTTTTACTCAAACATGCCTGTACTACAAACAAGAATATTCCCCACACTTATGTAATTAAAAGAAATTATGACCTAACTCCTCCCCTACTCAGGCATCTGAAATGATGCTGGAGACACCAAAAGTCGAATTTGGGGAGTGGGAAATTAATCATGGGAGCAATAAAAACAACTCAGTCTTGTTTGGGATCCCTTGTAAGGTACAAGTTTCAATGATTTGCTAATTGCCTCTAAACTCCTAAAAGCTAAGTAGTGATTCTGTTTGTTCTTCCAATTGCCTAACCATTGTGCCCATTAGATTGGACCTGCTCAGCTGATGGCCCCATGTGCTATAAGAATCATCCATGTGAGACGTCAGAGTTTCCTGGAGAACATTTTTCTGGATAATGATTGAAAAATTTCTTCCATCTTTCTGACATAACTATCATTTCAGTAACCAACACTTATCGGCCCCTTTATGAATTGGGAGGATTGAGCAAAGGGTAAAGGTACACTCCCTCCTTTGAGACTGGGGGCACATGAGTGCCTTAGAGACACAAGCAGCTCTTAAGACTTATAATTTCATCCACCTTACCTCAGGCTCACGGTGAGTCTGAGTTTGGGCCCAATTCACCTATGGGTAAATCTGAAATTCACTCCACAGCATTCTTAGGAGACAGTTGTTCAATTTCTTATTCTAGTGATGGGGGAAGCCACCAGGTGGCAGGCCCACTAGGCATCTACCCAGACAAGGCCTCTTTGTATTGCTCACACCTGCATCCCCAGTGCTTGGCTCCCAGTGGTACTTAATATATACCTGTATCTCTAGTGCTTGGAACTCAATGGTGCTCAGTAAATATCTACTGAGCATATGAATGGTAGAACTTCTACATTCTTTTGTTGAGTTAATCTCTGACTCCTTCTAAATTCTACCCTTGGATGTGTTTCTGCCCTTTGAGTCACCCACCAAGACACCTTGTTATCCAGAGAAGACTTAGATCTGTGGTCCCCCAAAAAAACGGGCTACGTCTATGTGGGGATAAACAAAGACTCAAAAAGACATACAGACATAGTTTTGAGAGAATACATTTCCACATTCATAGGTAAACTTCTCTAAACTGATCCACTTGGGATGGGACTTTACAAATCAGAGATCTATCAGCAAGGTCTATCCCTCAACCCCACACCAATCCCTACCCTACTCCTGTCACAAGGACTCTTTTTTCACTTTGCTAAAGAAAGACACATCTCTCATTCATCCCAAATATTTTTCTGACACACTGGCCAGTGTGTAAGTGTTTGAAATGTTTGAGTCACATAACTAACATTTCAGTGAGTGAAGTAGTACATAACTTTGTAGGCCACATGGTGTCCAATTCTTTGCCTTCAACAAAATTGAAGACGAACCTTATCAATTTTTCAGCTGATAAATCACTGAAAATAATGTATGATGACAGGTCACTCTTTGATTCTTGACAATAACTAGGAAGGAGTTCAAAGAACTAAGGGATATCTCTATATCAAAATTCCATTCTCATCTATTTATATAAAAGAACAAAGGTTCTCAAGGCTTAGATTCATAGAAGCTAAAATTAAGTAATGTTCATCTTTGTATGCATGAACTAATCTATAAAAATATCCCAAACATCTCTTTAAACAATAAATTTACCATAAAACTTTACTTTTATGTACCATAATTATCCATACTTATAATATTTTAATGTCATTTTTATCAATTGCATTCTAATAATAATTGCAATGATGATTCAACTTATCATAAATATTCCTGACTCCTATTAGAGTCTTATAGTTACATAAATTTCTAAAGGTATTTACATTTATATGCATATTTTTGCTGCAGGGAAGTATGATAATCAATAACAGACTTTCAGCCATAAAAATCATATTACAATGATATTTAATGGGGGAGTATAAAATGAAAATACAATTCCAGGATAAAAGGAACAAGGTTAAGTTTCCAGCTATTCAAGAGCTAGGCTCAAATATATTTTCAAATCGATAATGATATCAAATTACAAGGTATTTAAATTTTATTAGATCTATTTAAGAGTATTGTACTATTTTTATTTTAAATTTGAATAGTTAAGATAAAAATTACATTCCTTGTAATTATAAAAATATAAAATAACTCAAGTGTCATCGTTAAAAATGAACATAATTCTTAAAATTCCTGGAGGATATACAAATAAATTTAAGCCTGAGGGCCACAGCTTTGAGGTGGTCTCAGGCCTCTGCTGTCCATCTCACTGGCTACTCTGGATCATATTCCAACCACCTTTTACCTGGAAGACAGCATGAGTCTTTCAGGATCTTTCCTCTCCTGGACAGTCTTGGACTTGCAGCCAGGGCAACCTCCTGCAATAACTCTGGTATTTTGGTTCCTTTTTCAGAGTCTTGGTTGGATGTCATCCCACCCGTGATTTATTACCCCCAGGACTCTAAGCTAGGTCAAATTTAAATTGGGATGAACCTACTGGAAAACATTGACGTGGGTTTTGCTTTATCTTGTTCAACAAAGAGTTCCACATTTAGATGGCACAGAAAAGAGGTAACAAAACAATAGCCAGATCAGGCTTGCAGATGGGCTGAGTTTGAGACCCACTGAGTTTTTTAATACAGACGCTTCTCTATTTACAATGGATTTACACCCCGATCTTTGCAAATATCTTTGCAGTCAAAGTGCATCAGATACACCTAAACTATTGAACATCAGAGCTTAGCTTCACTTATCTTAAATGGGCTCAGAACACTTTACATTAACCTGTGATTGAGAAAAAATCATCTAGCACAAAGCCCGTTTTATAATAATGTGTGAATGTCTTATGTAATTTATTAAACACTGTGAGGAAAGTGAAAAACAGAAGAGTTATATGGTGTTACATTCTCACACTGTCATAAAGTAAAAAAATATATATATCCTAAATGGAGCCATCATAAATTGAGGATTGTGCATATGTTTTCTCTCATGTGTAGAAGCTAGAGAGGAAAAAGAAAAAGAAAGGTAGGGGGTTGTCTTATGAAAGTCAAAGGGAGATCAGCAGAGGGAAAGTACCAGAGGGGGTAGAAAGAGGGGAGGGAGGGGGAAAGTGTTAGGGAGTGATATTGGCCACATTATATTGTGACATTGTGTGAACGTATGAATATGTAGCAAAAAATCCCATCATTATGTACAACTATAATACACCAATAAAAAATGTGGAAAGAGAAAAAAATAATCTGGAGACTATCTGTATCTTCAAGAAGCATGCTAGGAGCTAGGTGCAGTGGCGCACACCTGTAATCCCAGCAGCTCAGGAGGCTGAGGCAGGAGGATCTTGAGTTCAAAGCAACAGCAATTTAGCAAGGCACTAAGCAACTCAGTTAGACCCTGTCTCTAAATAAAAAATAGGGCTGGGGATGCAGCTCAGTGGTTGAGTGCCCCTGAGTTTGATCCCTGGTACC
Source organism: Urocitellus parryii (assembly GCF_045843805.1). Taxonomy (NCBI): domain Eukaryota; kingdom Metazoa; phylum Chordata; class Mammalia; order Rodentia; family Sciuridae; genus Urocitellus; species Urocitellus parryii. The sequence continues at coordinate 126,153,728 of NC_135535.1, read as the reverse complement.
AAAAAAAAGGAGGAGGAGGAGGAGGAGGAGAAGGAGGAGGAGGAGGAGGAGGAGGAGGAGGAGGAGGAGGCGGCTAGGTCAGAGCTCCCACATGGCAATTCCATTGAGTGGAGATGTCACTGCCTTGTGCAGGGTGCCCCACCCAGCCTGTTTTGCCAATCATGTGTTCAATGCCTGGCAACTGTGTCTGAGACCCAGACATGAATTTTTTTTCTATGTAATATAATAGCTATATGATATTATCACTTTATCATAGGTATCTTAAAACATGCAACATTCAGATGACAATAGGATGATAATATTGGTAAGAAAATTTAAAACAAAAACACACATTCCGTCTCTCCAGAGAATTCTTCCTGGGTCATCATCAACTCTGGTTTCTCTAATCCCTCTCTGCTCCTCAGCTCCCTGTGCCATCTCTAGAACCCTGACTACTTTTTCTGCCTGGGTCCCCCAAATGTGTGGATGAAGACAAAAATCTGCAGGAGACTAAAGTATTTATTCCATTCATAGGTCACCTCAGACGGAGCTGGAACTGCAGAAGACACCAGAGTACTTTGAGGGATCTTGCAAGTGGATCACCTTGCATCAAGGGCCTGGGGAGTGCCACTCTGTGCAGAGTCTGGGGTGAATGAGGATGCACAGGATCCACACACAGAGCCAGAAAGCTCAGCAATGGAACGTGAGCACCAGGCAGAGGGGTCAGAAGCCAGTGACCCAGAGGCCCCCTTGAACTTTCCTGGTCTCCTCTGGATGGCATTTCTTTCTAGGATCCTTTACACATGCCCAAGATAATGAAACCAATACACCTCTGGTCAAACTCTCATGTGCTTTGGGGACCTCAGACATCAAGTCATTCCTGCTCCCCAGCCCCACTGGATTAAAAGGACAAAAACGATGGATCATCTTGTACTCCCATGTTTATAACAGCATTGTTTACAATAGCTAAAAACATGGAAGCATCCACACCATGAAACATTCAAAAAGGAAGGAAATCCTGAGGACATTGTGGTGAGTGAAATAAGCTAGCCACCAAAAAACAAATATTGTATGATGCCACTTATATCAAGTACTCAGAGGAGTCAAATTCACAGAGACAGTTAACAGGAAGGGTTGCCAGAGTCTGAAGGGTGAGGCAATGGGAGCTGTCTAATGGGTACAGAGTTTCAGTTTTAAAGAATGAAAAGTTCTGGAGCTGGACGGTGTAACGGTTGTACGCCATTATGCATGTACTTAATATCATTGAACTGTACCCTGACGAATGGTTATGATGGTAAATTTTATGTGATATATATTTTACCACAATAAAAATGTGAATAAAATTTTAAAAATATTAAATTGAAGTTCAACTTTATCTAGTAGGAAAAAAAAAACAACTAAGTCTAAGAAGTTCAACTTTATCTAGTAGGAAAAAAAAACAACTAAGTCTAAGAAGAAGAAAGTCACAATTGAGAAAGAGGTTGTATTTGTGTGTGACCCCGAGGACAGAAATAAACCCAGAGGTTGGAATTTAGAGGGAGCTAGAGATAAGCTCAACAAAAAGAATGGTCTACCATTCATGTGCCCAACAGGTATTTGTCATGCACCAGGCAGAGGAAATACAAGTATATATTAGGCACTACTGTGTGACAAGCACTGGGGACACAGGTTTGAGTAAACAGAAAGGCACCCCTGGGAGGGCCTCCCAGGATGCCTGTCCCACAGTGGACTTCTCTGTCACCAGAGGAAGAAATTGGACCATTGCCTCCCGAGAATGTGTGGCATGAATTGAGATTTACAGGCAGGTGAATTGGGTCTGAACTCAGACTCCTAGTGAGCCCAGGTGTGGTGGATGACAGGGTAAGTCTTAAGAGCTGCTTGGGCCTCTAAGGGACTCATGTCTGCCAACTCAAAAGAGAAAATATATCTTTCTCCTTTTTAATCAACCCTCCAAATTCATGAAGGGGCCTACAACGTTTATTCCTGAAATGACTGTTAGGACAGAAAGATGGGAACGTTTCTGCTGACGTGTGTCCCTGGTCATGCACTGAGGACCTATCAGCTCCATGAAACTCTTCCCAGTCTAATCATGAGAAAATTCCAGACAAACCCACATTCAGGGACATTCTACCAATTAACTGGCCAGTTGGTCCCCTACCTCTATGAGTGTGAGTGAGTCTCTCAAAAATGTTAAGCACACTAAAGAAAAAGGAAAACCTGTGGTGCCGTGACATTGAGAGGAGACTAGGAAGACACGAGGACTCAGTGCAATGTGGAATCCCAGATGGGATCCTGAAACAGGAAGAGGACATCTGTGGAAAGACTGCAGAAATACAAATAAAGGCTGCCCCTGATGACTATTTGTACCAGTGCTTATGTTTTAGTTTTGATCATCAGGCTGTGGTTCTTTAAGATGTTGATATTGGTGAAAGCTGGTTATAGAATGACTCTTTGAACTATTTTGGCAGTTTTTGTTGCAGTCTAAAATTATTTCTTAAAAAGATTTTAAAAATCCCTACCCCTGGGCCCAGCTTCAGGGTACCTAGTCACCAGGCTAAGGCTGTGGAGTGAGGTCCTTGCTGTCCTTGAACAGGTTGCTAAACAGCCTCCATGTAAACCTCGTCAGTCCCAAGACCTGTGAGTGATGCCCCTTTGGGTCTCTTCCATCCTGTGCCTTTCCTGTGAAAGCAGAAGCAAGATTTAGGAATTCTGGAAAGAATGAAGTTTAAAACAACCAGAAGTATTCCCTTCTCTGCCTCCCCTTCAACTGGCAGCTGCAGACATCTCCCCGCCCCTTCTCTATCTGGGATGGAGGGTTTGGTCCATCTTTGACCCAAGCTCTTGGGGATATTAAGAAACTAGGAACCCAGGGAGATTTAAGAAGGGCTAAGAGGACAAACCCAGAAAACCAAAGGCAGAATGTTTTCTCTGATAAACAGATGCTGGTCCACAGGGGCGGGGGGCTGCGGGGGGCGGGGGGAGGATGGAGTGGGAAGAATGAAGAAACTTTGGATTGTGCAGAGGAAAGTGAGGGGAGGGGAGGGATTGTGAGGGATGAGAAGGACTGTGGAAGGAGATGGACATTGTCACCCTATATACATGTATAATTACACTACCAGGGTGTTTGCACCATGTACAGCCAGAGGAATGAGAAGTTGTGCTCCATGTGTGTACAATGTGTCAAAATGCATTCTACTGTCCTGTGTAAGTAGAACAAATTTAAAAGTATATGCTGAATAGAAGAAGAGGAGGAGGAGGAGGAGAAGGAGGAGGAGGAGGAGGAGGAGGAGGAGGAGGAGGAGGAGGAGGGCAAGGCAGCTAGGAGGAAAAAGGAGTCAATATTTCCAGGTTTGCTTAAAAAAAGCAAACCTGACTGAGACCCCTCTTGGCTCCAACAGCTCTAACATTTCTCCCCTCTTGACATAAGCCTGGTCTGTACACCCGGGCCCTGGTCAAGGTGAATCTGGGCCAGCAACTTCCCTTAAAGACAAGAGTCATTTTGTCACTGTTCCACCCATAACCCTCAAACCTCCTGCTCCTCCCTCACCTTCTGCCTCTGAGGCTGCTGCTTCTCCTCTGCCTGCTCGCCTTCCTCCCTGGAGATTTTCCCCTAGTGAGCTGGTTGAACACAGCGATTCTGCCCCAGAGGGAGTATCACCTATTGTCTTTGTTCTTTCTTTCCCTCTCTCCCTCAACTACACTTTGGAGCATCCAAAGGAAAGTCCTGCCTAATCACTTCCAGGCTTCCCTCCTAGGGGGCAAAGGCAATTGACTTAGAATCCTATTATGCTTGGAAATCCACGGAGCGCAAACATTATCAACAGAGATGTTACACATCCTGTCTCAATGGCTACACATAACTCAATTTTACATATAAAATTTTAATTCAAAACTGATGAATCGGGGACCATTTTACTCACTCTCAATGACTCTTGAGAGCTTGTTTTCTTTCTGCCGTCCGTCCCCCCCAGCCCTCAGCTCAGTTAAGTGCTTTCTTCCCAGAACTCATTAAATCATTCTTCCACTTTCATTTCTTTCCTTTTCCCCCATCACGCCCACCTCGGATTTTAAGATTTGTTTCCTTTTTACCACCCACTAAAATAACCTTTCTCTGGCCACATGAAGCATCATTCTTTGCAGAATTCCTAAATCTTGCTTCTACTTTCACTTCTCCCCTCGGCTTCCCCCGGTGCTCCCACCCCTGGGACGTCTACTTATTTACTTTGGATCTGTTGGCGCTTTAAATCTTCTGTAGGTTGAAAAGAGAATGGCACGTGTGTTTTGCCAGACACTACTGCCCGGCTTTTTGTGATTCTGTTTATGCGTCTGTTTGCTGGTTTCCTGCCCTTCTCAGCAGGGTGCCCTGCCAACATGCTTTAGGACAGGCTGCTCTTGTGCTCTCTTGTGGACCTGCCCCTGGGTCACCCAGGGCTCACTAGGAAGCAGTTCCATGTCATCCCTCTCCCCTTCCCACATGCCCTGGCTGATCCTTCTTGGCACAATTCTAGAAGCCCTGTTCAAGACCCAACTCTGGCTTATTGACCCTATTTGATTCCAATCATTCCCCCAATTGGGCAAATCAGGACTTCTGTGTAAATTTAGCCCTCTCAAGCTTCCATGGCAACCTGAACACATGGATTTTTATCCTTGAAAATGGTCTTAAGAACCCTCTGCCAAATTCCCTGTGTCTCTCCAGCAAATGTACACTTTCTTCTATTGAGGTGCTATGTATAGAAGAGGCACCTCCGGTCTGTGCATTATCAACTCCCCTAGTGCAGTATGACAAGCTGCATGCCCTAGGATATGTGGATGCAGGCAGATTGAGCACTGAGTTTAGAGTCAGAAGAAAGATCTGATGTTGGTCCCATACCTCTATGCCTGTGAGGACTCACAATGATTCAACCGACAACAATGATTCAACTTACAATTATTTGACTTTATGATGATGTGAAAGCAGCATGTAGGCATAGAAATGATACAATTTTTTATACCAAGGATTGAACCCAAGAGCCTTAACCATTTAGCCGCCTCAGCAGCCATTATTATTTGCATTTGCATTTGCGTTTGCATTTTATTTAGAGACAGGGTCTCGCCAAGTTGCTTAGTGCCTTGCTTTTGCTGAGGCTGGCTTTGAACCACAATCCTCCTACCTCAGCCTCCCGAGTCACTGGGATTATAGGCATGTGCCACCACACCCAGCATGATACAAAATTTTGAATTTTGATCTCTTCTGGGCTGGCACATGCTTTACGACAGTCTCTTAAAACCCTGGGCAGCAGTGGTGAGCCACAGTTCCCAGTCAGCCATGTGACCAGGAGAGTGAACCACCGATGCTCTGAAGTGTGCTGTGCTGCTAAACTGAGGTGTTCCGAAGGTCAGATTGATTAAATGCAATTTCAATTTACAATATTTTCAACTAACAATGGGTTTATCAGAATGTAAACCTGTTGTAAGTAGAGGACCATCTGAACTTACCAAGCAAGTAAAATCCCTACTGTGAACATCACTTGCTTAAGTTTTTCAGATGGGATGACAGTACCTCCCCTGCTTCATCCAAAAGGCTGTAGTGAGACTCAAATGAGATAATGTGTGCTGGAAAAATGGCCGTGTAAAGACTCCATGACGGGGAGGGAGGGGAAGGGGAAGTACTGGGGAGTGATACTGGCCAAATTATAGTTTTATAGTTCTAGTGCATGCATGTACAGATGTGCACCAACAAATCCCACCGTTATGCATAATAATATGTATTCTACCAGTAAATATGGAAAAAATGCTTCATAACAATAATAAGTTGCAATGTGATTATTGTACTTTTATTCAAATAATTAACTGTATGTTCCTTTATGGGCCTCCATGTCTTGGTTTAATAAGTGACATTACCCTGTCCTCTCATATGAGGGATTCCTGGAGCAACCTAGGACACTTTAGCCAGGGGAAATGGGAAAGACCCTACAATTCCTGTTGAACATCTCAGAATATTTCACACAATAGGATAAAGATGATCTAAATTCATATTCTCCATTCATGGGAGAGTTTATTTCAATTAGGCTCTCATGTGATTGATCTCAGCTTAGGCTGAAAACATCTTCATCATCGTCAGAATGGGCTACCCTGGATAGCAATTCCCCATCACCCTGATTCTGCCATCCCAGACAGTCTCCTGCAAAAACACCCAGTATTCACCACACTGCATGCCCTGCAAAGTACTTCACAGATATTGTTTCACTTAATCCCCACCACAACCCTGTATGGTAGGTATGTAATATATTCTTTAAGCTGAGGAGCAGAGAAGCTAATTAACTTCCCCAAAGTCACACAGCAGAGCCACATCTGCCTAACCAGACAATCCAGGACCTCCCCACCCTGCTGCATTCTTCAGATATATGTGGTCATCTACCTTGGAGATGAGGGAACAGGTCATTTTAAGGGCTGCTGTCCAGTCTTAAGCTTCAGGGGTCCTCCCACTCCTTTCCATTCTGTGATGTTTAACTTGTCTTTCTTTCTTTTTTTTTTTTTTTTTTTTTTTTGACTGTAGTTTATAGGACTCAGGCTTCGGACCTCTGAGAGTCACAGTGATACTCAAGTGCTCAGTGATGTCCTCTTTAGTCCCTGCTGTAGAGCCATGAATTAAATATTTACATAGCCTCTCCTTTCTTCTATAGTCTAGTAAATCCTTAAAAGTACAAACTGAACCATTCCAAAAGGCATTTTCTGTCCCTATTCTTTTCTTTGGAAACTCATGCTACTTCAAACTCCTTTCCCTTCCCAGGAAATGAAACCTTAAAGCCTGTCTCCCCTGCTCTCATCACTCTATCATTACTATAGGGGGGTAATAATAGTAATAATGAGGTAAGGAACCTGTCATGCACCAAATCTGTTCACTGCTCATGAAGAAAGCGACACTGGGAAACCTGCACACGGATGTCTATAGCAGTTTATTCATAATCCAGGATGCCCTCAGCAGGTGAGTGGATCAACAAACTGTGGTACATCCATACAATGGAATATTATTCAACTCAGAATAAAGGGGCAGGGGCTACCAAGCCATCAACAGCCATGGAGGAAATGTAGATGCCTATTATTAAATGAGAGAACTCAGTGTGAAAAAGCTACATAGTCTCTGATTCCAAATATAGAACATTCTGTATAATGCAAAGCTACAGACATCTTAAAAGAGATCAGTAGTTGCTAGAGAGGATAAAGCAGATGGAGGGATGAATATGAAGAGCACAGCAGATTTTGGAGGCAGTGAAAATACTCTTTGATACTGTAATGATAGACACGCGTCATCTTAGATTTGTCTTAAACCCAGAGAATGTCCAACACCAAGACTGAACCCTGATGTAAATTATGGACTTGCGGCAAGATGGTGTGTCACCACTGTAGGTTCATCCATTATAACAGACAGCTCTCCAGTGGGGAGGGTTGATGAGGCGGGTGGCTGTGCATTGTCCACTCAGTTTTGCTCTGAACTCTTAAAAAGTCAATTTGAAAGAAAGGAGGGAGAAAGAAAGGAAGAAAAATGTGAAAATCAAGGACGTTTAGGACACTTAACACAAAGGAAATGCCAATAGCTATGAATCATCAGGTGCCTTCTGTACATGGATGAGTACAGTGGAGAAGAGTAGGGTCCGGGCTGGAGCTGACAGGCAAGCTCCTCACCCTAGGAACAATGGCCACACTGGGTAGGGGTATCCCAGAGCAGCCGGGGCAGCTATCCTCTGCTGTCAGGATGCATGAGATCAATCTGGAAAAAAAAATGTCTATACAGTAGTCACCGGCTTTATTTATTGGACAAGTGTGATTTCTTTGCAATCAGGATAATTTTATCCATCACCTCTTAAGGGCAAGACATGAATGATCCTTGCACTAGAGGAAATTCTGCTTAGAAACTGGGTGCTTGTTGGGGAAATTATTTTGTTAACTATTCTGGGTAAATATAATACTGATTTCAAATAACTGTAGCTGAAGTCATCCACAAGTACAATGGTCATTGTAACCCACAAGAATCAGGGCCCTATTTTATCTCTAGGTATAAACTATTTTTAAGGTACTTCATCCATCACTGGCAAGGTCAGCCGTACTCAACATTCCAGAACCCACAGGGGAAATCTCCGTGGGCGTGCCCAGGCCCGGGCCACAGCCACTCATTGTTTCCCAGCTTCCTGCACAGAGCGTCAGGGAGTCTGCAGGGCCTAGGAGGAGCCTGCCAGGCTCTCCGCAGCCCTGACGCACAGGTGCAGGGGCACCTCGGTCCGCACAGCTGGTCACTGTCACCACCGCCCTGCAAGGGCTCACCCCCTGCAGGCCCCACTGTCTTCATACAGTAAACCGGATGGTGGCAACTCACATGGTCATGGTGAGCATTACATGGAACACCACACACGGATGGTTCTGCAGTCAGCTCCTCACTGTGACGGTGCTCAGCGGTGGTGGTACATAAGCACCATTCCTTCCTGTCCAGGCCACCCTGGTCATCATTCCTCAGGCACATTCAGCAGTGTGTCCAACACTAAGCATACCATTTCATGCATATCTACTTGCCATGGTTCATGAATAAATGAGTGTGTGCATGAATAATGAATCACAAATGAGTGAACTCCTTATTTTTGCAGATGGAGATAGTAAGAATTAAAAATAAAACTGTATTATGCAGCCTCTCTTTCAGTGGAGGATGACCAATGAGATGCAGTGGAAGTTCTAAGTGGAGCTTCTAGGGCAGCAGATTAAGAAAGAGGCTGTCAAGTACCAAAAGACTTTCTTGTTCTTCTGTTCTTTCTTTTTCTAAGTGTGAGAATACCAGTGTGATGGCTGGAAGCCTAGCAGCCATTACAGACTCTGAGCTGACCTTGAGGATGAAGTCACATACTGAGGGCACCAAAGTACAAAGACAAAAAGTGTCTCCATCCCCAATATCTCTGGAGCCACTAGGTTGTCCCTAAGCATACATCCTGCTTCGTACATAATAAGGGAGGGGGTTCTACCTGATTTCAATCACTGTTTTTTTTTCTTTTTGGTACCAGGGATTGAACTCAGGGGCACTCGGCCACTAAGCCACATCCCTACCCCTATTTTTGTATTTTATTTAGAGACAGGGTCTCACTGAGATGCTTAGCACCTCACCATTGCTGAGGCTGGCTTTGAACTGTAGATCCTCCTTGTCTCAACCTCCCGAGCTGCTGGGATTACAGGCATGCACCACCAGGCCTGGCATTTCTAACTTCTAGAGAAACTCCCTCCAGATTGCCTGCCCTTTCTTGGCCCCTCTGGCTGGACCCTGTCCTCTCCTTGTCTCTGAACACCAGACTGACATGGGGCTCAGGCCTGTGCCTTTCTGAAACCCCACAGTTTAGACTATCACCCACAGCGATGTGCAGAATGATATTAATGGCCGGGACCTCTCCCTGAGCTCTAGGCTCACATCCAGTCTCTAAGTCAGCATGTCTGAAAGCCAACCTTCATTCCGCTCACCCTTTATAAACCCCACTTCCCCACCTCATAACATGACCCCAACCAAAGGGCTGAGAATCTCCAGGATTCTTCTTCTTCTTTCCTTCCAGTCGTCAGAAAGTTTTCCCCCCTCAGGCACACCCCCATCAGCCTACATCCTCCCAAGCCCAGGTGCCTGTCTAGACTCCCTGCAACCATGCCAGCCCTTACAACCTGCCCTGCACATGGCCTCAGGGGTCAACTTTTCAGATTGTGTGAATAAGAGTAAAATCCACATACCTCGCCCTGGTGCCCAGGGCTCTCTCATCTGCCTTCACCTGCCTCCTGTCCTCTACTCCCTTCCACGGCCCATATCTATACCTTCCAGCCACAGTGACTGCCCCCCTCTTTTGCAGGCCTGCTACCCGACACACTCACTCTCCATTGCCTGTATATCTGTCCCCAAGACCAGTGGAAACACGGCAGCTGCAACTCACATGCAGCTCAGAGACCACCTCCTCAGCGTCTCCTGCCCACCAGGCCCAGTGGCCTCCACCCTCCCCTTTCCTCCCAGTCAACCACCTTGAGTTATTTTCTTTGTAACTTACCCTCTCTGAAATCATTTCATTAAGTTATTTGTTTCCTGGTCTATTATTTAGAACATATACCCCTATAAAAGCAGGAAATCTTTTTTTTTTTAAGAGAGAGTGAGAGAGGAGAGAGAGAGAGAGAGAGAGAGAGAGAGAGAGAGAGAGAGAGAGAGAATTTTTAATATTTATTTTTTAGTTCTCGGCGGACACAACATCTTTGTTTGTATGTGGTGCTGAGGATCGAACCCGGGCCGCACGCATGCCAGGCGAGCGGGCTACCACTTGAGCCACATCCCCAGCCCAAAAGCAGGAAATCTTTTGTCTTCATCCCCAGTTTTTATGTGGTGCCTGGCTCTGAGATTTCTCAGTCTGTAACCATCCATCAGGAATCAAAGAGCCGAGGTGTTGATGTCAAGTCACTTTGGCCTTTATTCTGATGGCCAGCTTCTGTACTCAGTGTAGACGTTTAGGTGTTGACTTCTCCATTCCTACAGTCTGTGTTCAATTCTCTCAGTTATAATACTATCAGGTTTAGCATTCTTCCATTATATACAAGGGTATATAAAATTGGTTTTTCTGTCTTTTATAAAGTTAAATTGGGGGTAATAAACACAGTTTCTCTGAAAAGAGATTGTATCCGATTGTCTTCTGTAATTAACTGTTATGAATGGGCCTAACATCATGCTGACTTGTGGTTTGTCCCTTGCTGAGTATCATGTACTCTCAGACTGGACACTTTTATACCTTTGGAGTTTTTTTTTTTTTTTGGTTTGGTTTTGATATGAGAGATTGAACCCAGGGGTGCTACCTACTGAGCCACATCCCAGCACCCTCTTTTTTTTTTTTTTTTTTTTGAGACATGTTCTCATAAGTTGCTTATGCCCTCATTAAGTTTCTAAAGCTGACTTTGAACTTTTGGTCCTCCTGCCTCAGCCTCCCAAGTCACTGGGATTATAGGTGTGCACCACCATGCCTGGTTATACCTTTTTTTTTAATAATAATTAAATTATTGATTTTTAATCATGGACAAAGGATATATCTTTGTTGGTTTATTTGATGTTTAGCAAACTGGCCTGAAATATATTACTTAGGTCAAACTCTGGATCAAGAATATTTATTCTCAATTCAGGAGCATTATCGAACACTATTGTACTTCTTTCCACTTGTCTTAATTTCTCCCCCACAATAGTTATGTGACACAAAGGTGGCTTCTCCTCTTACTATTTTCATAACTGATATTTTTTATCGGTGTTTTCATCCCCTGGTCCTTTTTCTCTGGATTCTAGGAGAGCCATTCAGGTTTGCCCTCATGGAGTGCTTCTGCTGGTTCAGCTGTCCCCGTCACTGCGATCGTGGACATCTGGGCTTTGCCCGTGTGTGCACATGTGACACCTTCTCCCTGTCTCAGAGATGACTTTTTCACCTGAGCTTTCGCCCCCGCCTGCTGTCTTTCCATCACCCTGAGCAATTCTAAAAATCACAAATGTCCTTATAGCTCACTGGGAACATGAAATGTAGATCTTTGAAGCATTATTTCTTCTGAAAAATAGATTTTTCAAAAATATATATATTCTCAACTATATTCAGGGTGCTCAGTTCAGAAAAACAATCATTGGTTTAACTTTTCTGTTTATTCATCTCCAAAAACTCTGTGAATTGAAGACATGTGGTGCAATGTCACCCTCTTGGCCTGTCCCCTGGCTGAATGCCCCTTGGAGAGCTGAAGCCGAAGGCACAGTTAGTTCAGCCCACTCCAATGTCATCACGTGGTCTGGGGCTCTCGTGGCTCTGGTATGGCTCTGTGGGCTGAGGTCGGTCAAGTTCTGTGACACACTTAGGGACAGCGTATGCCCTTGTGAGGGTGGGGAGGGGCTTGCACAGAAGGAGAGCAGGGCTCGTTCCCAGCCCTGCTTGCTGCACTGCATCCTTGGCAACCTATTTTTTGGCCTTCAGTGTGACATGCGTGTCCCCTCTGCATCTCCCATATTGTAAGGTGGAAGGCCCTGTCCAGACGCCGGGCAGACTAGCAGCTGTCCCTGCACAAGAGAGGGGGTAGGGGCTCTTCAGGCCTCAGCTGGATTCAATGACTTCTTTAGACCTTGACTGGGGCCACAGAGGCCTCTTCTACCTCTGACCAACTGGGCCAACAACAATGGAAAAGTCCTCAATTGTGCTCCTGAGTCTGTTTTATTGTTGCCAAAGATAATGAAAATCCCTCCCAAGGATAACAATTGTTGACATGGTTCCTGTGCATGTTTAGGGTTGCTTTTTTGTCAGTTTTGGAACTTTCATGTGTATTTTAAGGACAAGTTGAAAGAGAGATTATTCAGGGTTAAAATAACCTCAGGCCCCAGGTAGTCTCATTCTCTTCAAATCCTCATAACACAGAGCCCAGAGGCTCATGTCTAGTAGGTTCTCAGGAAGAAAAATACAAACAAATTCAGAGCTTGAGTGAGATCATCAGAGGCAGAACTGATCTGGAGCCAGGCTGGGAGGGATCTAGGTGGAGGTAGAAGGAACAGATCACAAAAGAGGAACAGCAGTAAAAAGCCGTCTGAAAGCACAGGCACCATCTGGACATAGGCAAAAAATGAATCCCAGGTACAAACCAGGTGGACAAGGAAGAAAATGGCTGATGTTCAGAACGGTCAGCTCTGGGAGACAGGAGCCCGGGGACCCATGTGGAGCCAGAGTGGAACCATGGCAGATCAGGAAGCACTCGGGTTCTCTGAGTGTGTCCCCCAGGAGTTCAGGTGCTGGAAGCTTTGTCCTCCATATGCTGTGTTGAGAGGTGGCGGGACCTTTAAGGCATGAAGCCTGATGAGAAGCAATTAGGTCACTGAATGTTCTGCCTTCTGAAAGAATTGATATAGTTTTCATAGATTGTTAATTGATGCAGTTTTCAGAGATTGCTATTAAAAACAAAAAAGTGAGCCCAGTTCCTCCCCAGTTGCTGTCTCTGGCTTTCTGTCTCACCATGTGACCTCTCTATGCTCAATATTGCCATTACGATGGCTTCTACCATAATGTCTCCCCATAGCCAGGCCAATGCTAGCTAGCACCATGCCCTTGAACCTCAGAACTGTATGCTAAATAAACCTTTTTCCTTTATAAAGTCCCCAGCCTCAAGCATTTCATGATACCAACAGAAAACTTACTAATACAGGAAATTTGTGGTCTCCCTTCAGGTCACCCTGGAGATAAAGTCTAATAAAGCTGAGGCAGAGGGCACCAGATGCTGGTAAGCTAAAGAGTATGAGACACAGATTCTGTGGGCAAGACTGGATAGCACCTCGGAGCTACATGTCCACATGTAGGCCTCCAGCCTCCATGTGAATTCCTTGGCATACAGGGACCCAAGGTTCCCATTCTTGGTTGGACATCATGCCTTGTTTCTGCGAGGCCTATAGTTGCCACCACTGGTCCTAATTCTACGCATTAGGTCTCCTCTTTCTGCCTTGAGACTTTCAGGCTGGTATCATGGGAAATCCGAAACTGCTCAATGTCTTTACAAAACATGGCTTCTAGATCCCAAGCCCCTCAGTTAGCCTCTCTCTGTCTGTGTTCACTGAGCAAACACAAACTCAGTGATAGTCTGGGGCAGTGTCTGGAGGCTGGCTGTGGCCAGGAAAGAGGCTGAGGGAAGCCACTATTCTCTTGGCAGCAGAAACAAGGGAAGCTGAGTCGGAGAAGGGGTGGCATAAGGGTTCTCTATTTCCCTTGCCCCGATTATTCAGAGAAACAAAAAAGGAGGGGTGAGGAAGGTTGGAAGAGTGAGCATGCTGTCAAAGAGCTCAGGAAGAGTGTCCTATACGTTCCCACGTGGATATGTGCCCCTTCTCTGCCTCCCTCCTTCCCTGGAGAATGAGTCTTTGGCAGAAAAATTACCACCCATCCTATTTCTGGTGGGTGCTAGCAAACACGTCCCAGGCCAGAGGCAGCCAGTCCCCAGAACTTTGGCCCGAGATCTTGACCACAAGTTATCATGACTCTGTCTATCAGAGCTTGGAGGGTCTCTCACACCTGCCCCATCTCACCTCCTGCAGCAGGCATGGTGAAGGAAGTCTGTATGTGCCTCCGAGAAAGAATAACTCTTTCCTGGGACGTTGCCAACTATAACTAATTACTGTACAACACATTAAACATAAGCATTAAAGGGAAGTTAGATACTGTGCCCAAAGCAACAGAAACAAACTTCTGGGAATTCTGAAAACCCCAGCTCCCATACCTTCCTCTTGCAAAGTAGAGACTGCAACTCTTTAGAATGTGAAGATATGGGTGGATTGAGGGGACTCACCTGTTAACACACAGCTTCTTCCTAACTACCCACCCATGATGGTGACAGACAACGATATTAAAAAATATTAAGACTTATTGAGATACAAAGTGCCAAAGAAGCTCCAAAACAGAATTCACATCCATATTAAAAGAAAGGGGAAGCTGGGCATGGTGGCACACATCTATAATCCCAATAGCTCAAGAGGATGAGGCAGGAGGATCACAAGTTCAAAGCCAGTCTCGGCAACTTTGTGAGGCCCTGTCTCAAAATAAAGAATAAAAAGGGCTAGAGAGCTAGGGATGTGGTTCAGTGGTTAAACACCCCTGGGTTCAACCACTAGAACCAAAAAAAAAAGGAGGGGTAGAAGTCTAAAATTTTTAAACCACAAGATTTAAGTTGGGGAAAATGGATAGAGAAATATAAAGTACAATACATGAAAGGAATTTTGTTAGTAGAGACCAAAAGGATTGAATAATGTACTTGATATTAATATTACAGTAGTCTCCCCCTTATCTGTAGTTCTGCTTTTAAAAGTTTCAATTACTCAAGATCAACCTTGTTCTGAATATATTAAAGGAATTTTTCAGAAATAAACAATCCATAAGTTTTAAATTGCACCTCATTCTGAACAGCATGATAAAATCTTATATCATCCACTCTGTTCCACTCAAGACCTGAATTGTTCTCTTGTCCAGTGGATCCATGCTATATACACTATCCACCTATTAGTCACATAGTAGCTATCCCGATTATCAGATTGACTGTAGTGGTATGACAGTGTTTGCATTCAAGTAAAAATTAAACTTTACCCTAGGTGGATAGTGCGAGGGGGAAAAAATCATATATATAGGAATGGTTTATTCAAGGTTTCAGACATTCACTGGGGGAGGGTCCTTAGAATATATCCTCCTCCACGGATAAGGGGGAGGCTACTACACTAAAAATGTATTTAAGTCAACATTTAAATAAATCATTGAACTGAGTATACATTTGGACATAATCCCAGGAAAATAGCTTTGCAAATTAGCAATGTGGCAACATCTCATGTGCTTATGATTTCCTCTTGCCCCGAACTCTGATCTCTGTCCCTCCCTCAATTTTCTGTATAAAATGATGTTTCATTTTTCCAGTTATAATAAAGTTCAGCCTGCATTGCTGCCTTCTTGAGATTCTTTCATAACAATATCCAAACATCTACTCATTGCCCTCAGTTCCTCCTGGACCCAGATCAGACCATTTTCTCATCCATCTTCTCAGGGTCCCTTCCATCCCAGGAACCTAGGCTGGAACCCACATAGAGTACCTGTCACCTCCAGGCTCCTGTTAATCACGATGGACCACCCCCATATTTACCAGAATTCTGCCAAAATTCTACCTAGACTTCAGGACAGCTTAAATTCTGTCTTCTTCAGAGAGCTGAGCCTGAAACTCCTCCAAGCTCTGGTTCCCATCCTGTACTTCCCCCGTGGATGAGTATGCACACATGCGCCTCCTGCTGAGACCACAAGCCCAGCGAGGGCAGCCATGGTCTCCTCCTCTCTGCACATCTGAGCTCCAGCCGAAGTTCCTGGCACTTGGATGCTCAAGAGTTTTGAGGGGGACTAGAAGAATGAAAAAGTTGTGAGCTCTTTGTGTGGTCTGGTCCCCACAAGTTTGTCATGGTTTGAGGCTCATGCTTGAACATTTTTTATGATAAGAAGAGAGAAGAAAAAAGAAAAAGATGAAGGAGGGGAATGGAAATGGAGACTTGGAAGAAACAGGTGATACTGAAGCTATTGCTCATTGTTGGTGCCTAGAATCCTGGAAATCTTCAGGGAACAGTCTTCTGAAAGGATTGACAGTGAGCTCTTTTCTATGAAAAGAAGCGCATCAGACAAAAACAGCTTGAAACAAACTCACTTGGCTGTGAGTTTTATGCGTATAGTTAGGCCGAATAATGCGTTGCCCAGAATTCCTATTTGCTTATTCAGATTTTTTTAAAAATGATTAGGATGATGAAGGGTATCTTGAGGGGCCTGAGGATGGGGCAGGCATCCCATGCCTTCTGTCCCAAAGACACAGAAGCCACAGGTTCTTGTTGTCTGTGGATTTGGGAAAACCACTGGTGAGGGGGGCGCCCTGCCCATACCCACTGTGTGTGGAATGATGCCTTAGAGGCAGGGTAGCAGCTCGAGGCCTGGGGCTCATGGATATGGTGGCGTCCTTGACTATGGCAGCCTGATTGGACCAATCACACCCACTTTCTTCAGAGGCAGTGATGGTCTCTGTTTTCACTCATTTACACACACACACACACACACACACACACAGAAGCTTAGCACCAAGCCTACAACTAAACGGGTGCTCCATGTGTTCATTTTGGATCAAACTGAGTGGAGCTGAGTTGAAATGGCGAGTGGCAGTCAGTCTGGGGCAGAGTGCCACCCCCATGACCCCTGGAGCACCTGAGTCTTGGTGAATCTGAATTGGGATCCTCACTGCGCTCCCCTGAGCATTCAGTAGGGTGCCCCTCTCCCTCTTGGACGTGTTCTCTTAGAGCCAGGGTTCTATAGCTGTACTTCTGGCCTCATGAGTCCGTTTGGAGGATGATTAAAAAGGAAAGGGAAGGATGACCTGCTAAATAATGTAGAAAATGGAGTCTCGTTTACTTTTAAAATGGAAAAAGAGTTTGCCAATGAAACACAGCTCCCCATTTCCCTCTAGAATTCTGTTATTAAAAATAATCTGTGATGAACTCCCAGCACCTCTCTCACAAGGCCTTCCAAAAGCTTTAAAAATAATGAAGCATTCTCCAGAAGAGCAAACTGCGTTCCAGCAGGACAGCTGGCCCAAACAGCCTTCTGCTCGGCTTGGGCTGGGGGTGGGATGGGAAGAAAGGCAGCTGGCAGTTTTGTCAATTAAGCGCGTGGAGCACAAAATTAGTAAATGTAAGTAAAGAAGTGTGGTCCTTCCAACCCTTCAGATGCACTCAGAAACACTGTGTAGACAGAAACACAAATTCAGCAAACATCTCCACACACGCACTTGTACACAGGCTTCACACACACAAAACTGCACTGAGAGACTTGCATCATCCTGATGTGACACACACGGAGATCACATGTTTGCACACATGGGCACAGCCATAAAAACAACATATGCAGACATTAGGAAACAAATACACCCCTGATTTTCCATTGCAGAGGTGTCAATGTCAGTGCTGAGCAAGTTTCTATGAGTGGCATGGGGAAAGGTGGTCAGAGGCTCAACCAAATCTCCTAGAGACCTTCCTGGGCAGAGTGAGCCTTTACACTATCCTCTGGCATGAAATGGGGAAGCAGTGGTGCCTGGAGAGCTGCTGAGACCCTCTCCTTTCCCAGCTCCTCAGAAGGACCATGTGACTGAACGATGCAGAAGAGCACCTCGGGATCTCTGTGGGTCTCTTCCCTGGAGAGCATCCATCACTAAACACCCAGAAGCTGCCTGTGGTGGCCCAACCTGGCCGACAGTTTGAGTTCAGGGCTGATTAATGCAGATCAGGTCAAGTCTACGAGACCAATGCTGCTAAACTCAAATCTTAGTATCATGCCTCACAGTGTCTCACATGGGCATTAAAACCTCTGCGATGAGGGCAGCTCTGTGCACTGGAGGTGAAATCAGGATTTTTCAGGCACTGGAGAAATTCTTTTGACCGGAGAAAAGGTCATGAGGAAAACAAGAGGGCAGATGGGCAGGTGGGACGGTCTCTTGACAGCCTGAGATAGGATCCAATGTGGCTCTGCTGAAAAGTGACATTTGGTTCCTTCAGAGGTTGGCTCAGTCAAGTCAGCAAGGAGGCCCCAGCGTCCAGGCTGCACTATTGTCATGAAATCTGCAGAGATGATCCAGGCACCATCCGGGAGGAAGAGGCAGACAGGACTTGGCCACCCCACCCCCCAGATAATCAGTACATTCATTTATGTGGGAACCTATCTCTTTTTCTGTTTTAGAATATAATACCTAGTAAGATCCACATTCTAGAAGATGTTCTTTAAACTAAGTAATAATGGGATGAACCTGTAGAATATATGCACCCCATAAAGCAGAATGAACATGCTTTTCATGTTTGTTCCTAGATGCTTCAATCCCAAATAAATCAAAATAAAATATTTTCAATTTAATATAATTTTATCAATTCAATAGATTCCTTTCCTCAAATCAATCATCAATAAATTTTATGGAACCTTCCCTATGTTGTTATAAGTATATAAGTAATATTAGTTTTAATATTATAGTTATAAGGAAATATAAGTAATATTAGTTTTCTTTGGAAAAATATTTGCTGAATTTTAGAAAAGCATGTTGGGATCCTTTCAATTATCTAGAATAAATTGATGGAATCAATTTCCTTCAAAATGTTAAAGACTGATCCTAAACTATAAAGCTACTAGAAGAAAACATGGGGAAAACACTTCAAGACATAGGCAATGATTTTTTTGGATAAGACCCAAAAGCACAGGAAATGAAAACAAAAAAATAGACAAATAGAATTGTGGCAAACAAAGAAACTTCCACACAAAAAAGGAAACAATCAACAGAATGATGATATAACCTAAGAATGAAGGAAAGAAGTTTGCCAAATATTCATCTGACAGATGATTGGCATCCAGAATATAGGGCTGGAGATGTACGTCAGTGGTAGCGTTTGTCCAACAAGCACAAGGCACTGGGTTTGAGCCCAAGGGTAAAAAAGAAAAACAAAATATATAAGAGACTTTTAAAACTCAATAATGAAAACTAAATGATCCAATTTTAAAATGGGCAAAGGATATGAATAGATATCTCTCAAAAGAAGAAAATCAAATGATCAACAAATTGATGAAAAATGTACTCAATTTCATTAGCCATCAGGGAAATGCAATTCAAACCCACCGTGAGATATCATTTCACCCTAGTTTGAATGATTATTATCAAAAAGACCATGATCAATGCTGGTGAGAATGTGGAGAAAAGGCAACCTCGTACACTGTTAGTGGGAGTATAAATTTGTATAACCACAACCGAGAACAGTATGGAGGTTTCTCTAGAAACTAAAAATAAACCTAACATATGATTCTGCTATCTGAGTGTATATCCAAAGGAAATGAAACCAACATACCAAAGAGATTACTGCACATCCATTTTTATTGCTATGCACAATATGGAATCAACACACATGACCATCAACGAATGAATGGATAAAGAAAATACGGTAAAATGGAGGAACTGTGATTAGGTAAAGGGGAGGGAGGGCGGTGAAGGTGCATGAGAGCAGGAAAGATAGTAGAATAAGATGGATGTCATTACCCTAGGTACATGTATGACTTCAAATATGGTGGGATGCTACATCATGTACAATCACTGAAATGAAAAGTTGTGCTGCAATTATGTACAATGAATCAAAATGTATTCTGCTGTCATACATATACCTAATTAGAATAAATAAAATAATTTTTTAAAAAAGAAAATATGGTATGTAAACACAATGAGTGTTATTAATCCATAAAAAAACAGAATGATGTACTACCATTTGCAGCAAACTGAATAGAACTGAAAGACACTATTAAGTAAAATATGTCAGACACAGAAAGACAAATATTGTATGTTCTCTCTTCTGTGGATGTTTTCTAAAAACTAATCAGAGTAAACAACAATCATTGCAAGAGGCTGGGGAAGGTAGAGGGGAGGAAGGACAGTAGGAGGTTGGAGAACCAGGACCAAAATATATTTAGAAGTAATAAGATCTAGTGTCTTGCAGCATAATGGGGGGATTATAACCTGTTACAGAATTTATGAATAGCTAAAAGAGAGAACCTAGAAGACTCCAAACACAAAGTAATGACAAGGAGATAGAAGCATTAATTACCCTGATATGATCGGCACATGGTATTCATGTACTGAAATATCACACTGTACCCATAAATACATACGTCTTTTAATGTTTGAAAAATGGAAATGTTGACTACTTTAATTTGATCCTTACACTGATATTTCTGCTATTTACTATTTTGATTAGTGTCTTGTGGATGTATATGATGGCAAGATTCACTGTGGTAAATTCATATATGTACCTAAGAAAGTTAGGTCAGAATCATTCCACTGTCTTTCTCTATCCTAGCCCTCCTTTTTCCCCTTCATTCCCCTTTCTCTATTCCACTGATATTTCATCTATTCTGTTTTTTTTCAACCCTCCACCCTTATTTTGGATTAGCTTCTGCATAGCAGGGACTGGCTTATTTCACTTAACACGATACTCTCCAGTTCCATCCATTTACCAGCAAATATCATAAAGTCAAAGTCATTCTTCTTTATGGCTAAGTAGTACTCCATTGTGTATATATACCACGTTTTCTTTGTCTATTCACCTGTTGAAGGGCACCTAGATTGACTCTATAGTTTAGCTATTGTAAATTGTGCTGCTTTTTTTTTAACTTTAAAGACAGTGCCTAGACAGTGTGTGCACAAACATGCACACACCCAAGCACACACACACACATACATGCACACACATTGTGGAAAGCAGGGTTCTAAGATGCCCCCCCGCTGTATAATCCTCTCCCAGGAGTGTGAATGTGATGGGCCTCACTCCCGTGATTCTTACCTTCTGCTATTGTTTGATTATGGTTTGTCCTAGCAAAGCTCACACTGAGCAGCAATGTCAGGAAGTAGGGTCTAGTGGACTTCATGGGGGTGGAGTCCTCGTGAATGGATTAATGCCTTCTCGTGTGAGTTCTTGCTCTCGCGGGGTTGGACAGCTGCTGCGACAGCAGGTTGCTATGCAGTAAGCCCAGCCCTCATGCTTTGCCTCTTCTTCCCGTGCCCACTAGCCATCTCCTCTCCACCATGAGTTGAGCAGCAGGAGGCCCATCCTGGCTCACACTCTTGCACTTCCCAGCCTCTAGACCCTCAACCTAAATAAACTTCTTCCTTATAAATTGCTCAGTCACAGGTATTTTTTATAGCAACCGAAAACAGACTAAGAACCCTTTTATGGCAGAAGGAATTTCACAGATGTAACTGAGGTCCCAGATCAGTAAACTGTAACTTAACCACAGGAAGATCATCCTGGGTGGGCCTGACCTAGGCCAAGTCCTTCAAAGAGCCTTTCCAGATGACCTCTAGGAGCTGACAGGGACCCAGTGGCAGCCAGGAGAAGGAAAGCATCTCAGCCCCACAACTGCAAGGATCCGAATTCTATCTGAAGGATCATGGCCCAGGTAACACCTGGATTTCAGCTGCATGAGACTCAGCTTTTAGGGGCCTGAACTTCTGACCTAAAGAAAGATCTTAAACAGACATTATTTTATAAGTTAACTTTGTGGTAATTTGTTATGCAGCAATAAAAAAAAATACACAAAAACACCATCACTCTTCCCTCAGAATACCCACTCCTTCTGAGTCTATTCCTTAAATGATTCCAATAACCAAGACCCTTTCAGAAGGGTCTCTGAGCAGCCACCGAGGGGAAGGAACTGCCGGTGTGTGTACGTGCACATGTGCGTGAGCACGGGCAGAGAAGTGGGGGCAGCCCTCCGTGGATTCCATCTGCTATGCTTTTCTTTCTCCCCACCCCCCATCTGTCTGGTGGTAGTGGGTGTTTATATCTGTGTTTCGCTTCACACATTTCCAAATCTTTTAGAATTTTATAGGAAAAGTGTGCTTTTTCTATTTTTGCCTTATCACTCTAATTAAGATACACTGGTCTGTTAATGATCACATTGTATGTGGAGAAAAAATTTCATTAATACTCCCTCATTAATTAATTCTCTAGCAAATAATTATACTTAGAATCTTAATTTTTCTAATTCAACTTCATTATAGCAATCATTTTTAGTCCAAAATTAAAACATGATTGCTGTTACTCAGTTGGGCACATTTCATTCATGAGATTGTAAAGCTATTATAAATTAACTGAAGTTGCAGTCTGCTGTAATATGAAATGACAGTGGTCTTCTGAATAAGTTGATTATTTTTTTTAGAGATGATCCAGGGATCTTTAGTTTAAAGGCATTGACATTTAAAAAAAAATGGCTAAAGGTATATGGGTGTTTTTTTTGGGGGGGGGGTTGTTATTTATTTTTGTTTTTGTCACATGAAAGAAGTTGGAAGGTAGAAGCAAAATAATAGAAGTTCTATTCAGCAATATACCTTGTGGGTGTGGAGGAGGTTCTGGTCAGTAATATGGTTCATGGATCTTGTGGTGACTGATAAGATTTTATTTTTGAAGAAAAACTGCTTATATGAGGTGCAGAGACATGCAGGCCAGTCCTTTCCCCAGGCTGCAGGTCATGACACACCAACAGTCGTTTATCTTGCTTTAGGTGGACGTTCTTTCTCCTCTCAGCCATTTTTTTTTATGATTACCTTCCCTTCTTGTTTCACTCCCCTCTCTCTAGCCCAGAAAAAAGTTGGAAACTTGTGGGTATTCAGAAAACCTTTAGCCTTATACCTCAATCACCTTTTCAGACCCATCTGTGTTTTAAAGTGGAAGAATCTGAGAATTGGCTGAGGTCTGAAGATTGTTATTGATACCGTTTTATGTAGCAAGCTGTGCTTACTGCAAATCCTTCTTGGCTGCCAACATGTGAGGCCATATTAGTAAAAAGAAAAGAAGCAGGGGAGGCTTTGGGAAGCAGCATCAACGTTCCTCAAAAGTCAGAATGATTGCTGTTGATAATTAATGAGACATTCAGTGAAATTTTTAAGTTGGCCTCCCAGATGATCTGGATACCAACCCTGCTCAGTTTTATGATTTTTCTGAGTAGAACCTTTAGTTATTCTTCCTATAATTTTTTGTCAGATATAGCATTTAATTAGAATATAGTAGGCAACTGGGAGAATATTTGGAACTTAATATTAAAATTAAGATTTATTTTCAAGTGAATGTCCATTAAAGTAGGAGAATATTTGGGATAAGTGTGAGTGTGCACTCACTTACATGGCTGCTAAGTAAAATATGATGAATAGACAAGCACGCTGGAGGCTCCATGTTCAAGGCACTTGCTTTTATAATTGGCTACAATTTTTTCTTAGTTTTGAGTATTTGTAATGTTTTTTAAAGTTAGTGTGAGCAAATTAATTGCAGCTATGCTTCTCCACTGGGACACATTTAAATTACTGAGTAGAGTACTGCTGCTGCTAATTTTTACTTTAAAATTTGTGACTTGGTGTTTTAAAGCAAAAAACTGAAGTTATTTGTGGAAAAACTAAAATGGTTGCAAAACTGACGGAAACAAAACACTTGGGAGAAATTTAGTAGGGAGATCAGAAACTATACAAGATTAACATTTTTCTTCTAATTTTAACAATCGAAATGCCCTGCTTTTGTCTCTAAGAATCCTCATTACATAGTATGCCAGATTATAAAATACTTATCTTTAAAATGAAATCTACACATTGACATTCTTATCAATCATCTTATTGTGCAATCAAAATTAGAGTTCTTTGGTTTGAGAACAACACTTTGTGAGTCTCCAGATAACTTTTAAGAACCTATTTAGTTTTGTGGATAGTATTTTCATGCAAATAAGTAATGGGGTTCCTATTTTTGTATAAGTTTTTAGATCCTATTTTAATGCTATTTGTATGGCAGTACGTATATAGGGGTTAAGTTCTTTGAGAATCTCTCCTTTAAAACTTTGAAGTTACTACTTTTGTGCAACTGTGGTTTTGAATAAAGCTATGATAGTGTTTTGTTTTGTTTTTTAAGTCATTAAAGTTAGGGACAGTGTCACATCTGTAATCCCAACTACTCAAGGCTGAGTCAGGAGGATGGTGAGTTCAAAGCCAGCTGGGAAAACCTAGAAAGACCGTGTCTTGAAATTAAATAAAAAATAATCGAATGCATGCATTAACTCCTCCACGTTTTCATCCCAATGTTTACTGAAGCTTAATTGGAGTGTCTGGCAAGTACATGTCACACATGCAGCTCTGAAGTAGCTGCCATGGGGAAATTAAAAATTAACAAGACGCAGCAGACTTCCCACTGCTGGAAGAGCTGTAGCACACCCATAAATCATCCTAGAACAGGCCAGTCTGAGAAGGCCAGAGCTGTGTGACAGAGGAAGCGCACTCTGAGGGGCACCTGAACATAGGAGGTGTTTATGGGATGGGACAGAGGAACAAGAACATTCTCAAAGGCTGGACTTTGGGTTGTAGTCTGTGAGCAGATGGTGGTGGGTCCTCGGTTTCGTCACCCAGTCTGGATACTGTTTCACGGGCAAAAGACAATCTGTGAAGGCTGATAACTGAGGGGGACACCCTCAGGTAGGTATGAAGAGGTTCTAGTGGCCATGTGGAAAATAGGCAGAATCGAGTGAGCCTAGAGCCCGGGAGAACTGTCCAATGCCAGGTACATTATCCAGGTCAGAGATTCAAGAGGTTGAGGCTGGAGAACTGGGAGGGGGCTGCTGAGGTGAGGCCTGTGGAGGGAAGCAGAGTGTTTCAGACAGCAGAACCAGTGTGAGGAGTCATCAAAAATTCTACCAATTAACAAAAATGAGTGCCATGAACGAAATTTAAAAGAGAGAAAGAGTCTAGGTATTCCCAAGAAATTAGTTCTAGAGAGAAGGAGTGGCCCCTTATCTGATGGGAAAGTTCCACCCATAGAGGAAAAAAGAATGCAGTTCTCCTTTATTGCCTTCTATTCTCAACTAAAGAATCCTTAAACCCAAATTGAGGAGCTAAGAATGCTGCTCGTATGCAGAATGTCAGGCGTGAGCTATTCTGGTACATACATGAGGGTTTCAAGAAACCAAAATCCACTCTGTTCCAACTTCTTTTTAAAATAACCAACTGGGTGGTTCTGCTTTGGCAGGATCTGTCTTTCACTTACAGCAAACCCTTTGCTCAACTTCCTCTTGCTTCCTGCTTGGATTTTAGTCATGGGCAGTCCTTCAAACACACTGTCGCACTGACTTCCCCGGAACTCCATTGTCATCTAGCAGTGACCATGTCCTCATATTGTGGTCAAACTATTTCCTCTGGGGAATCAAGTAGTTCAATGAGACCATCGTGAGCGTGATTATCCTACAATTTCTTTACAATAGTCCTCCTTCAGTACTTTCTTATTGTTGAAGTCACTAAGAAGATGGCTAAGGGTTAAACCCAGGGAGAGGAACTGAGAGGCAGAGGGAGAAAATGAGAGATGAGGTTGGAAGGCAAGTTCCGAGACCCAGGAGTATCGATCCCAGAGTCACTCACAAATGCAGAGGATACACTTTCCCACTCCCAGCCCCTCTGCTTGTTACCAAAAGCAGATGGACTGGAAACCATCACTCACTTTCACCATTCAGCGGGCAAGAAGCAGCCTATAAGTTGAAAGCATGCTGGAGGGAAGGAGGTCCTGGGAGGATTAAGGCCCACACAGGCTGGGGTTCAGGGAAGGAATGGGGTATAGGGAAAATTGGTGTGGGGAGAAGCACACTGTGGGTAGTCCAAAGGAGAGCCCTGGAGCCCATGTCTTGTGCTCTACGTGGCTAGTGCTCTACATCCATGTCACAATGGCCAACTGCCTGGTAGAGACTCAATCTCTGCTTCACCATTCATAATTCTGCCAAAGAGAAACTCATGACTTCTGAGATTCTCCCCAGCTGAAAGAATATGGACTCCATTGACTTAAATCATTTATTCTGTTGTCAAACTTACCTCAAGTGTTCCAGGATGCTTCACTGGGCACAGTGGTGCTATTTGTTATCCCAGTGACTTGGGAGGCTGAAGCAGGAGGATCACAAGTTTGAGGCCAGTCTCAGCAACTTAGTGAGACCCTGTCTCAAAATTACAAAATAAAATTGAATTTAAAAAGACTGGGGATGTAATTCAGTGGAAAAGCATCCCTGAGTTCAATCCCCAGTACCAAAAAGAAAAAAAAAAAAACTTCTATTTTAATCTTGACCAATGACAGAAATCCTGATAATATTACTATGTATGTTGGCATCCCATGTCAACATTCATAGAATTTTGTGTTTTTTTAACCAACTCTAATTTTATTGAACATTCTTTAACAAAAACGCATATTTTCCTAGACCTCCATAAATACCTGGGATTGTTGGCACATATGCAGAGGCAAAGACCATTGGAAAGAGAGTGTGTAAATTCTGCTGCTCTGAGACTTGCTGCTGGTCCTGACTGATGTATTACTCACTAGAGATAAGGGAGCACCAAGCACATAGGCCCAGCCCACCCAGCAGGGGAGGTCCAGGAAGACCTCCACCAGGAATAGAAGCAGGATGGGGAAGGGGTAGCTGGTAGGAGTTTGCCAGGAAGAGAACTGGTCCTTCAAGAGCAGTTGAAGGTGTTGAAGAATTTAACTAAGGACATGGCAATATAAAGAGAAAAGGGTGAATAACACAAGATCAGCTAAAGGAGAGTGAATCCCAAAGACCTTCCATAATGGATGGGGTAAGGAGCTAAGGTGTCAGGTCACTGACTGAGACTGGAAATGGGGAGAAGGCACAGGTATCAGGGAAAGAAATGAGTTCAGTCTTGCCTCTGTCGGTGGGACACCCCAAAGCCATTTTTTGATGGACTGCCCATTGTGTTCATCTGGGGACCTGGGAGCAGGGTCTATGATGAAAAATCCCCAGTATGAGTTGCTCAAAAAGAGGATCTGAGAAATCAGCAGAGAACAGTATAATGTAGTGCATATATTCTCTCGGAGTTTGTAGAATAAAAATATACATAAGGTGTGTGCAAAAGAATAAAGATCTGGTTGTGAAGACAGATGAAGAAGAAACATAGCAAGGCATAGAAACAAGAAATTAGGTGTGGGCCTCCAGGCATCACAACCATAGATTGGGGAGTAAAGAGCATCCTGGGCACCACTACTCTGCCTGCAATGCCCCCTCAGTCTTTCCCAAGACTGTTGAGTTAGTTGCTCTCTGCACCATTTGGAAGATGAGAAAAGTGAGCCTCAGAAATGGTGCATAATGAGTCCAAAATCACACAGCTATTCCCTGATGGAGCTGCAGTTCATACTTATCACAAAGAACCTGTTTCTTCCATATGCCAGGAGGCAATGGAATTGCCCTAGAAGAATGGAAAGGTCACCTTCAGACCCTGAAAAGGGATCTGGTGAGAAGACCCTTCACTGTCTGCTCACCTACCTGTGAATAGTTCAGGCTCTGGTAAGGTTTGATTGGCAGGAGCCAGCTGCAGAGTCTAAAGGAAGAGCTAGAAGGGGAGCTGCATGGCTGGGTTCTCTTGCTAGAGGCTCAACTGAGGGAGAGACAGGCCTCTCAGGGGCTTCGCAGCAACATCATGTTTTCTACCCTTTTTTTATTTTATTGGCATTTTAAGCCTATACAGGCTCATAATGGGCAGGCAAAAAAAAAAAGAAAAAATATTTAATGTTTGAGAAAGTAGGGGGTTAAATATAGAAAAGAACAAAGTATCTAAGAGAAGGAGGTTGAAGGTGTCAAGATCCCAGTTGGAAGAATTACTCCTGGATGAGAGGGTGGTGTCTTTGTTTCAGAGCCTTGGAGCCGAGAGAAAGGACATTTGTGGGTTTGGGGCCAGGAAGCTGAAATAATTCTCATCCAACATGAGGAAGGATGAGAGAGCAGATGCTGAGTGGGAGAGTGAAGAGAGAGACTGAGGGAGAATGGTAATAGGCAAATGCCAGTCAGAGGCCCGTATGCAGTGGAGCTTAAAGACCGCATGCTGGTGGCTGAACCAATAGCGTAACTCTCCCATCATCTTGACCATTCCTCAGCTGCAGGTGAGCAAGAAAGGAAAGCAGACGGCTCTCGTGATTCACAGTGGGGCATTGGCAGAAGGTCAAGGAGGAGAGGAATCAGCCAGGGCGGGAGTGACCTTGAGAAGACACTTACGAGAAGAGAGGCATGTTGCAATATGTGTTGTAATGAGAACTGGGGGGAAAAAACCTTTATATAATCAGGCATCTGAGATCCAAGGGTCCATTTTTAATGATGTCAAGATAGCGCTCCATGAACCTTTGTTAAAGGTTCCCTAATCTTGTCCCCCACCCCACATCTCTTTCAACAGTTAGTAAATAAATATTCAATAGACAAGCTTCCCAGTTAGCCTTAGCAACCGGGGAAAACAAAGCTCTAGGGTTATCTAAGATGCATGAAGGAAAAATGTGAAATGTCCACAAGCAGAGGCAGCTCATGGTGCCTACGCATGACTCTAGGTCTCTGGGAAATCAATCAGGAGCACTAACACGGCCTCCCCCAGAACTGGTAAGCCTGTCCTTGGGGGCTTAGCTTCCTTGGAATCATCTTCTTTCACTTTCCTCGCCTGGCAGAAGGCTTTGTTTCCTTATCTGCAAAATGGGGTCCCAGACCTCAAGCGGCTTGACCCCTCCAAACTTTAGCAGTCCCTGAATGACTGCTCTATTGCCTTTACTTCTGCATCCTCCAAAGATATCCCCCAGCCCATTCAAAGTAAAACACATTCAGTTCAGTGTAAGGTTTATATAGAGAGAAAAGGAAACCTATGTGGAAATTATTTTTCTTTTAGGCAAAAAAGATAGCAAACACCATAAGAAAGGACATAGGCTCCAGGCTGTTGGGTAATTCAGCCCCTTCCTTGCCTCCTGATGAATAGCAAGTTAGAGATTACAAGCAGGGCTTGAGCATGGGACAGGCAAAAAGCAAGAACAAGAAGAAAGGAACCCTTTGACCATTTTCCCAGAGGCTTGCACCTCTTCACCACAGTCTTAAGAATATTTGGTCCAAAATATCATCTTTAAAATGTGTTAAAAATATAACATTGTTTTAAAACTCAAGCAACCATCACTGTGGAAAACAGGATGGCAGTTCCTCAATATATTAAACCAGAATTACCATTTGATCCAGCAATCCCATTTCTAGGTTTATATACAAATGAACACAAAGCAGGATCTCAAACTAATTTTTCCATATTCATGTTCATAACAACACTATTCACAATAGCTAAAAGGAGGACAAAAATCAACGCATCCTTCTACAGACGAATGGATAAGCAAAGGGTAGAATACACACGCAGTGGAATAACATTCTGCCAAAAGAATAAAGGGAATTCTGACACATGCGTCAACATGGGTGAAGCTTGAGGACACGGTGCTAAGTGAAATAAGCCATCACAAAGGACAAATACAGCATGATCCTATTTACATGGGTTCCTAGTCTAGTCAAATTCATAGACAGAAAGAATGATGGTTGCCAGGGATTGGGGAAGAAGAGGAAATGGGGAGTTACTGTTTCATGAGTACAGAGTTTCAGCTTTGCAAGATGAAAGAGTTCTGGAGATGGATGGTGGTGACAGTTGCACAATAATATGAACGTTACTTAATGCCACTAAACTGTACACTTAAAAATGATTAAGATGATGATAGATTGCTGCATATATTTTACCACAATAAAAATGATTTTTTTTTAATTCATGCAATTGTTTTCTTCTCCTTCCCTAATCCAAGACCACCAGTCACGCTTCTCTCCCAAGACGTGAGGGTGACCAGAGAGTGCACCCCTCTGCCTAGAAACTGATGACAGATCCAAACAAACAGGAGTCCCTTACAGAATGGCCAAACATGGGAGTGCCTCCAGCTGGGGTAGCAGCTAGGACTCCTTGTGCCCCACCCGACCCAGGATCTGCAAGCTGAGCCGCCAGTGCTGAGCAGTAAGTGCGGGCTGGGCTCCGCTCTCCACCTGGACTTCACAACTCTGGATTTGCGACCCCCCCACCACCCCCCCACACACACACACACACCTCGGCAGCTCTTCATCACTGAGGCATGGCTACATTTTCAGGCATCACCTAAGATAAAATTCCCTAAAAAGTGCAGTTTGCTCCCCTGGAAGCAGCGTGCATGAGGTGCCAGCATTGGACAGGGAAGCACGCTCGGACGAGCAGGCGGAGACCAGCCCCACTGATGTTCGGCAGCGCCCTCTTCCGGGAAGACTCGCAAGCTCAGCTTCTCCGCAAAGGTCCTGGGAGCCGGCTGCCTTGGCTCCTATGGAGCCTATGGACGGGATGCATCAAGCTCCCGACAATGCCCGAGTCAGGCCAATGCAAAGCCCAGCTGTCTGGATGCTTTGGGCTTCGGGCGGATGTATCCTCATCCATTTCTTCAAAAGGCTAGGAAGTGTTGAGAAATCTGGACAACATTCTATTTGTGTAAAATTCCAAAGCAAGCAATAAATGATGGAAGTCAGAATCGTGGTCATGTTTGAGGGGTCAGTGACTGCCAAGAGGCATGAGAGAGGTTTAGGGGTACATTTGTTGATCTGTATGGTGATTGGTTATATTACAATGAAAATTTGTTGACCTGTACACTTACCTATACTTCTTTGTTTGCATTTTATACTTTAATTTTTTTAAATATTTATGGTGGCTCTAACTTGGAGTCTAAATGTACCACAAAGGCCCACTCAGTAAATGCTCAGTCCCCAGCTTGCACTGTTGAAAGGTGAGGGAACCTTTAAGAGGTGAAGGCTAGTGGGAGGACGTTAGGTCAATGGGAGTGAGCACTGAAGAGGGGGTTGTAGGACCACTGTGCCTCCCTCTCTTTCATCCCTGGTTACAAGGTGAGCTGTTTTTCTTTGCCACATATTTCTTCCATGTGTGCTGCCTCGCCACAAATCCAAAGCTAAGGAACCTGATCATTTGTGAACTGGAATCTCCAAAACTATGATCCAAAATAAACCTTTTTTTCTCTTTCTAAGAAGAAGAAGAGGAGGAGAGGACAGAGGAAGAATTCTTGGCTGAACCCCTTTCCCGATGAACTGAGTCAAGGAAGATGCAAGAGTAACCTGGCCCAGAAGGGCACTCCCAACCATAGCCACAGTGAGTCAGACTGGATGTGTGAGGAGTTATACAGACATCCTTAAGAAGAGTTCATATAAACAAGTCAGTCATAAGGAGAGAAAGGCTTACCTGCTCCACAGGCTCTCTGCTGAGAGTCCAAGGAAGGTGCAATGCTCCACCAGGCCACCCCAACAGGAGGGAGGGAGGGAGAGCTGGCACCTGGCCTTGATCCCCCTTTCCTCACCCTCACAGCTCTTTGACCCCAGGACAAGTTGGGCCAGCAGGACTGACACTATGACTTCATCTCATTTGCAGTGGTCACCCAAGAAACTCAGGTGGCCAGATTTGTTTTCCTTTCAGACCTTGTCTCACACAGCCCCAGCCCCTACCTTCTCTTATGATGCCCTCTGTACCCCATCCAGTAGTCCTTTCCTTCAGTCCACTGATCTCACCTCTGACCCTTGCCACTTCAATTCTCCTCAACTTGAATTCCATCTGGCACTCCTTTGAAAACGCCTCAGGAACTTGGCCCTCCCTCAGCTCTCCGCCTCCACTCATTAATCCTTCTCTCCACCTGCCTGCTGCCTGCACCTGAGCAGCTGGATGTGCAGGACACTGGTAGCATTTTATATTAGTGATCATGCAGATATTCAAGGATGCAAGGGGCCAGTTATTACCTAGAAATAACTCCTCCTGCAGTCCTGCACCTTTCATTCTCCTGCTGTCCTTGGGGACTCTTCACACCCTCTCCTTTCTCAGTCTCCCAGCACCAACTGAGCACACTGGCCCAGCTTATTTCCCTGAGAAGATGGAGCCGTGAGAGGATTCCCACCAGCTGCTTCCACCTTCCCCCATCATCTCCAGGTTCTCACCTAAGTCCTTGCTGAGAATGCACCCGGGATCACATCCAAGCAGTCCTGTCTGTTCAGTCACCCCCGTAATTCTCTCTTCCATCCAAACCCCTCCCCCTCTACTAGATTATCTCAATGAAGTCTAAATATGGGTGGACTTATACACTTGTTAAAAAAAGAAACCCTCATGATCTCATGCTCCTTCCAGACACAGCCCCATTTCCGACTCCCATTTTCTACACAAAGCTGATTCCTCTCTCTTTACTGTCCATCACCTTCACCATTTACTGTATCACTTTACCAAAGTCACTTGATGGGGTCACCAATGGTCACTTTTCCATCCTCTTCTTACTGGACATGATAATTATTCCCACCCCTGCCATGTTCTCCTCCCAGCCCCTGGGCTTCTTCCTGACCCTTCCTCCTCCCTGTTCCCAGCTTCCTGTGCTGCACCCACCTGTTGCATGGTGACCCTGCTTCAGCCTTCAGTCTCCACTCCCTCTGTGCACTCACTCCCCAAGATTTCATCCATCCTCACTATTTAAACACACCTGCCCACCCCTGGTTCATAAAGGTATATTCCTCTCCCAATCAACTTCCCATACCAACACCATACTTGGATTTCCAAAAATCTACCAGACAGCTCCTCTCAAATGTTGAATCTTAAAATGAAAATCAAAAAAAAAAAAAAAAGAAAACTCCTGTTCTAGAAAGAAAGATTGTTAGTCTGTTCCCCAGGACCTTCTTTTCCTCAGTAAAGGGCAATTCCCTTCTCTCTGTTGCTCAGCTCTGAATCACAGGTATCTGGCTGTCTGTCCTGCTCTGCCTCCACTGCAAACTCATCCATCAGCCAATCCTGTTGGATTTTCCTTTAAAGTAAATACACAAATTGATCACTTCTCATCACCTCCATTGACATCAGCTTGGGCCAAGCCACCCGCATGGGGCCCCAGAGTCATTTTAAGTCACCTCCTTCTTCTGCCCTGCCTCCCTATCTAGTCACAACAGCCAAACTAACCTTTCAAAAGAATAAATGAAATCATGTCACTCCCTTGTTCAAATGCCTCCATGCCTTGCCCTCTCAAAGTCTTTAAAATGACTGCTCACCTTGACCTGAAGCCCCTCCCCACCTAGCCCTCCCCCAAAGCCTCCTCTTTGGAAACCTTTCCTGGCTGCACCCACACTCCTCCCACCAGTCTCAGGGTCTTCACAGCACACCCCCCAGTCTCCTCCCAGTTGGTCCCCTTTACCTCTGCACTCTCTGCCCAAAGCTACCTTCACAGTGAAGTGTTTCCTGACTCCTTGATTTAAGAATGCCCACTCTCTCCCTCCTCGTGCCCTCCTCACTCATTCCTCTTCCTCACCCTGTGTGTTTGCAGAGCACAGATCTCTTTCTCTCGTTTGACACATTTTAGCTTGTTTATTTGTCTAATTTCTTCCTTCCACCTACCTCTAGATAACAGCTCCAAGCAATCAGGGACTTTTCTTTTCACTGCTGAATGCCCATTGCTAAGACTAGGAGGAGAACTCCTGTGGATCCATTTGTTCCATAAATTCAAGAAAGAGTCTTGTCTATTTTCCCTTTTTCTCGTTCTTTGCACCCTCTTTCCTATCATTCTCATCACTTGTTCTATTTGGTCTCATCTGTAAGAATCTGGAATGGTTTAGAATGAGGTACCCCCCCCAAAAAAATTCATGTGTGAGATAATGCAAGAATGTTCAGAGGTGAAATGATTTGATTAGGAGAATTGTGACCTAATCAGTAGTAGATTGATCCACTGAAGTAGATTAACTGGGTGGTCACCATAAGTAGGTGGGTTGTGGCAGGAGGAAGTAGGTCACTCAGGACATGACTATGGGATTTTTATTTCATCCCTGTAAGAAGAACTCTCTCCTTCTGCTTCTTGGATGTCATGTCCTGAGCTGCTTTCCTGTGCCATACCCTTCCACCACGATGTTCTGTCTCCCTTGGGCCCAGAGCAGTGGAGTCAGCTGACTATGGCCTAAACCTCTGAAATCATGAACTAAAACAAACTTTTCCTTCTCTGAGTCATTCATATCAGGTCTTTTGGTCCCAGTGTCAAAAATATGACTAATACAGAATTCCTCAGTTGTACCCTCTGGTGAGTGTTGATTTCATTGGGCTGTTTCATTTCCAAAAATACCTTCTTTTCTTGCTCTCTTCCTGCACCTCTTTCATAGCTACTTATACCTGTGTTTGAGCAAAGTGCTACTCTTCAACACCTTGGAGACCTCAGGCTAGAATTGTGTCACTGTTCTCTCTTCTGCATTAATGGCTTGGGTCAGGTCCACTAGTGGGTTGCTTAGCTAGACCTCTTGTTGTGGTTGGGATATGAGCCCAAAAGCTCCTGTGTTAATGCAGGAATATTCTGAGAGGAGATGATTACGTTATGGGAGCTATAACCTAACCAGTGAATTAATCCATTTGATGGTTAATCATTTGAAGGGAGTACTGTATTGGTGGTAACTATAGGCAGGTCAGGAGTAGCTGAAGGGCACCTCTGGGGGGGTGCCCTTGGGGATTATATCTGATCTATCTCCTCTCCCACCCTTCTGTGCTTCCCAGCTACCAGGAGGTGAGCAGCTTTTCTCCACCATGATTTTCTCTCTCATCTTAGGCCCAAAGCAATGGAGTCAGCCATCCATGGACTAAACCTTTGAAACCATGAGGAAAATAAACCTTTCCTCTTCTAAGTTGTTCTTATCAGGTATTTTGGTTGCCACCGACTAACACGAGGATCCCTCTTACACACTGCTACCTCACCAACCTCTCAAGGGTTCTCAGTGACACTTCTACATTTGAAAACTTGATTGATTGACATGGAGCTCTTGAGAGTCTCTCAGCAGCATTCACCAGCAGCATGCTGAGAGCTCCGATTTTGTTGTTGTTGTTGTTGTTGTTGTTGTTGTTTTGTTAGAGGAGAGGCCTCCCCACTTGAAGATGTATGGATCTTATACTTTATATCTTTCTCCTCCGCTATTCAAGTAAGAAGCTGACCAACAGAATGAGATCTTGTGAGAATGGACATAGGTGACTGCATGAAACCCTCAGGGGAGCACCCTGCTTCAGCTGACAGGTGGCCAAGTTGAGGGCCCCTCAGGAAAAACCCTGTTCTTTGCTCTTTTGTGTGTGTGTCATAAAAGAGTTCCAAAAAATTTCTCCTTTATTCTCCCACAACTGCTTCCTGACCCACCCATTCCTCCAACTCGGGATTCTAGACTTTTTATTCAGTTAGATCTATAATAATCATAGCTAAAATCATCCAAACACTTGCTCTGTGCCAAGCATTGTTGTTAGGATTTTACAAAAATCTATTTGTTTAGTCTTCATACCAACCCAGTTGAGCAGCTACTATTATTTTCCTAGTTGAAAGATGAGGAAGGTGAATCAGAGAGAAGTTAAGACCTGCCCATGGTCAGGCAGCTGGTAAGGGCAGGTTCTGAGTACAGAGTTTGCTCTTGTTCCAGTGGTAAGGATGGCGGAGCAGAAGGAGTATGTTTGAGATCTGTGCTGCTATTCTGGGCCTTTGAGAGCGTGTCTGCGTATGGTGTGAATGTGCACAATTTGGGAGGCACCTGGGAAGCTGGGCCAGCACCTTCTTCTTAAGAGCCCCATCTATCCCCCACTCTATCAAGACATGGCATGAAAATAAATCATTTACATGCCAAAGTTAGAAAAGATACCTGCTGTTCAAAGCCAGTGAAAATCTCTTATTTGACTTTATAACCACAGTTCTAGCTTTTTGTACATAGTAGATGCTTAATAAATATTTATTGGAATAAAGACAGAGAAAAATTAGAAGTCTCTAGCTAGGCACTGTGGCACATGCCTGTAACCCCTGCTACTTGGTAGGCTGAAACAGGAGAATTGCAAATCAAAGGCCAGTTAGTGAGACACTGTCTCAAAAAATAACAAAAATTAGAAATCTGTATAAGTCTGTGTGCGTATATATCATAATATACATGTATGGATATCTATATTTATAATAGTCAACACATACATATGTGAGTGTTTTGACTTGTCAGTTCTCCTTTGCAATAAAAGGCTACCTAGGGACATATGAATTTTCCGAGTGAAGGATTCCCAAACCAGTAGGAAATCAGGACTATGCTTTCAGTCTTAGAAAATAAATACAACTGGGATCAATTAGAATTGAGAATATTCTTTCTCAGCAATATCTCATGTTATCATGAGGGTTATCCTGAAAAATCAGGCTGCTAAATGTACTAAGCTTGTGGTTGAATCCAGTTCTGTGAAATCCGTAAGTCTTCTAAAGTGTTCCATTTGCAAAGTCAAAAAATAAAGATTTTAATGTTTATTAGATGTTGGAAAGAGTATTGCAGAAATCCATAAATTTCAGCACTGACCAATTCAGGTTCCAGGATGCACACTAATACATAGGAACTGTTTAGTTATAAAGTTCCCATCCCCATCTTTTCAATGGTCCTTAAAAAGCAACGGAGTGGACAGAAATCGTAGCACACACCTGTAACTCCAGCAACTTGTGAGGCTAAGATTGCAAGTTCTAGGATAGCCTCAGCGACTCAGTGGGAGCCTAAGCAACTTAGCAAGACCCTGTATCAAAGTAAAATAAAAAGGGCTGCATGTGATCAGTAGTAAGCACCCCTGGGGTCAATCCCTGGTTCCAAGAAATAAAAAATAAAGTAGCAGCATGTCCTTATACTCCAGTCTGTAAAGTATATAACTGATTAGCATCACTTTAATATTAAAAATAGATTGTGGGCTGGGATTGAGCGCTCAGCAGTAGAGCGCTCGCCTAGTAGGGGCCGGACCCGGGTTCGATTCTCAGCACCACATAAAAAAAAAAGGCATTGTGTTGTGTCCATCTACCAAAAAAGATTCTCTCTCTCTCTCTCTCTCTCTCTCTCTCTCTCTCTCTCTCTCTCTCTCTCTCTCTCCTCTCCTTTTAAAAAAATAGGTTGCCCATAAAACCCAATATGCAGCCTTATTAGCACATTTAGAGAAATTTCTGCTATAAGCCAAATATACAAAACTTTTTTTTAATCTCACACTAGGGGATAATCAGTTGTTTTTATAAGAACTTTAATAAGAAATTGGCCAGAATATGGGACAACCACATTTGAAAGGTTGCAGAAAGTATCCTTGAAGTTGGAAGTCAAGAAGGATGACTCTTCCTTCCACCACTCTTAGAGTTAGAATCTTCCTGATTGTGCTTAGTACACAATGCAAAGACCTATCCAAGTGTTTTTGTTCATCTATCCAGATATATATTGGTTCAGCTTTGTTCCTAGAAAGAAGAGGGACAGGCGCCCTCACTCACCATAAAGCTGGAACTCAGCTGCCAGCTTCTGCTCCTGTGCACCCTGGGCCTCCCAGACCTGCACCAGGCTCTTTCATTGTCCTCTCCTTTCACCCCTTAATCCACTGCTTTCTGAGTCCCCTCCTTTCCCAAAATCTCTTTCCATCGAGGTCACCCAACTTTATTGAACACTACATCAATCAGAGGCATTTTAGTCCTTGGAGACTGACCCCTGTTAGTCACTCATCTCCCCAAGTCTCCACTTCAAGGGTTGTGGTGGTCATCGTCCCTGGAGTACTCTCTGATACCACAACTGCGTGGGCAGCCATTATATGTGCCCCCAAAAATCCTCTCCTCAGCCCATCATGAATCTGTTACTCTCTGTCTCCCTCACTGAGTTATGAGCTCTCTGAGAGCAGGACTTGTTTTTTCACATGACACATGCCAGTACCTAGTACACAATAGGTACTCAGTAACTCGATGATGAATTAGTGACTGAATACATGTTAATCACTCCCAGAGTAACCAGATAAATGGCACCTGGACATCGGCCTCCTATTCTTATTAGAAAGATGACTAATTTCACTCATGCCTTCATCAAGATACCCCTCAACCACATGCTGTCTGTCCCTCTAGTGCCCAGATGTACAGAGGATGCCCAACCTCCTCCTTCCTCTCTGGTATTCCTAACCTGTCCATCGGTGATCATATGGCTGTACACCTACTGCCAGCTGAGAACAATCCAATTACTGGTCCCTCCCGTTGGTATAGGGAAGAGAACAAAACTAGAAATCAGACATCAGGCTCTTTCAGAGTTTTCCCACTGGGGCCGCATTGCCCAACCACCCAATGCAGAGGTGACACAGGCCTTTTGTCCCCCCCCCCCAGAGTCCCGGAATAACATACTTAACAGCATTTGATAGCTAGGAGATAATTTTCTTAACATGAAGGTCATCACTGAGGTCATTCCACTTCCTCATCACCATCATACAACAGTTATAAAGTACCTTGCCAGATATGGGGAAGAAATCATAGTTTTCACAAATAAAACGGATGCTTACTGAACACCAGTGGCTCCAAAGTTTTAGATTTTCAAGGGACATGATCCTTATTCCTATGAAGTTTAAATGCTCACTGAGAAATGTTCTGATTATCCATAACTATGGAACAAACAGGCCTAAACTTAGTGGGTAAGAACAACAACCACTTTACTAGATATTATGATTTCATGGCTCAGGGAATTTGGCAAGATTGGACTAAGTAATTTTTCTGTTCCACATGGCCCTGTCAAGGTCACTCAGTGTCATTTAGCTGGCAACTGGGTTCTTCTGGAGGAACCAAGCTGGTTTCACTAACGTATCCAGCAACTTAGAAGAAATGGGGAATGGCTCAGTTAGGTCTATTGGCCAGAATTCCTACTCCCACCTTTACCAGCCTGGGCAACTATACTTCTCAAATGACAGCTCAGGATTCTAAGAGTAGGTGTTCTGGCAAATAAGGCAGAAACTTCATGACTTTTGATGACCTAGTCTCAGAGACACATGGCATCACTTCTGATATATGTTATTGCCCAAAGCAGCCCACACAGATTCAAGGGGAAGAAAGATAGATGCTACCTCTCAATGGGAGAAGTGTCAAAGAACTTTCACCCACGTGTTAAAACATCCGCAAGGAACAGTAATACTCAAACAGGAACCTCGGAAAAAGGAGCTTCTTAAAGACAACTTGGCCTAATTTTTTAAAAATAATCCTACATGGGAGACCAATCAGCAGAGTAAAAGAAGAGGACCAGAGTGAGAAAGGAGAGGAAAAAATGGGGAAGTTCTGGGAAATGAGATTGATCAAATTATGTTATATACCTCTATAACTATGTCACAATGAATCATCTTACAACATATAATTATACGTTGTGTATAATTATAACACACCAATAAAAACCACAAAAAAATAACTTGATCTATATTGAGTGTTTATAGCAGCTTTATTCATAATCAACAACTGAAAATAATCCAGTGTCCTTTAATTCATGAAGGATAAACACATTGTGGAACATCCATACAATGGACTAGTATTTAGCAATAAAAAGACACAAATTACTGATACAATAAGTTAATTGAGACTCAGAGGTAGGACACTGAGTAAAAGAAGCCAATCTCAATGACCATATACACTGCGATTTCACTTATACAACATTCTTGAAAAGACTAGACTATAGTGATAGAGAACAATTTAGTAGGTGCCCAGGACTGAGGGTCATGGGATGGTATGACTATAAAAAAGCAGCACCATTGTGAGATTGCAAATTGGTGCAACCACTCTGGAAAGCAGTAGAGAGATTCCTCAAAAAGCTTGGAATGGAAGCAACATTTGACCCAGTT
Source organism: Urocitellus parryii (assembly GCF_045843805.1). Classification (NCBI taxonomy): domain Eukaryota; kingdom Metazoa; phylum Chordata; class Mammalia; order Rodentia; family Sciuridae; genus Urocitellus; species Urocitellus parryii. Next base: position 126,114,173 of record NC_135535.1, on the reverse strand, counting down.
ATTCCACTCATCAGTTATACCCAAAGGATTTAAAATCAGCATACTACAGTGACACAGCCATATCAATGTTCATAGCAGCTCAATTCACAATAGCTAAGCTATGGAACTAACCAAGATGCCCTTAAACAGATGAATGGATAAAGAAAATGTGCTACGCATACACAACGGAATATTATTCAGCCTTAAAGAAAAATGAAATTATGGCATTTTCTGCTAAATAGATGGAACTAGAGACTATCATGCTAAGTGAAATAAGCCAGTTCCCAAAAACCAAAGGCTGAATATTCTGTCTAATATGTGGATGCTAACACACAATAAGGGGTGGAGGGAGTAGAAGTTCATTGAATTAGACAAAGGGGAATGAAGGGAAGGGAGGAGGGATGGGATTTGGAAAGACAGTAGGATGACTCCAACATAACTTTCCTCTGTTCTTATGTGAATACACAACCAGTGAAACCACATCACGTACACCACAAGAATGGGATCTAATTAGAACAGTTATACTCCACGTATGTATAATATGTCAAAAAACACTCTATTGTCATATGTATCTAAAAAGAACAAAGAAAAAATAAACTAAAAAATAAACAAAGGATTTTTTCCAGCTTTTTCTTTCAAAGAGCTGCCTGGCCACTTGCTACTGGCCAGGGGTTCTCTGTGTGCCTATCTTCCTTTCTCAGGGCAGCTATGGTGGCCATAAAGACACTGAACCCCAAGACCAAGGTGGCCCACGTGAAGGCAGTGCTGGCAGTGAACATCAGTGCACGCGGGCTACAGGACATGCTACAGACCATCCTGGGGTCCAAGGGCACATGAAGATGCTAGTGTCAGGCACTGGGGACATCAAGCTCACTAAGAATGGCAATGTGCTGCCTCACGAAATGCAAATTTTGCACCCAACAACCTCGCTGATATCAAAAGTCACTATAGTCCAGGATGACATCGCTGGTGATGGCACTACTTCCAACGTCCTCATCATCCAAGAGCTGCTCAAACAGGCAGATCTCTACATTTCTGAGGTTCTTCCTCCTAGAATAATCACTGAAGGTTTTGAAGCTGCAAAGAAAAAGGCCCTTCAGTTTGGGGAGCAAATCAAAGTAAGCAGAGAAATGGACAGGGAGACACTTTATAGAGGTGGCCAGAACATCTCTGAATGTTCACGCTGAACTTGCAGATATCCTAACAGAGGCTGTAGTGAACTCCATTTTGGCCATAAAAAAAAAAAAAGATAAGCCTATGAACCTATTCATGGTTGAGATCATGGAGTTGAAACATAAATCTGAGAGGGGAGGGGAGGGGGGGATAGTAGGGGATAGGAAAGGTAGCAGAATACAACAGTCACTAATATGGCATCATGTAAAAATGTGAATGTGTAACTGATGTGATTCTGCAATTTGTATTTGGGGTAAAAATGGGAGTTCATAACCCACTTGAGTCAAATGTATGAAAGATGATATGTCATGAGCTTGGTAATGTATTAAACAACCAATTAAAAAAATTAAATAAAATACAACATAAAAGAAAGAAACATAACTCTGAAACTGACACAAGCTTAATCAGAGGGCTCATTTTGGACCAGGGGCCCACCACCCTGACATGAAGAAGAGAGGGAGAATGCATACATTCTCACATGCAACGTGTCACTGGAATATGAAAAAACAGAAGTGAATTCTGGCTTTCTTTTTTTTTTTTTACAAGAGTATGGAAGAGAGAGAGAAACTAGCAAAAGCTGAAAGAAAGTTTATTGAAGATAGAGTGAAAAAAATAGTAGAATTGAAAAAGAAGGGCTGTGGTGATGCAGATAAAGGCTTTGTCGTCACTAATCAAAAGGAAATTGACCCCTTTTCTTCAGATGCTCTTGCAAAAGAAGGCATAGTAGCTCTGCTCAGACTAAATGGAGAAATAGAGAGAGGCTGACTCTTGCTTGTGGTGGGGGTAGCTCTGAATTCTCTTGATGACCTAACTCCTGACTGCTAGGGACATGCAGGACTTGTCTATGAGTAGAAAACAAGAAGTTCACCTTTATTGAGAAATGTAACAATCCCCATTCTGACACATTATTAGTCCCAGGACCAAATACGCACACACTCACTCAAATCAAAGGTGCGATAAGTGATGTCTTGAGGGCAGCTGTGTGGTTCCAGGTGTCGGTGCAGTAGAAGAGGCCATGGCAGAAGCCCTGATGAAATTCAAGCCCAGTGTAAAGGGCAGGGCCCAACTTGGAGTCCAGGCGTTTGCTGATGCATTGCTCATTATTTCCAAAGTTCTTGCTCAGAATTCTGGTTTTGACCTTCAAGAAACATTAGTTAATATTCAAGCAGAACATTCAACATCAGGTCACCTCGTAGGCATGGACTTGGACACTGGTGAGCCAGCGGTGGCAGCAGAATTGGGCGTGTGGGATAACTATTGTGTGAAGAAACAGCTTCTTCATTCCTGTACTGCGATTACCACCAACATTCTCCTGAGATCGTGAGAGCTGGAATGTCCTCTTTAAAAGCCTCCCTGTGTCATCTGGATCTTGAAGACTATGAAATGATCCTGAGGGATAGAGCTGTGGATTTTCCTCCAAGCCTCAAATGGTGGTTCAAGGAATTTTCTTCTCCCATATGAGAAAAAAAAAAAAAAGATTGGGCACATATTGAAATTAGAGTGTGAAATTATAATTACAATATTTTTAATTGCACTGCGTAGACATGCATAAAGCAGGTCCTTTTTACCCAGTGAACAGGATCATTTGCTTTACTTACAGTGACATAAAATTACATGTTACATAAACACTTTATCTGTCTTATTAAATATTCCTTGAAAAAAAGAATAAACAAAAATAAGTTCAAGTCTTTTCACTAGTGACCTTTATGGATAATTTTCAAAAGACAGACATGAGCTGAAGTTCAGAGTAGTTCGGGTTTTCCACACAAAACTTAATTCAAAATAGAATACACTTTCCAACAAACAAACAAATTAATTAATCCCCTCTGCTATTAACTGAGTTGTTTAAAATATTTTGGAAAGCATTTCTGTAGTGTCAAGATTAAAAGCTGCATGTGACATTAACAGATAACTCAGAATTTATTTTGTCTCCCTTTTCTCCAAACACATGCATCACTTCAATTAATCAGTAAAGGACTTTTGAGTGTATGACTAAAAGGGAGACTTGTTTGGGGCTCTCTGGCCAAACACATCAAACCCTCCAATTTGTCCTTTGACCTTTATAATTTTACTCCTTCAGACCCTCAAAAGTTTTTTTTTTCAACTTTACTGTATTTTTTTCAAGATTTTTAAGTGTTTGGGGGAAACATCATGTTTGAACATCTATCTTGAGTTGTTATATAACTAATTGGTGATTAATTACTAAACAGCTGAAAATTAGATTTCCAGGACCATATGCTGGTAGAAAAATGTCAATAGGAAAAATGCAACATGTATATTCAGATGACTTGAACCAAAATCTTGGCTGTATTACTTTCAGCATTTTTTTTTAATCTTTGAGGGGGCACTTATTATAATGTCAGTTTTGTGTATTGCAGAAAAATGCATAAAGTTGCACTGTGATTAATATATGCTCCCATTTCCTTAGTGAACCTCCCTGAAGGTCAAGAAGCAGGAAGGTAAATAAAAAGTAAAGTGAAAAGAAAGAGAGAGAAAGAGAACACAGCACCAGGGAGCTTGATACAGTGTTTGTGACTGTGGTTGCAGGCTTACATACATTAAAACTCATAGAACTATGCAGCCACCCCCCAAAAAGTTACACTTACTGTTTTTTAATTTAAAAAAAAAAATTTGAATCAAGTATCAACCAACTTCTTCTGAATGGAGTAAACACCAGCATGGAAGAAATTCTGAATAGGAGGCTGAGTAGCTGTATAAAGGTCATGATGTGCCAGGGAAGAGTCTTGGTCTGTTCAGTATTACTATAATAAAATGCCTGAGACTGAGTAATTTATAAAGAACAAAAACTTATTTCTTTGTGATTTTGAAGGCTGGGAAATCCAGGAGTAAGTCTGTGGCATGTAGTGAATGCCTTTTTGTTGAGTCATCCCATGGTGGAAGATGAAAGTACAAAAAAGAAGGAGAGAAAGCAAGGCATGGGGAGAAAAAAAGATGAGAGAAAAGAAAGGGACAGAAGAGAGGTAACCCTCACCTCTTATAAGGAAGGAACCCACTCTCACAATAATGAACCCATATCCATAATAAAAATCTGCCCTCATAACTATCTCTAAAGTTCTCACCTCTTAATACTGTTACAGAAGAAATTAAATCTCAACATGAGTTTTGAAAGGGAAAAGCATTTCAAACCACAGCGGGAAGTGACAGAGGAAGCCCTCTCCTGTTCCTCACCCCCTCACTCTGAGGAGCTGAACACAGTGAGTCCTACCATGTCCCCACAAGCATGCAGGAACAGAAGCACAGAAACGTGGGACCTGGCAGGAGTCCCCCAACCAAGTCAGCCTGCCCTAATTGCCAGTGTCTCCTGGTTACCAGAGCGCCCACAGCCATGCCAGCACTTAACAGCAGGCCTACGGACACCAGCCAAACGTCTCAAGACTACCTCCCCAAGTTTCATTTTTCAGCAATTAAAACATTTTCTAAAGAGGATTGAATCCTAGTGTAGTGAATTGCTACATCGAAAAGATTTGGCTCAGTGTTTTTTAAAGTTCTGTGAAATGGCTACTCCCATCAGTGATTCACTTATGTTACTATGGCTTTAAACAAAACAGCCACTTAAAAAGATCATGTTTTAATGCACCAGAAAAAATCATGTTGAACCAAAGAATCAAAACTACTTTTGCAAAAAAAAAAAGAGGGAATTGAGTCCACTTGTAAGCGGGAGATTTAATTTCTTCTGTAACAGTATTAAGAGGTGAGAACTTTAGAGATAGGTATGAGGGCAGATTTTTACTATGGGTATGGGTTCATTATTGTGGGAGTGGGTTCCTTCCTTATAAGAGGTGAGGGTTCCCCTCTCCTGTTCCTCTCTCCCCTCTCCATCTACCCTTTTCCTCCCCTGCCTTGCCTCCTCTCCTTCTTTTCTGTTCATCATGTTAGGGAACATGGTGTCTCAGAAAACTCATAAGCCAAAGGAAAAACAAATGAACACAAAAGAAAGCAGAGGTCTTGTCAGCAGTGCTGAACTGTGAGAGAGAACGAAGCTTCCCAAAAACATCCCTTTACCTCCCTTTCTCTTCACCAGACTGTTCTGTTTCTTTAAATCAGAAAAAAATCTGGAAAAGTGTGCTTATCGTGAATCTGAACTGTAGACCGTCCCAGGAGTCAAAATACATTTGTAAGCAGGATATGTTTGTGTAAAAAAGTAGCCGGTGGAGAACAAGGTAGGCAAAGGGTGGACAGAGGTGTGGAGGGCACCCTGGGTGGGAATATAGAGGCAGACAGAACACCTGGCGGCCGGCCAGGAAGCTGGCGGAGGCACAGCTCGGCAGGTGAGGGACATGGATGCACCTGAACCTGGCTGGAGAGCAGACAGCACGCACAGGGATGGGGAATGTGGCAGATAGGGAACAAGATTCACTAGGGGTGGGGGGGCGATGTGGGCCCCCAGGCGGGATCGCGGCAGCAAGTGGTCACTGATAGACAGAAACTGTGATGGGCAGAGGACAGAGGACATGGTGAGTGGGGGCCACAGCCTGCAGCCCCACAGTACGCTCGGATTCCCAAGGAAGGCCCTGTCAGAAAGCTCTCCGTGCCTCGACTGCACCCAGTGGAGCAGATAAATGTGTCCTACCAGGCACCCAGAGTGGACCACCCCACTTAGGTTCCCAGGGTCACTCTGGCTGCTTCTTTCCCTGTGAGCTCCCTTCTCTGCTGGCTCCTCAGGTTTTGCTCTCGCCTTTTGCTTCTATTTGTTTGTTGCTGGCAAATAAGGAATAGATGAGGAATAAGTAATCTTCTAAAGAAGCCAAGTTGTGCCTTTTGTTCATGGCCCCCAAGTCAGGTTAGGGAAGGTGTCTGGAAAGATACAATTAAGAATCTTTTCTCTAATATACAGAAGCTAACCCACAATAAGGGGGTGGGGTGAGGGGAAGGATAGAAATGCAGTGGATTAGACAATGGGAAATGTCAGGAATGGAGGGGGATAAGCAAAGGGAAGACAGTGGAAGGAATCTGGCATAATTTTCCCATGGACATATGAAACCAACACAGTGAATCCCAGCACCATGTACACCCATAAGAATGGGACTCTAAAATAAGGTATATTCCACGTTGGTATAATTATATCAAAATGGATTCTGCTGCCACATATTGTCGTGATGGACATGACTAAAACACTCAGGGGTCACTCCGAGGGAACTGGGCTACGCGAAACAACCGCACAAGAGACAGAGATACCTTTTTCTTTGGGGGTACTGTGATGGCTCCTCTGACCTTAAGGGTCCGAAGAGAGAGAGAGAGAGAGAGAGAGAGACAGAGAGAGAGAGAGAAAGCACTCATGCTGACCCCTTTTATTGAGGAGAAGCCATTGAAATGAGGCAAGGGCTTAGGTTTCAAGAGGCTGAGTCTAGCTTCCTGATGTCTGTGTCAGCAGGTTGACTGACAGCTAGGAAGGCCACACCCAAGGCCAGAGTAAGAGAAGGGGACACACAAAGGGCGTTTCCATGGAACATTCTATCCCAAACTGGGCAAGGGGTAATATCACCAAGGAACAGGTGAGCGTAGCTGGATCCCTGGGGATGTAGGAAGGCACGCCCGTGCACAAAGACACATTTGCGTTATCTCTACTTTCAAGATTGGGGCTTCCGTCTTCTGTCACTTAAGCAACCAGATCACGGGGTGACTGACAGTTCCTCAGCTGACCAGGAGGGGAAGGAAATGCTGGTCACGTGCTATGTCAGCCTCCCACAATGTATAACTAAAAAGAACCAATAAATTTTAAAGTAAAAAAGGACCTTCACTAGGTTTTCTTTAATTCCTAACATACACACAATGTAGAAGTCTAGAGGGAGGGAGGAAAGATATGCAAAGAAACAAAAATATTATGATGACTGGAGGCACAAGCAAAGAAAATGCATAGCCCTCACTATCATTTCAGACCCAGATAACATAGCAGGCCAACACATAAAATGACTCCTTAAGGCTGGGCTTGGGGGTGCACACCGGTAATCCCAGCAGCTTGGGAGGCTGAGGCAGGAGGATCCCGAGTTCAAAGCCAGCCTCAGCAAAAGCAAGGTGCTAAGCAACTCAGTGAGACCCTGTCTCTGAATAAAACACAAAATAGGGCTGGAGAGGTGGCTCAGTGGTTGAGTGCCCCTGAGTTCAATCCCCAGTATGCCCTCGCCCTCCCCCCACCAAAAATAAAAAAGAAACGTCTTTAAGAATTACAAGGACAAAATAGAACAAATGAGCACCCCGGAATGTTTTAATGTACCCCATTTTAATATACATGTTTAACAGACTAAGTACATGAAAATAAAGATATAAAAGATCTGAATGATATCAGTCCTTGGTTCAGACTGTCTCAGACTAGTGCTTGAGGGGTACATAGAGTAATTAACCATAATTAAATTGTGAAGAAGAAATGAAATGTTAATTTTGAATCTTCCCCATAAATCTTCCCTCTCTGCTTCGCTTGGAGAGGCTACACAGGAAGACTGAAGTGCACAGTCCCTGAGACCAGACCTCCTAGGATTGCTTGGGTCCCCTTGTGTCAGTAATGGTGTAACCTCAGCATCTCATTCTGCCTTAGTCATCATCTTCTTTAAAGCTGGGGAACAGTGGCCTCAAAGTGTTATTAGTGATTACAAAATACACATAAAATGCTTAGGAGCCAGGCACCATGGCATGCACCCGTAATCCAAGTGACTCAGGAGGCTGAGGAAGAAGGATCATAAGTTTGAGGCCAGCCTCAGCAGCATAGAAAACCCTGTCTCAAAAAAACAAATAAATAAACAAATAAATGAAAAGGACTAGAGATGTAGTTAAGTGGTAAAGTATCTCTGGGTTTAATCCCCAGTACCAAAATAAAAAATTTTTTACATTTTTTAAATTTTAAAAGAATGCTTAGGAGAGTGCCCACAACATAGTAAATTTACAATAAATATTGGTTATTATTATTATTACTACTATATTACAAGTACCTGGCCCCAAGGCTTAAAAAACAATATTAAAAAGAAAGGCTGTGGTGAGTATAGCTCAGAACCAAAGAATGAGCTCAATATTTGGAAGGCCTGGGTTCAATACTCAGCACCAAAAATTGAGTGAGAGTGTGTGTGTGTGTGTGTGTGTGTGAGCGCGCGCGCGTATGTTGTGTGTGTATGTGTAAGACAGAGACAGAAAGAAAGAAGAGAATTCTGTCTTCTAAAGAAGAAACAGTTTGAGAGATTTGTAAGTTCAACTCCATAAGTGAGGAGGCACCCATAGAGAGGAAAGTAAAAGAAACCTTCACTCAGAAAATTACAAAGACAATTCCCACTTTGTACTACTCAAGATCTTTTCAGTACATGTAAGAAAAAACCCAGCTCAGCCTATCTTTAAAAAAAAAATAAAATAAACACTTAGCTGGAATTCCAAGAGTTAAGATCACTTGGGAAGCAGCGACCAAGGAGCTCTTCCATATTGTGGAGTTCTACCTTCCCTTCTTTCTGCTCTGTTAGTTCCATCTCCTCATGACTGAAATTTGGTCTCCTTTTAGAATAGACATTCATTGGCTTAGATAAATGGGGAAGGAAGGGAAGGGGAGATAGGAACAGGAAAGAAGGAATGGAACGTAACTTCCCTACGTTGGTATATAAATTCACGACCAGTGTAACTCCACATCATGTACAACCACCAGGGTGGGAAGTTGAACTCCATGTATGTATAATGTGTCAAAGTACACTCTACGGTCATGTATATCTAAAAAAAAAAAAAAAAATCAGACTTAACGCTTCCTCATTCTCACCTAGCAAGAGGTTCCACTATTTCTGTACTCCCTTCCAGGAAGACTGCGCTGATCCCAGGAAGCAGATAGTAGACCATAGAAAACAGGAGAATTTCAAGAGAATGTAGGTGAGAATAAATGCTGCACCACTCCATCTGCAGTCTCCCCAAGTGGGTTTTCCAGAATGCAATGGCTGCACAGTTAATCCACTCTGTCTGCTACACACACACACACACACTTTGGGATAAATTTGCCACGTGTTCAAGTGAGCCAGTGCTGCCCACAGAGTGGTCACTGAGTTATTCTGCCAGAACCACTTGCTGATCTAACTAAAAGCCTGAAGTGAGTAACTGGCTTCTCATTTGATCCTTTTCAGCCAAGTATTTCTGTGTTGGGTGCCATGAAAAATCCATGTGGATGGTTCCAGCAGCCTCAAGATGGAGATGTGGCCCAGAAGGCATGGACTCGCTGAGACAAAGAAAGACTGGGTCCAGAGTCCCATTGCTGACCCAGGCTGAATCATGCCTCATCCATCCTACTTCCTCAGATCCACAGTCCTGATTTCATAAATTACAAAGCTTACTAAATTCATCCAAAATCCTGACAAAACATTTTTTTCCAAGTCTGGTCTATTTCCAAAGGTGAAAAAGTCTAAATTATAAAATATTACAATGTCTCAAAGAAAGTAAACAAAGGCGAATTAGGTGAAATATCATGGAAGTTTATAAAAACCCCTTCACAGAATAAAGAATTCCCAAGAGCATTTTGTCTGGTTCAAATTAATAACTGACGCTATGATTAAAACACCATTTGCATGAATCCTCCAGTTACTCCACATCATGAGAAAGGTCAAGGCTTGACCATTTGTGCTGTATGGTTTGGGGCTTGCTCACATTCTTCCATTTGGAATGAGAGCTCTCCTAACTTTACCTGAGGCTCTGAACAATCAGCATTATGCACATGCTTTTTGGAATCTCAAGAACCTCCACTTCTACCCTGGAATGAAAATCCCTGTGGGCCCTAAACATTTATTTTTTTAAAATTCTGTATATATATTTTTACCATATATACACATACCCCCAAGACAAAAAATAAAAAAGAAGAAGCTGATAGAGTCAGCTATTTATTAACTGACTCAGGCAGAGTCTTTTCAGAGAATCAGAAGTTGGAGAAAACATTATTTTAAACATGCAAGTATTTATCTTGGGAACAATGAAGGGCCACTGTCACATCTGTTTAGTGGCATCTGTTTACCTTGCCAAGCACTGCCCCCAAGGGTGGCCTTGGAGAAGAGTTTTACAATTTCTCAAACGTGTTTCCTGGCATCCATTCAGATCACTCAGTTATTTTATTTCCATTTAGTTACATGGTGAATAATTTTTACAGATTTCCTTTTGCTGAACTATCCTTGCATTGCTTGTATAAATGGTCTCTATCGAGATGCACTGCCCTTTAGGGCCCTGCATTTTTTATTTGCTCACATTTTAACTGAGATCTTTGTACCTTTGTTTTTGAGTGGAATTAACCTATATATATTTTATTCTCATAAAATTTTTGTCCGATACGGGATCTGGATTCTGTAAAACATTAGAAAAAAATATGAGAACTGTTTCCTTGTTATTCTGTACTCTGAAACAGTTTAAATGATAGATATTGTCCATTCCCTAAAAAATGATGACTTTTTAGTGTTAGTCAGCTTTCCATTACTCTGAGAGAATCAACCTAAAAAGGAGGAAAGGTTTGTTTTGTTTTTGTTTTGATTTGTGGGGGGAGTGTTGTTTGTTTTGTTAGCTCGGTTTACATTTCTTTTCACATTTTTATTGGTCCTAATAGTTGTACATCGTGATGGGATTTTTGTTACATATTCATACAGGCACACAATATAACCAATATAATTTGACCAATATCACTCCCCAGCACTTTCCCCCCTTCCTCCCCTCTTCCCACTCCTTGCTCCCTTTCCTCTTGCTGATCTCCCTTTGAGCCTCATGAGACCCCCACATACTACACACCTTTTTTTTTTCCTTGTATACACTGATGGGATTTTTATTGCATATTTGTACGTGCACACAATACACAAATAATAATATGATTTGGCCAGTATCACTCCCCAGCATATCCCACCTCTCACCCTTTGGTCCCTTTCGTCTACTTATCTCCCTTTGATTCTCATGAGATCCTCAACCCTCACCTTTCTTTTTCTTTTTTCTACGCTCCACAGAGGAGAGAAAACATATGAATCTTGACCTTCTGAGTAGCTTATTTCATTTAACAAAACAGTCTCTAGTTTCACTTCCCTACAAACGACACTTTCATTTGTCTTTATGACTGACTGAATAAATTCCATTGTGTGTGTGTGTGTGTGTGTGTGTGTGTATCACATTTTCTCTATTCATTCATCTGTTGATGGACACCTAGGCTGGTTCCATAGTTTGGCTACTGTGAATTGTGCTGCTCTAAAAATGGGTAGGCATGTATCTCTGTAGTGTGATGACTTTAATTCTTCAGGGTAAATACTAAGAAGTCATATAGCTGGGTCATATGGCGGTCCTATGCCCAGTCTTTTGAGGAAACTTCATACTGGTTCCCTCCATGGTTGTACAAATCTACAATCATCACCAACAGAAAAATATTCCTTTTTCTCCATATCCTCTCCAGCATTTGTTATTTGCATTCTTGATGACTGACATTCTAACTGGGATGAGATGAGATCTTAGTGTAGTTTTAATTTGCATTTCCCTAATTACCAATGATATTGAACATTTTTTCATGTGTTTGATATCTATCTGTATTTTTTTTCTCTTGAAAAGGGCCTATTTAGTTAATTTGACATTTATTAATTGGGTTATATGATTTTTTTGGTGTTAACTTTTTAGGGTTCTTCATATATTCTAGATATTAATCCTCTGTTAGAAAGGTAGCTCTCAAAGATTTTCTCTCATTCTGTAGGTTCTCTCTTCACATTCCTGATTGTTTCCTTTGTTGTACAGAAGTTTTAAATTGATGCCATCCCATTTATAAATTCTTAGCATTATTTCCTGAGCTGAGGGGTCCTCTTGAGGAAGTTGTTCCCTGAGCTTATATTTTGGAGTGTTGACCCTACATTTTCTTCTAGGCCTTGCATAGTTTCTGATCTAATTCTTAGGTGTTTGATCCATTTTGAGTTGCCTTTTGTCCAGGATGAGAAATAAGGGTCTATTTTCATTCTTCTACATATGGATATCCAGTTTCCCACCACCATTTGTTTAAAAGGCTGTCTTTTCTCCAGTGTATGTTTTTGGCAACTTAGTCAAGCGTCAGAGGACTGTAGATGTGTGGGTCTGTCTCTATGTCTTCAATTCTGTATCATTGGTCCATGTGTCTGTTTTTATGCTAGTACCATGCAGTTTGTTACTGTAGCTCTACAGTATATTTTGAAGTCAGGTATTGTGATGCCTCCAGTATTGCTTTTTTGGATTAGGATTGCCTTGGCTATTCTGAATTTTGGAACTGTTTTTGCTAGTTCTGAGAAGAATGTCATTGATATTTTGATGGAGATTGCATTGAATCTGTATATTGCTTTTGATATTGCAGCCATTTTAACAATATTAATTCCGCCTATTCATGAACATGGGAGGTTAAAGGAGGAAAGTTGTATTTTGACTCACAGCTCCAGAGGTTGCAGGCCACCATCACTTGACCCTATTGCCTTTGGACCCATGGTGGCATAATACATTATGGCAGGAGCACCCACCTCATGACAACCAGGAAGCAAGAGAGGGAAGAAGCTAATCTCCCCATCAAAGACCCATGTCCAGTGCCCTAATTTCCTTCCATTAGGCCCAGTCTCTTAAATGCTCTACCACACCTCCTAATAGCACCATAGACTGGGGGCCAAGCCTTTAACATATGGGCCTTTGGGGGACATTTCAAATCCAAACCATAGATAGCAGTGACTATTGGAGGACTCACGGGCTGTGTGTTAGCCACAAGGGTAATTATCATGAAGATGAAATAGACCAACCCACTCAAGTTGGCTCCCTCACCATAAAGCATTGTTCAAGCATGGAACCTTGCTGTTTACCATGCACTGTTCTAATCTTGGCTGGGTCCCGGAGGTTCATGATAGTCTAATAATATTGACTTTCTCTCTCTGCAGCCCCCACTGCACTGAAATCTGGGAAGACTTAAGAGCAGAACCCCAGATAAGGCATTGCTGCCATAATATCCCTGTTCTTTTGGCTCTGGTGCCCCAAAACATAGTGGTCCCCCATCTCAGAAATCTGAGCTCGCACTGAGGCCAAGACTAGAACAAAGCACATGTGAAAGAAAGTAACAGTCTTAAGTATGTTGGTGCCAGATCGTGAATTTCTTTGGCGTCGATCGTAAAGGAAATGGGGAACCACTGAAGGTGCAGCAACAGGAGGCAAATTAACGTCAGGTTGGCGAGAGGGACGGCATCTCAGCATTTAATTGAAAAAGACTGAAAAGTTTGCTAGTTTTCCTAAAGTGGATGCCAAATGTGACAATTTAGCCAAAGGGAAGCTATTGCAGACCGCCAGGAAGAGTGTCCTCTGAGACATATCAATCCTTCCTCTGGATGTTGAATTTCTAACATTTTTGCCATTTATAAAACTCCCTGACCCCGTGATGCCTGGATGTTTTATGTTTGTCTTTCCACATGTTTCTGGAGAATAAACATGCATTGTTATTTATATCTTTTACTGATAAATGATAAACTACTTACTGATTATATCTTAGCTTACCGAACATATACACAATGTGAGTATATTATCATAAAAATAACCATTAAAATGCACAATAAAGGTTTCTGTTCCAATCATCCTAACTATATACTCATGGGGTCTGTCATACAGAAAATAATATTACTTCCATTTGGTGTGCCAAATTAAATGAAATTTGCCAAAATATTGCACTTGTCATGGTTGTCAGGCTAAACTAAATTAGTTGAAATAAAACAACTCAGAGTGGAATGATTGTGCATGTTCTCTAACCCAATTCTTGAAACCATCCACATCAAGTCGCCAAAGTTATTTTCCAGTCTTTCCGTCACAGTCTTTATGATGATTTAATCACAACCACATTCATGATGAGTGTAGGTACAGTGTTGCTGGGTGCTTCCACACATGACTTTCTAACACTACCCTGAGAAGTAGATGGTCATTACTCTGATGGGAAAACTCAAGTTCAGAGAGCTTTGTCTCTCACTTAAAGAAGTTGACTCATGAATTCCAACCAGGAGTCCTGTTAAAACAATAAATCTTTTTTTTTCTTATTATTTTATTTTTTTGTTCTAATTAGCAATACATGACAGTAGAATACATTTTGACACATCATACATAAATGGAGTATGACTCTTCACTCTTCTAGTTGTATATAGAGTTACACCAGTTGTGCAATCATATATACACATAGGATAATAATGTCCTATTCATTCTACTATCATTCCTTCATACTCCTGCCCCTCCCTTCACTCCCCTCTGTCTAATACACCTTCTTATTTTGAATTAGCATCCTCATATCAGAGAGAACATTTGGCCTTTGGTTCTTTGGGACTGGCTTATTTTACTCAGCATGATATTCTCCAGTTCTATCCATTTACAAGAGAATGCCACAATTTCATTCTTCTTCAGAGCTAAGTGATATTCTATTGTGTATATAGACCACATTTTCTTTTTCCCATTCATCTGTTGAAGGGCACCTAGGTTGGTTCCATAGCTTGGCTATTGTAATTGGAACTGCTATAAACATTGATGTGACTTTTTTGCATTGTTGCTGTAGTATGCTGATTTTAAGTTTTTTGGGTATAAACTGAGGAGTGAAGTGGATCAAATGGTGGTTCCATTCCAAGTTTTCTGAGGAATCTCCATACTGCTTTACAGAGTGATTGCACCAATTTGCAGTCCCACCAACAATGTATGAGTGTACCTTTTCCCCACATCCTTACCAACACTATTCCATTGTGCATATATGCACACACATTGTAGTATTTCATTGTGCATATATACACACATATATATATATATATATATATATGCACCACAGTTTCTTTATCCATTCATCTATTGAGGGGCATCTATGCTGTTTCCACAGTTTAACAATTTGAGCTGCTATAAACAATGAGGTAGCTGTATCTCTGAAGTGTACTGATTTTAAGTCATTTGGGTACAGATCGAGGAGTGGGATAGCTGGGACAAATGGTGATTCCATTAACCAAGTTTTCTGAAGCATCTACACACTGCTTTCCAAAGTGATTGCCCCAAATTTGCAATCCCACCAGCAATGAACCAATGTACCTTTTCCCCCACATCCTCGCCAGCACTTACTATTGCTTGATTTTTTGATAATTTGTTGTTTGTATTCTTAGTAATTGCCATTTTGACTGGAGTGAGAGGAATCTCACTGAAGTTTTAATTTGCATTTCTCTGATTGCTAAAAATATTGAATTTTTTTCATATATTTGTTGATTGATTGTATTTCTTCCTCTGTGGAGTATCTGTTCAGTTCCTTAGCCCATTTATTGATTGGGTTATTTGGTTTGGGTTTTTTTTTTTTTTGATGTTAAGTTTTTTTGAGTTCTTATATACCCTGGAGATTAATGTTCTATCTGAGGTACATGTGACAAAGATTTTCTCCCATTCTGTAGGATCTTTCTTCATGTTATTGATTATTTCTTTACTGTGAAGAAGCTTTTTTTTGTACTGGGGACTAAACCCAGGGGCACTTAACCACTGAGCCACATCCCCAGTCCTTTTTTTATATTTTATTTAGTGACAGGGTCTCCCTGAGTTGCTAAATGCCTTGCTAAGTTGCTAAGACTGACGTTGAACTTGCAATCCTCCTGCCTTAGCCTCCTGAGCCACTGGGATTACAGGAGTGCACTACCTTGCACAGCTGTAAAGAAGCTTTTTAGTTCAATTCCATCCCATTTATTGATTCTTAATTTTACTTCTTGGGCTTTAGGGTCTTGTCAAATCCTAAGCTAAATAATACCCAAGCGTCTTGAGCAAATGGGTTAGTAAAAGAAGTGCCTATACTTCTAGCACAGTTTTCAGTACTTAGGCACACTAACATCTCAAGAATTCATTTCTGCTGGAGGTGGGAGTGCACACCTGTTATTCCAGCAATCCAGGAGGTCAAGTGAGGAGGATCACAAGTTTGAGGCCAGCCTCAGAAACTTAGTGAGGAATTAAGCAAATTAACAAGATCCTGTCTCAAAATAAAAATTTAAAAAGGACTGGAAATATAGCTCAGTGGTTAAGTGTCCTTGGGTCAATCCCCAGTGGCCAAAAAAAAAAAAAAAAAGAGAGACAGAGAGAATTCATTTCATTCCTTATACATCCAACAGATATGTGCTAAGCACATGCTATGTTGCAGATTCTAAGCGCTTGGGGCATATCCATGAGCAAAACATGCCTTACCTCCTAGAGCTCACATGCTAGTAAGGGAAAGCAGTTGACAAGCCGTAATTGACAAGTAAGCAAATCAAATAGTACTTCAGAGTGGCTAAGTTCTGCAGTGAGATGAGAGTGGGGGAATATGCTACAATGTTAAGAAGGACGGATATAGGCCTCATGAAGAAAATTATATTTGAGCAAAGGATTGAAGGAGAATATCCAGGGAGGAGTGTTCCAGAAAGTGGTAAGCAGCAGGGTGAATGTTCCCAATGTGGTGTGTGCATGGTATCCCAGAAAAATAACAAGGAATGAGGCTGGAATGAGGGGAGGGCACAAATGTGTGAGGTTAGAAAGATAAGAAGAGACTGTGTACAACTGGAAGGATTTCAGCCTTTGCTCTCAGTGAATTGGAAGATGTTGCGATATTTTGAGCAGAGGAGGGTTTGTGAGCTCTCTGAAGGGTTAGTAGTCACTCAAGTTGATCCCTTGAGAGCAGACTAGTAGGGTAAAGGCATAAACAGGGGAAGCTGTAAGGAGCTTTTGCAATGACCTTCAGCAAAAAGATGCAGTGCCTTGGACCTGGTGATGGTGGAGGAGGAGGCAGGTGGTTGGATTCTCTACATCCTTCCAAAGGAGTCAGATTTCCTGAGGGGGTGGTAGATATTTTATCAGATATCATAAGCATATCTTTTTTCACAAAAGATAGTCAAGGAAATCAACCACTTTGTTGTGCAGAGTATTGTCACTGAGTTGATCTGTTGAGGATGTTGAGGATGTTGAGGATGGAGAACCCAAGACCACTGGACCAGAGGCTATAAGTTTAGGTTTTATGAGTTTAGCAACTTCTTGTCTGAGTACATTACCCTATTATTCAGAAGGTCATAAAGGATTTCCTTACATATTGTTGGAAAACAGCTGGAATTTTTCTTAATTAATGCAGAAATTTTATGTATTTATGAGGTTCCCATATGATGATACATGTATACATTGGGCAACATTCAAATCAGTGTAAGCTCAATAAATAAATTTAGCAAAATATGGGTTAGGGTGGTAGTTCAGTGGTAGAGTGCTTGCCCAGCATGTGTGAGGTACTGGGTTTGATTATCAGCACCACATATAAATAAATGAATAAAATTAAGGCCCATCAACAACTAAAAATACATATAAGAATTTTGTCTTTTAATTAGCAAAGTAGCAGTTTACAAAGTCAACAAACAAAAGTCAATATTTTTCCTCTACACCAATAGTAAACCTGATGAGAAAAAAATCAGGAAAACAATCCCAGATACAATAGCCTCAAAAAAATACCTAGGAATAAATCTAACCAAAGAGGTGAAAGACCTCTACAATGAAAACAATAGAATGCTGAAGAAAGCAATTGAAAAAGACACAAAAAGGTGGAGACCTCCAATGTTCCTGGAGAGACAAAATCAATATTGTTAAAATGATCATACCAGTTGGGTGTGGTGGCACATCCCTGTAATCTCAGTAGCTAAGGAGGCTGAGGTCATAGGATCACAAGTTCAAAGCCAGCCTCAGCAATTGCAAGGCGCCAATCAACTCAGTGAGACCCTGTGTCTAAACAAAATACAAAATAAAGCTGGGGATGTGGCTCAGTGGTTGAGTGCTCCTAAATTCAATCCCTGGTACAAAAAAAAAAAAAAAAAAACGGTCACACTACCAAAAGCAACATACAGTTTCAATGCAATCCCCATCAAAATACCAATAACATTCTTCACAGAACTAGAAAAACATGATCCTAAAATTTTTTTAGAAAAATAAAAGACCAAAATAGCCAAAGCAATTCTAAGCCAAAAAAGCAATGCTGGACGCATCACAATACCTGACTTCAAATTATCCCACAGAATTTTAGTACATGGGGGTGGGGGGATACATGCACCAATGGAGCAAAATAGAAGACACAGTGACAAACCCACATGGACACAGATATATGATCCTTGAAAGGGGCACCAAAAGCACACAGAGGAGAAAAGAACGCTTTTTTAACAAATGGTTCTGGGAATACTGGGTATCCATATGTAAAAATGAAACTACAGCTCTTTCTTCACTCTGCACAAAAGTCAACTCAGAAAAGGATCAAAGACCTAGGAATTAAACCAGAAACTTTGCAACTCCTAGGGAAAAAACATAGGCTCAACACTCCAACATATAAACACAGGCAACAACTTCCTCAATAGGATCTCTAAGGCTCAGGAAATAACGCCAGGAATTAATAAATGGCATGACGTCAACTTCAAGTTTTACACTGCAAAGAAACAATTAGGAATGTAACAACAGAACTTACAAAATGGGAGAGAAAATCTTTGCTAGCTACTCTTCTGGCAGAGGATTAATATCTAGAATATATAAAGAAGTAAACACCACCAAAAAAAAACAAATAACTCAATTAATAAAAGGGCAAATGAATTAAACAGTTTTCAAAAGAAGAAATACAAATGGCCAATAAATATATGAACAAATGTTCAACGTCTTTAGTAATTAGGGAAATACAACTCTAAACTATTCTGAGATTTCATCTCATTCCAGTTAGAATGGTGCCATCAAGAATACAAATAATAAGGAACTGGGGTTAGAGCTCAGCGGTAGAGCACCTATCTCACACATATGACGCACTGGGTTCAATCCTCAGCACCACATAAAAAAATTTTTTAAAAGTAAATATAAAAAACTTTTACAAAAAAAAGAATACAAATAATAAGAAATAATGGAGAGGATGTGCAGAAAATGGAACACTTTTACACTGTTGGTGGGATTGTGAATTTGCAGAACCACTGTGGAAATCAGTATGGAGTTTCCTCAAAAGACTAGACATGGTACCAACAAAGAAAAGCCCAGGACCAGATGGATTCTCAGCCAAGTCTTACCAGACCTTCAAAGAAGAACTTAAACCATTACTCAAATTTTTCCAGAAATAGAAAACAAGGGAACTCTTCCAAACTCATTCTATGAAGCCAGATATCAAAACCAGACACAGAGACATCAAGGAAAGAAAATCTCAAATCAATACCCCTGAAAACATAGATGCAAATATCCTTAACAAAATACTGGCCAATCACATACAAAAAAAAAAGTATTAAAAATATATTGTACCATGATCAAGTGGGGTTTATTCCAGGGATGCAAGGTTGGTTCCATATAGAGAAATCAATAAATATAATTCATCATATCAAGAATTACATGATTATCTCAATAGATGCAGGAAAAGCATTTGATAAAATTCAGCATCCATTCATTGCTCAAAATACTAGAAAAACTAAGGATAGTAGGAGCATATTTCAACATTGTAAAAGTTATATATGCTAACCCCAAGGGCAACATCATTCTAAGTGGATAAAAATTGAAAGCATTCCCTCTAACAACAGGAACAAGATATGGATGCCCTCTTTCACCACTTCTACTCAACATAGTGCCTGAAACCCTAGCCAGAGCAATTTGACAAAAGAAATTAAAGGGATATAATTAGGAAAACAAGAGTTCAAACTCTCCCTATTTACCAATGACATGATTCTATATTGAGAAGATCCAAAAAAAACTCCACTGGAAAGCTTCTAGAACTCATAAATGAATTCTGCAAAGTGGCAATAATACAAAATCAACACCAATAAATCAATTGCATTCTATATAGTAATGACAAATCATCTGAAAGAGAAATCAGGAAAAATATTCCATTCACAATAGCCTCAAAAGAAAAAAAAAATACTTGGGAATCAATTTAACAAAAGAAGTGAAAGATCTCTATGATGAAAAGTACAGAAGAGGGCTGGAGTTGTGGCTCAGAAATATAGTGCTCGCCTAGCATGTGCGAGGCCCTGGTTTCAATCCTCAGCACCACATAAAAATAAATAAAATAACGATATTGTGTCCAACTACAAATAAAAAAATAATTTTTAAAAAAAGTACAGAAGACTCAAGAACAAAACTGAAGACCTTAGAAAGTGGAAAGATCACCCATGTTCTTGGATAGGCAGAGTTAATATTGTCCAAATGGCCATGCTACCAAAAGTGTTATACAGATTTAATGCAATTCCTATTAAAATCCCAATGACATTCTTCATAGAACTAGAAAAGGCAAAAATTCATTTGGAAAAATAAAGGACCCAGAATAGCCAAAGCAATCCTTAGCAAGGAGCAGCAGGAGGCATCACAACACCAGACTTTAAATTACACTACAGAGCTATGTAACAAAACAGCATGGTATTGGCACCAACACAGGCATGTAGACCAATGGAACAGAATAGAAGACACAGATAAACCCACATAAATATATATCTCATACTAGACAAAGGAGTCATAAATATACATTGGAGAAAAGATAGCCTCTTCAACAGATGATGCTGGGAAAACTGGAAATTCATATGCAGTATAATGAAATCTAACCCCTATATCTCACTGTTCACAAAACTCAACTCAAAGAGAATCAAAGACCTAGGTATTAGACCAGAGACTTGCACCTACTAGAAGAAATGTAGGCTCTCTATCATGTCATCTCAGGAACAGACTCAAGTACAAGAATTAATAAATGGGTTGGTATCAAACTAAAAAGCTTCTTCTCAGCAAAGGAAACAATTAGGAATGTGATCAGAGAACCTGCAGAATGGGAGAAAATCTTTGCTACCTGCACCTCAGATAGAGCAATAATCTTCAAGATATACAAGAACTCAATAAACTTAACACCAAAAAACAAATAACCCAATCAATAAGTGGGCTAAGGAACTGAACAGACACTTTACAGAAGAAGAAATACAACTGATCAAAAAAATATATGAAAAAAAATGTTCAACATCTCTAGCAATAGAGAGATGCAAATTAAAACTACACTGAGATGTCATCTCACTCCAGTCAAAACAGCAATTATCAAGAATACAAGCAATAAGTGTTGGCAAGGATGTGAGGGGAAAGGTACACTCACACATTACTAGTGGGACTGCAAATTGATACAACCACTCTGGGAAGCAGTATAGCGATTCCTCAGAAAATGTGGAATGGAACTACCATATGATCCAGGTTTCCCACTCCTTGGTTTATACCCAAAGGACTTAAAATCAGCATACTATAGTGACACAGCCATATCAATGTTTATCACAGCTCAATTTACAGTAGCTAAGCTATGGAACCAACCTAGATGTCCTTCCACAGATGAATGGATAAAGAAAATGTGGTATATATACACAATAGAATATTACTCAGCCCTAAAGAAGAATGAAATTATGGCATTTGCTTATAAATGGATGGAACTGAAGAATATCATGCTAAGTAAAATAAGCCAGTCTACCCCCTCAAAAAAAAAAAAACCAAAGGCCAAATGTTCTCTGATATGTAGAAGCTAAACCACAACAAGGGGGAGTGGGGAGGGGGAGAATAGAAGTTCATTGGATTAGACAAAGGGAAATGATGGGAAGGGAGCGGGGATGGGAATAGGAAAGTCAAATGAAATGGACGTAACTTTCCTTTGCTCATATATGAATATAAACCAATATGTAACAACAAATCTCACTATTTTGTATGATATTAATGCATCATTTTTTTAAATGGAGGGAAAAAATCATGATAAGCTCAGTTGGTATTATAGACAGTTAAGACAGTAGTAGATATTCAAATCGTCGACACAGGAGTTTGAAAAGTTGGAAGTATTATTCTAGGCCCAGGAGTCAAAATCAGTACATGGACCTTGGACCCTAAGCCAAGCAGGAATTCTTTTTTGTTGTTGTCGTTATTAATTGTAATTATCATCTTTTTTTCCTTTTTATTGGTGCATTATAATTATACACAATAGTGAGATTTGTTATGATATATTCATATGTGCACATAATAAAACTGTATGATTTGATCAATTTCATTCCCCAGTACCTCCTCTTTCCCTCCCCTCCCTTCCCCTCAACCCCTTCTTCTATTCTACTGGTCTCTCTTCTACTTTTTTTTATTTGTTCTAATTAGTTATACATGACAGTAGAATGCATTTTGACATATAGTACACAAATGGAGCAGAACTTCTCATTCCTCTGTCTGTACATGGTGCAGAGTCACTCCAGTAGTGTCATCATACATGTATACAGGGTGATCATGTCTGTCTGGTTCTACCATCCTGCCCATCCCCATACTCCTGCCCTTCCCCTCACTCTGCACAATCCAAAGTTCCTTCATTCTTCCCTACCCCCACCCCCACTATGGATTAGCATCCACTTATCAGAGAAATCATTCGGCCTTTGGGTTTTTTGGAATTGGCTTATTTCTCTTAGCATGATGTTCTCTGGTTCCATCCATGTACTTATAAATGTTATAATTTCATTTTTCTTGAAGGCTAAGAAATATTCCATTGTGTATATATACCACATTTTCTTTATCCATTCATCTGTTGAAGGACACCTAGGTGGGTTCCATAGTTTAGCTATTGTGAATTGTGCTGCTCTAAACATTATGGGGCTGCCTTACTATAGTATGCTGATTTTAAGTCCTTTGAGTATAAACTGAGGAGTGGGATAGCTGGGTCAAATGGTGGTTAGATTCCAAGTTTTCTAAGGAATGTCCATACTGCTTTCCAAAGTGGTAGCACCAATTCGTAGTCCCACCAGCAATGTATGTACCTTTTTCCCCACATCCTAACCAACACTTATTATTGCTTGTATTCTTGATACTTCCAAGCAGGAATTCTAAAGCAAAAATATATCCTTGACAATTAGCCCTTAATGACTGGAGCCAGTCCTGGGGCTGAGAGGAGATAGCTTCTCCCAGGCATTGCACCCTGTGGATAGGGGACTATGACCTAGACAAGGAGGACCAGTCACCACCTTCTCCTAGGACCCACAGTGCATGCAGTCCATGATACTGCCACCCATCTTGGCCCTAGTTCACCCTCTGCTTGTGTATGCACACCCAAAAACATCGTGACAGTTTTGAGGCCAGTGGAAATCCCTAAGGACTGATCCAGGAGTTAACAACATAATTCTGTCAAGGACCTGGGATAGTTTGGATAAGCAACCCCCAAAGTGGTTTCATGGTCTGGTCTTCAGTCTTTGGCACTATTGGTAGAGGCTTTAGGAAGTTAGGTCTTTATAGCCATGCCCTTCTCTTCCTCTTTCTTGGCTTCCTGGCTGACATGAGGTAAACAGACATCCTCCACACTTCCGTCATGTTGTACTGTGCCACCACAGACCAAAACAACAGGGCCAAGTAACTGTGAACTGAAAACTAGGAAATCATATGTCAAAATAGGCTATTCCTCCTTTTAAGTGGATTCTCTCAGGTATGTTGTTACAGCAATGTAAAGCTAACTAACACAGGGCCAGATAATAAATAGAGTGTCTAGCATGACTTCTCAACTCTTGTTTTGTAGGACAGAAAAATCCAGAAATGATACGAAAACAAATGAGTGCAGTTGTGTTCCAATTAAAAAAAAAATTATATATATATATATATATATATATATATATATATATATATATTTATGAACACTGAGTTTTGATTTTTATTTCATTTTGACTTGTCAAAAAATTCAACCATTTTTAAAATGTAAAAACTATTCTGATTTTTCTGGCCAAACAAAAAATAGGCGGTGGTTGAATTTGATCCTCCAGCTATAGATTGAGGACCCTTGAACCCATGTGTCTTGGGGCTCCAGTGACTGTGGTAGAAGGGAGGCCCTGGTTCCCTGCTCCATTTGGGTACAGCCAGGCCAAGCACAGAGCTTGCAGGTGGTGCTAAATGCAGTTGTCTTTATGCTGGGCCCTCAGCTTAACAGTGACTGATGTAAATCAGTTATGCCCTGTGAGAGTCCTGGCAAATGAATCAAGAGATGCTACACACCGCAAGGCACCTCTTCTTCATGGCACTTTACTGCCATCTGCTGGAATATTGCTATAAAATATTCAGCTATGAGTTTGTATCGTGCCTCTTGGAATTTTGCAAAGTGTTGTTTACTCAGCTTAAGCTGTGGCCCTGCATTCAGGAAATACAGAAGAGAAATCAACAAATTCATGGAATTCCCAGAAGTCATCGTGCAAATAGCAAAAATATCTCAATCCCATATCTTTCTAGAGTTTGGGGGAGAGGAAACAGAAGGGAAAAGAGAAGAGGAAAGGAAGTCATCTGGTGCTCTGCAGATAGGGGAGGTGGTTTGCAAATAAGTGAAAGTCCCACAGACATGCCTCAATCAGATAGATACTAGAGATGAAGAGAAAGGAAGAGTCCATCCACACCTCCTACTAAGCATCACTTGGTGACTCTGCTCAGCTCAGGGCTCTGCATGGCACTGGGTTCTGTTAATTCCAAAGGACTTCAGGGAGAACCAGGAGAACCTGAGAGAGGCTATGTTTTCCCTCCAACACTGACCTGGGTCAGCACTTACCCCACTCCTGCCTCAGATTTTGTCCCTTAGTGGGAATCACACTACTAGATGTTGCTATCTCGTGACGGTTGTATTACAACATCATAATTATGATGAACAATCCTTCATCTAAAAGGCTGTAGAAATAACAGGAGGTGAAAGGAGAAGGATCGGTTAAACTGCAATAGTGAACGGTAACAGGAAAGCCATGAAACACTGGGAGATAGTTGGTAACAGAACCCAGGCTTACAACAAATCCCTGACTATCAAATTGAAGAGGGAAAAGGTGAGAGACTGAGACCAAGGGATGTTTGTAAAAACTATAAGCTCCACTGTCTCTGATTTAAAACCAAAACATTTGCCTTTGCTCTAGGGAACAAGGGAAGAGAGAAATGGAGTCATTGTTTGGCCCTGCTCTCCCAGTCTTCTGGGTGCTTCCAGAACTTGTCAGCAAGGAAAGAGGCCAGGTCAAGACCCCACAACCAAACAGGTGTGCCCAGGATCCTCGAAGTCTTGGGAAACCTCTGCACATGTCCTAGGACATGGAGAGCCCTCTGTTCAGCCTGGGGTGGGGGCAAGGAAGGGCATCATGTACAAACATCATATCCAAATCTGATAACACAAAATTGTCCCAAAGAAAAGCAGGCAGGTCCCAGTGTTATGACAGCTGCAGAAGGCAATGCAATAATAAAGTCATCTGCATGGAGACAATGAGTCCTTTATGGTAAAAGGCTGATTTGGGGGAGTAAGGCCATACAAAGAGGCAGATTCGTCTTCAGATCTCTGGAGGAGCCCCAGGAAGGAATCATTGCATGAAGGGCTGAGTATTATGGTTCCACACACACTTTTCTGCCACAGGCTGACCAAGTGCTTGCTCAGATTTAAAAACTAGTTTCTATGACCTCATCCACTTATCATGATCCAATTTCAATGTTGATGCCTCTTTCTATGAACATAGAGTTTCTGCTGGCCCTGGCACGTGGTAGAGATATGCTTCTTGGAGCACAGAAGGACCATCCACATAATACACATGGCAGACACATCCCAGGTCTGTGCCTGACCCCAGTCTGATCTGAAAAGGAAGGCAGGAGCCTCCAGTGACTCACTGGCCAGTGCTTTCTAGAAGTATCTCAGGAGGCTCAACAGCAGGACTCTTGGGCTCTCTTCTCTCCTTCAGTCCCGGCTGCTTTTACCTCCTGCCATGCCTTCACTGCAAGTGGGCCCCCAGGAATCGGGTTCATAGGGACCAGCTACCCTTGGCCACCTTTGCAAGAATTGCTCTGTCTTCAGGACACAGGCACTGTTCCCCCATGCTAACTGCCAAACTAAAGGCATAAAATCCTCCCAGCCCCCAGCAGCCCACCACACTGTGGAACATAGATTGCCACATTCAGTGAGAATTTCCTGAAGACACAGGAATAAGCCAAGGGAAGTTTAACAGAGGTAACCTAGATGCAGGCTCTATAATGAGCCTAGAGTCCCCTAATTGACCAGCCACCTGCCTGACTCAGGACTGCCTCCATATGACCCACCCACAGCACTGCTAAGGCCAGGCTTTGGCTCCATCCTCCCCTCTTGCTGTATAACCAATGTGATCCTGCAATCTGTGCATGTGGAAAAATAAGAATTCATACCCCATTTGAATCAAATATATGATATGTCAAGATCATTGTATTGTCTTGAGCAGCCAATAAAAAAAAAACAGTTCTCAACTTATTTAGAATCTCAACATTTAGGGTGCATTTACTGTATCAAGTCCAAGTCCTGTCCTGGAATCCACCACTTCCCGGGATGAGAAGCACCCTACCTCCACTAAACTCCCGAGAAGTCCCTGGGTTTCAGATGTGGTCAGGGTTCAGGGTCATCCCTGAGCATTCCCAAGAGGCACAGAGGATGGTAATGCCACCTGGACCACAAGTGCTGGCGTACTCCTTCCATATCCTGAAGTATTCCTTCCAGCCAAAGCACTTTCCCTTCCACAGACAGAGAGACCCAGATGCACTGATGCTGTGTGGAAAGGGAATCACTGTGTAACGAGAAAATAGAGAAGATACAACCCCAGCCTCTCATTCCACAAAGACCATCTAGGTGTGAGCCTGAAGACTGAAAGGGGATGAAGCAGATAGATTCAGGGCTCAGGTGTTCATCATCCACCACCTCCCATTCTCATTCACAACATGTGCATACCTGTGACACCAAAAACTAAGGGCCTGTTTTCTTTGCATTTCTAATTGTGTCTCTCTGTGCTTTTGTCTTGTGAGTATCTCTATAAGTGTGTCTCTGTCTCTCTCTCTCTCTCTCTCTCTCTCTCTCTCTCTATATATATATATATATATGTATATACACACATATATATAAATATATATATGTATATATACACATATATATATAAATATATATTTATATATACACACATATATATATATACATATATATTTATATATACATATATACTATATATTTTATATGTATATGTATGTAGTATATATTTTATATATATAAAAATACATACACACACACACATATATATATATATCACACACACAGAGGTACCCACAAGTATGTGTATATATTTATATTTTTATATATATGTAAGGAAAATGAAAAGAAACACAGAGACGAAATGCAGAGGCAGAAAAAGGAAAGAAAGAGTGGCTGCCGCTCCAAGTGGCCAAGTTTATTTATATCAAAAGTTACATAGCTCGTTAGTACCATCACTCCATGATTATTTAGTATTTCTTTAATCAGATCAAAGTCTGGGCTGATTAAGACAGTCCCCTTTTCTGTGAGGACATTACCATAGTAACTCGATACTGCACCTGTGCATTCCAAGTGTGGGAAACAGAGCGCCTGTTACCACCCCCACCCCAGGACTTTGTTCACCAGAGGAACGCTTCCCTGTACATTTCCACGGTCAGAATACCTACATATACACACATATCTGTGTGTCTTGTGGGTACCTGTGTGTGTCTCTATGTAACTGTCTCTATGTGTCATTGTACCTGTGTTTACATCTGTCTCTGTCTCTGTTTCCGTCTCTGTGTCTGTGTGTCTCCATCTCTGTGTGTCTGTCTAGATGTGTCTCTCTGTGTGTATCTAGCTCTGAGTGTGCCCTTCCAAGGTGAACAGGGGGAGGAAAAGTTGGGAAAGAAAGACTGAGACCCTGAGACCTGCTCTCTCCTCTCCACTCCATGCTGGGTACTGCAGGCCTTCCGGATGTACCAGTTAGACTCCATTATAAAGTCTGAGGGTTTGTTTAGGACTGAGACTGAAAGACACAGCAATAAGCTCTCAGAAAGGCTGTGCCACCAGGCCTCAAGGGAGCAGTGGGAATATCAGATGAGCCCCCCAACAGTCCCCTCTCTACCCAAAAGGCATAGAAGGGGAACCTTATGTTCCTTAGGCCAAGAAGGATTGAGAAGTTGGGCACCTCAGTTAGCTCTAGAGTCTTAAAACTAGAATGTAAGGAACTACATCAAAGGCATCCCAACAGACAGTTTTCATGAGGCCAAGGTGGGTGAAGATGCTGCCACTGCCTGAGTTCACCTCTGTCCCAAGGAGCCCAGGGACCACAGACACCGTCCTAGAGCCCTACCCAGCCCTCAGCAAAGGCTCCAGAGAACGCCAAACACACATGGGAAACGGGCAAGGTCAGCAGAGACCTGGAAAGACCAGGGCCTCAGAAGGGACCTGCCCACACAAGGGTACCTCGAGGACAGTTGTGTCAAACTCTAAGCTTTACTAGCTAGTATCTGCCCAAGGATAAGGGGAGGGGCAGCCAGAGAGTTTAAACCTAAAAGAGCTGAGTAATCACTAACTTGGCAGAATTAACCAGGAAGTGGTTGACTGGTCTCTATTGACCATAAAAGAGAAGCAAGACAAGAATCATGAAAATAATGGGAGTTTTTTTATACCCAAGTCCTCTGAGATCTTTGGACACTGCAAGGCATTTCTCACAGTCAGCTAGTCTGTTCTAACTCCCCGGAATAACTAACTCCCCACCAGGACAGCACCAGGCAGAATCCACATCCTCTTTCCTTTCCCAAAGGGACACATCTGTGGTAAGTTGTCCTACCAGTGTGACAGAAGTCCAAAGCAAAGGGGAGAAAGTTCCAGCTCCACTCCGTTGTAATCTATGCTCCTGGCTAGAGCTAAAATCAATAAACTTCAAGCCATAAAACAGAAACCAAGCCTCTGCGAGCTTTTCTACAGTTTGACTTGTCGGGTGTCCTTCAGTGTGACCACATCGCCCTCTGCTGGAAGCTTCAGAACCGCCAGGCCCTGGGCGGCTCTAGGGTGACAGCTTTTGCGGGCTCAGCGTGATACTGTTTCAAATGCACTTGCCAGGCCATCTAAGTAGCATGGTTCTCAGGGCTTGGAAATCACCGTGTGTCAGTTAGTGACTCAGGCCTGAGGACAACCAGATACCCAGAGCGCAGACCAGGCAGATGGACTATGGGTGCTGAGCCTGGGCCAGCAGACAGCTCAAGTAGGTGACCTTTGTCTCTGTGTGGGGACTGTTGTAGCTGGGTCTCCCAGAGCTATAGTCTCCACTCACAAAAGAGGAGGCAGGGCAGGAGTCTGAGGTGACTTCCTTCTGCGCCCCGGGAAGCTGCTAGGACCAGGTTAGGGAGGGGACCCATAATCTCTAAGAAGGCAGGGATACCTCTGAGGAAACTTCAGAGAGGAGGGCAGCAACCGAAGCCACACAGTAAGAAAGAGAGAATAGTGTAACAGGCACTAAAGAAGGAGAGGAGGAGGAGGAGGAGGAGAACGACTTTATTAAATTTCACATTCAAAGCATCCTAAATGTTCTACAGCATAGGAATGAACAAGTTTAATACATATACAAAATTATACTATTTGCCTCTCTACAATGATGTTTTAGAGTTTGTTATAATTTGGGGAAATTAGGTTATAGTTAATAATATCCATTAACTGAAGTCAATTTTTATTTACTAATATGACCACATGCGTATTTTTCAAATGCATTCAAAAGTACACAGAAATTTCAAGGTGGTTTTATTTTCTGTTTGACAAAATTCATGACACAATTTTTCCTCTTTGTATTTTTCTGTATTTCTCATCTTTGTATTAAAAAAAGAGAAAGAGGAGCTGGGGTTATGTAGCTCAGTGATAAAGGGCTCGCCTAGCACATGTGAGGGACTGGGTTCAATCCTCAGTACCAGTACCACGAAGAAGGAGGAGGGGGGGGGAGGAGGAGGAGGAAGAAGGAGGAGGAGGAGGAGGAAAGGGAGGAAGGAAGAAAGAAAGGTATTGTGTCCATCTACAAAAAAAATTAATGAGAAAAAATTTGAAACATTTGGAAAGAATATAGCAAAAGTACAAGTTCCCCAAGAAGACATGCAGGTTCCACTTTAATGTCATATATATCTAAAAAGAACAAATTTAAAAAGAGGGGGGAAAAAAAACAAAAAAGAAGGAGGAGGACGAAGAAAAAGGAAAAGGAAGGAGAAAGAAGAAGAAGGAAGTGGGAGGAAAAAAGAGAGGAGGGAGAGAGGACACACAGGTTAGAATGTGACCCGTGCAAAAAGCAAATTCCATCTGCTTCTCAAAGAGGTCTGGGCATCTGCATGATGCCTGCCTCCTTCGAAGGACCAGATGCACAAGAGCTGAGGGCTGGCATTTGACTGTCCTCACTTCCTCTCAAACAGGAGGGTGCTGTCTGCTGCGGAAAGGGTAGCAGCATGAGAAGACCACAGATTCTGGGGAGTGGAAGAGAGACCTAAAGAGAGACACGTAGGAGACAGAGTCACGTGCTCAGAAGCATGAATACTGGTGCTGGACGGCCGGGGCTGCAAGGTGCCACCTCCTGGCTTTAGAGCAAAGGACAACCTCTACCTTATTGCCTCCATGAGTGACTGTCCTCCCAAAAGGTACTAATGACTACCTGCCTCCTAAATCTGTGGCGAGAGGTACACAAATCAGCATCCACGGAGCCCCTGGCAAAGGCCAGCACAAAGCAAGTACGCAGCAAGAAAACGGTCCGCAGGGGTAGCTGACGAACTTTGGAACTGGGCATGCGCACTGCCTTCCCAGTCCATAGCCGTTAGGTGTAACTTCCAGGAATGAAAGACCCACAGAGAATCCATTCGTGCAAAGTGTGGATGGAAACTGAAAATTCTCCCACTCTGCCTAGACTTCTTGCTCACAGGTCTTTATTCAGGACTTTTCACAGTGTTCTGAATTGTTCCCTGCATAAATACTATCTTAATTATAAAGGGAAAATTTTTAAGTTTAATTATTTACCTAAATCTCACTACTCTCAAATTATCCTTTGCCTTTTCAAAATGTCTACCTCCTATCCTTCCTCTCGTTCACATATATTTTGACATAGTGCCAGTTAAGCATTAACTCATATTCTAGGTTTTTTTATGGAAATGAGTTTGGGGGTAGGTGGGTAGGAAAAGTCAGATTAAATACATATGAAGGTGATGTAGCTCAGTGGTAGAGCAATTGCTTAGCATGTGCAAGACCCTGGGTCTTATCTCCAGCCTTTTAAAACTAAATAAAATAAAATAATAAATGTATTTGAACCGAGGTAGCATCATGAAGCTCCTTTGCAGGCACAAAGACAAGAACTGAGGGAGGAATCACCACTGGACTGTATAACAAGTGCTAGATTGGTTGAATATCCCTTTTCAGAAATGGTTGGGACCAGAAGTGTTTTAGATTTTGGAGGTTTTCAGATTCTGGAATATTTGCATAGAACTCTACCAGTTGAGCATCTCTAAACCAAAAAAATCTACCTAGGAATTTTCAAATAGGGATTCACACTAAGGATGCTCAACCTGTATTCTGAATAGCCAATCATCAAGAGCAAAATCAAACTCACATAAATCATTTGAGAAAATATTCACCCAAATGAATTTGGTGTGAGTGTGAAAGTTTTGCAATGGATTTGCACAAATTACCAAGTAATAAATGGGGACACTGTCATTCAAACAATAAATAAACAGATAAAATTAGGTGGGCCCTGTAACTACTTACTTGAAGGGGGTGAGAAATTAAAGAAAATCACTAAACCCAAGTAAGAGAGGATATGTTATTAACAAATCAAATGGAATAAGAGAAATGAATACAAAACACACACACACACACACACACACACACACTTCGAGAGAAGATAGTATCATTTTAACACCACACTTTAGGTCACAGAATAAATAATAAGGAATAGGAAAATCAGGGGAAGTGGATTGAGGGAAGCCAAAATCATTAAAGTCTTACACTTACATAAAGTACAAATAAAGTCTGATATATTTATTGCCATTTTTTATATATTTACAATGAGGCCAATACTGTTTTAGGATAACAACCATATGATCAAAAGTGGGCTGATTTCCTGCCTAACCTTGGTAAAAGATGGAAGCAAACTGGAATATGGTTCAGTCATCCAAAGACCATGAGGTAGACAAGAAAGACAAGAAGTTGAGCTTAGCTGCATCCTCTGATGGAGAAGAGGGTTCCCCACTTCCCGCCCACATTCCTGTCAACACTGTGTCCTCCCAGTTTCTCCCTGGCCATCTGTTCTATCTGCTGCCTCCATTCTTCCCTCTCCAACACTGCCCTAGTTCATTTCTATTTTTCCGGATTTCTACAGTAGACTCCTAAGTGTTCATTTGTCTAAACTACACAATTCACTGTGCATGTTAGGCACCAACAAATAGTAAATGTGGGTATTTTGATACATTTGATTTGAATATGTTAAGTTTTTCACCTATATAAGTATAATGTAAGTATATCTGCACATCAGGTTTTACTGTCAGTCTCGCTAGCTTCACTAAAGTAATTAGGAAGGCTAATAAAAAAAAAAGGACTGGGGATGTGGCTCAAGCGGTAAGGCGCTTGCCTGGCATGTGCGGGGTGCTGGGTTCGATCCTCAGCACCACATAAAATAAAATAAAGATGTTGTGTCCACCGAAAACTGGAAAATAAATATTAAAAAAAAAAGAAATTAGGAAGGCTTTCATTTTTCTGCCCCTATAGCTGTTCTGCAAATTGTGTATGGGATAGGAGTTGTCTATTCTTTAAAAACAAAATGATTTGACCAGGTATTTCTGGTTTATCCTGTTTACTTACTCATTTACTCTTGCAACCTATATTAGTTGGATCTAGCTACCATAACAAAATATCATTAACTGAGTGATATAAACAACAGAAAATTATTTCCAACAGTTCAGGAGACTAGAAGTCCAAGGTCAAGGTGCCAGTTTATTTGGTTGCTGACAAGGGCTCTTCCTGGTTTGTCGATGGATATTGACTCCATATGTCCTCACTTAGCCTTTTTTGAGCACGCAGCATGCATCTCCACAGATGTATTTTGAATGTTTATGTGACCTCCAAAATACATATTGAAACTTAATACTAATGTAACAGTATGAAGGGCCTTTGGAGACGAGGCTATGAGTGTTCCACTTCCATGAAAAGGGTTCGTAACCTTACAAAAGGTTAGAGGGAAATTAGCTAGGCCTGTTTTAACCTCTCTGCCATGTGAGGACACAGCATTCAAGGACCCACACCATGACTTGCTGTTCATTTGATCTTAGACTGCCCAGTCTCCAGAACTGAGAGAAATAAACTTATATTACTTATAAATTATTCTGGTAATAGAATTTTGTTATGGCAACACAAATGTACTAAGAGACCTGATGTTTCTTCTTCTTCTTCTAAGAATCCGTACTGTTGGATTAGGACCTACCATCATCATGATTTCATTTAACCTTAATAATCTGCTTAATGTCCCTGTCTTCAAATGCAGTCACAATGGGTGGGGGAGCTTCAACATAGGGATTGTGAGGGGTCATGAGTCAGTCCACATCAGCTTTCTGGCTGGCCAGAGGATAGTGCTTCCTGGCACACTTGGGGATGAGTTAGGGATGGAATGGATGGTTCTGGCCAAGAAACAAGCAGAGTGATTTGTGTCATTTCTGACCTAGACATTTACTTGCAAGTGTAAAATCTTCCAAAGCACGCTGGTCTCTGCACCATGATAACTAGAAGCTCTCAGAACAGTGACTGCTTTGTCAGCTCAAGTTGCTAAATATCTACAATGAACAGAGTCCTCTTGTAGTTGGGTGCATGAAAATAAAATGGAAGAGAAATACACTTTTTTGAATTAATTCACTAAAATTTGGTATTTTTACTGGTACGTAATCTAATCTGTTCTCACTGATACAACTTCTTTGAAGATCATTTTAATAAAAGTGTAATTTATATACAATAAAATGCAAATTATTCACTTCGATACATTTTGGGTGATTATATTACTCTTTGACAACTACTCCAAGCAAAACATTTTGTATGTCCATTGCCCCAGAAGTTTCTTCAAGCTCTTTCCAGCCAATCTCCCCATCCTCTCCTATTCAAAGAAACTTCTCTGATTTCTATCATTATAGGTTAATTTCTCTCCCCTGGAACTTCATATAAATGGGATCATATTGTAGGTATTTATTTGTGTCTGGTTTGTCACTCAACCTAATGTGTTTGAGATTGAGCCATATTGTTGTGTGTCAGTTGAACGTTTTCTTTATAGCTTATTAGTATTCCATTGTACTGATAGACACCATCACAATTTATGTGTCCATTCTCCTGTTAATGGATATTCAGGCAGATTTTCCTTTTGGGTTATTTCAAATAAGTCTGAAATGAACATTCTTGTGCAAGTATCTTGATAGACATTGCCGCAGTCTGGCTGGGCACAAATCACAAGCCACTGAAGCAAGAACAGACTTTATTTTTTTACTGCAAGAAACAAACCTCACACACGCTCCCGGGGAATCCTCCCGAAAAGCCACGAGGCTCCTCCAGGAACCCCCAGCCTGAAATATCTCTCCGGGAAAACCCTCCTCCTGCACTTCGCCAACCAATGGGAACTCCCGGGGAATCCCCGTGAGAACTAAAAATAGCGCGAGAACTCAAAATTAGCGCTAGAACTCAAAAGTAGCGGCAGAGGCGGATATTAACGCCTTGCCTGTCAATCAATACTGTTGGCAAAATGCCAGGGGCCATACAGACTCGGCTGTGGCTCTCAGCATCTCCCCCCTTCTGTTTAATTAAACAACAAGTAATGTGGCTTAGGGACCGTGCCTGTTAGGTAGTCCAATTCAACATATGGTCCTTACCCGTCATCGGATGAACTGACCTCTAGGCGTCAGCCTCCTGTCTTAGGTTGGTACCACTGCAATCGGATCATACCCGTCACTGACTACCGGTCCAGCATACAGCCATACTTGTGGATAGGCCTTTGCACCAGTGGGGGGGTGAGGTTCTTTGCCTCACCTCTGTTGGCCCCCAAACTTGTCCTTGGTGCCAATGGGGGGGTGAGGTTCTTTGCCTCACCTCTGTTGGCCCCCAAATTTTAGACCATCACTAGTAGAAGGGAGGAGGATGAAAAATGCCATGACACCAAGCCAATTGAGGGCTCCTTTGAAAAATTGTACCACCGGTGACACCATCAGCAAAGATGCCAGCGTTACCACAATTCGCTGCACCAACAGATAGTTCACAATGCATACAAGTGATACATAGTCCAGGCAAGTTCTGCAAGCAGTTCAAAGTAGAGGAATCTGTCAATATGTCCATTTCCTCCCAAAGTAAATCTACTCCTTGATTGAGCATTACTTGTTGAGTTATTATTCACTGATGCATCAGTTTATACAGTTTGTTGTGATAGCTACTGAAGAAGCTGTAGTATGGTTTTATCTTTGTCTTCACCGGCACTGGGATGAAGATAGGAATTCTGGCAATGATGCTAGGAAAAAAATTATGTAACATTCCAACAGGCATTAAGAAAACAATTTTTTGAACAATTTACATTATCCTGAACAGAATTATTAAATATAATGAGAAGGAAATGTGAAAGCAAACAAACAGATCTGTTAACCTCCTTATTTGTTCACATATAAAAACAATTTTCAACAGCTGTTTACCCAATCTAAATTAAACCATAAAAATCACGTGAATAAAAAAATTCGGATCCATTTATTCATGAGCGCTCCTCATATAAGATATATGGACATACACACATACAGACACACAACACAAAACAGAAGTGTGCGCACATAACATACAACATATAAGACAATAATAAAGGCCTTGTAG
This sequence comes from Urocitellus parryii, assembly GCF_045843805.1. Classification (NCBI taxonomy): domain Eukaryota; kingdom Metazoa; phylum Chordata; class Mammalia; order Rodentia; family Sciuridae; genus Urocitellus; species Urocitellus parryii. Next base: position 126,078,436 of record NC_135535.1, on the reverse strand, counting down.
CTTTACCTAGGTGAAATCTCCATTGCAATGTTTAAAAACTCCACAGTCAAAAAATAAAACACAGTCAAAAAACAAAACTGATCAGAAAAACATTAACCTAGGTTTGTATGAGCTCAAAAAATAAAATAGAACTTTATGATGTGGGAAAAATGCAATAATAAAATAGATATTGAAAAAAGGCACCGTGGTTAATCACTGTCGCAGATGTAAGAATAGCCAAGCTGGAGCTCTGGATATCAGCTGTTATGGATTTCAGTCAAATCATCTTCTTTTTCTGTAGAAATTGTTTTGGTTAACCTCTCTGGAATCCAAATCGGCTGCTGTTCTCCCTGTGGGAACACACAAACGGAACCCCGACTCCAGACAATAACTGGGTCGGGACCTTTCCATTGTCCTGTTAGAATATCTTTCCAAAGTACCTTAGGCTTATGTACATTTTTCGGATACATATGTCTTTCCGCAGCACTAAGTCCTGATGAATCCAAATTTAGAAAGTTTAGAGTAAAAAGGGTTATTTTAAGTTTATCTTTGGGGGATATATACCCCTTTCCAATTCCCTCTTTTTGCTTTAATAAGTACGTTTTAATAGTTTGATGAGCTCTTTCAACTATGCCTTGTCCCTGTGGATTGTATGGGATTCCTGTTATATGAGTAATACCAAAAGATGAGCAAAATTGTTTAAAAGAGTTAGAAGTGTAACCAGGACCATTATCAGTTTTTAACTGTTTAGGAACACCCACAGTGGCAAAATTTTGTAAGCAATGAGCTATAACATCTTTAGTTTTTTCTCCGGAATGAAGGGAGCCCATCAAAAATCCGGAAGAAGTATCAACTGTAACATGTAAATATTTTAATTTTCCAAATTCTGGCAAGTGTGTGACGTCCATCTGCCAAATATGGTTAGGTATCAGTCCTCTAGGATTGACTCCAAGATTAACTTGTGGTAAAAAGGTCACACAATTTTGACATTGTTTTATTATATGCCTGGCTTGTTCCTTAGTTATTTTAAAACGCTTTTGTAAAGTATTAGCATTAACATGAAACCTTTTATGAAAATTTGTAGCTTCTTCTACAGTAGAAAAAATATGTATATCATGTGTAGTTTTATCTGCTAAATCATTGCCCAAACTAAGGGCTCCAGGCAATCCTGTATGTGCCCTGATATGTCCTATAAAGAATGGGTCTTTTCTATCCCAGATTAGACTTTGTATAGTGGAAAACAAAGAGAAAACAGTAGAGGAAGGGGAAATCCTACCAGCATCTTCAAGGGATATTATAGCATTAACTATATACTGACTATCAGAAAATAAATTAAATACAGAATCTTTGAACATTACAAAAGCTTGTAAAACTGCATTGAGCTCTACCTTTTGAGCTGATTGTTTGGGAACTAAAAATGTAAAAGTTTGATCAGGGGTAACTATTGCTGCTGTACCATTATTAGACCCATCAGTGAATATATTTGGAGCATTGACGATAGGTGTTTTTCTTGTCATTTTAGGAAAAACTACAGGATGCTTAGACCAAAAAGACAACAAAGGATTAGATGGTAAATGATTATCAAATGAAACATTTGATTTACACATGATTATTGCCCATGTATTTAACTCATTAGCTAACTCATCAATTTGCTCCATAGTATATGGAGTAATAATTTTATTGGGAGAAATTCCAAACACTCCCTTTGCTGCTTTTATTCCTTTCAGTATTAATTGTCCTACAGCCTCAGGATACCTAGTAAGAATAGTGTTAGGAGAGTAAGATAAATGTATCCACAATAATGGACCTTCCTGCCAAAATACTCCTGTAGGAATATTTTTTGTTGGTATTACAATAAATAATAAAGGCAAACTTATATCAATTCTGTCCAAATGCATATTTTCCATATATGTTTCAATAATTTTTAATGCCTTTCTTGCTTCAGGAGTTAATATGCGGGGTGAATTTGGATCTGATGGACCTTTTAGGATATCAAATAAAGGTCCCAACTCTCCTGTTGGTATGCCTAGATAAGGCCTTATCCAATTTATATCTCCCAACAACTTTTGAAAGTCATTAAGCGATTTGAGTTGATCTACTCGTATTTGAATTTTAGGTGGACGGACCATGGTTGAGGATAATAGAACTCCTAAATAATTAATTGGAAAATTTAATTGTACTTTATCTATTGCTATCTCTAGATTATAATTTTTTAACAAATTTGTAAGTGTGGCATAACATTCCAACAATGTGTTTTTATCTTTGTGTGCTAACAATACATCATCCATATAGTGAAATATTTGTAGTTCAGGATTTTGATTTCTAAGTGGCTGGATTGCTTTATTAACATAAATTTGACACATAGTTGGGCTGTTAGCCATCCCTTGAGGGAGCACTTTCCATTCATATCTCTGATCAGGACCTTCATGATTCAGTGCAGGGATAGTAAATGCAAAATGTGGACTATCCTCAGGATGAATTGGAATTGAAAAGAAACAATCTTTAATATCTATAGCTAAAACATACCAGGTTTTTGGTAAAGCAGACAATTGAGGAATCCCTGATTGAGCAGGTCCCATAATAACCATCTCATTATTAATGGCTCTTAAATCTTGTAATAATCTCCATTTACCAGATTTCTTTTTAATGACAAAAATGGGAGTATTATAGGGAGATACAGAAGGTTGTATATGTCCCTCCGCTAATTGTTGTTTGACCAGGTCATGGGCTGCTTGTATCTTTTCTTTAGTCAGGGGCCACTGAGAAACCCATACTGGTCTATCTGATTTCCAAGTGATTTTTATTGCCTCAGTGACCCCTTCTGAAAACCCAGTCCATGTCTATTTATTCTTTGATCTATTTGTATTGGTGCTGCTATACCTTGTTCTTGTTTTTCTAATCTTTTTCCTTTCCTAAAACCTTGTCTAGCCATAATAGTGGGTGCATTTTGATTGATATTATTTGTTAATGTCAAACCTAATTGATCTAAGACATCTCGTCCCCATAAATTTACGGGAAGATGATCCAATACATATGGCTGTATAGTTCCTTCACATCCTTCAGGATCCTTCCAATCTAAGACCATTGCACTTCTATGGGGATTAGTTGCCACTCCTAGGCCTCGAAGCGTTTGAGTGGCTTGTTGTAATGGCCAATGTTTTGGCCATTCTTGACGAGATATGATGCTAAGGTCTGCACCTGTATCCAGTAGCCCATTAAATTCATGTCCTTGAATATTTAGTTTTAGCATTGGGCGAGAATCTAAATTCAAAGACAGCATAGCCCAATCTACACCTGTGGAGCCTAAACCCCTGGAACCTCTTTCCATAGTAGTACTGGAAAATTTATCATGTAGGCTGGATATTATTAATAACTGTGCTATTCTATCTCCTGGTGAAATTACTGATATACCCTTTGGAGAACTAGCTATAATTTTTATTTCACCTTCATAATCGGGATCAATTACCCCGGGACTTATCATAAGTCCTTTTAGCGTAGAAGAACTGCGTCCTAACAATAAGCCTACTGTTCCTTGGGGAAGAGGTCCTTTTACTCCTGTGGGAATGATTTGAACTCCCATCTCTGGAGTTAGTACTGCTCTGGCGGAGGCGCAGATGTCCAACCCTGCGCTCCCTCTGGTTCGTCTGATGAGAGATCTGATGGATAATGTGTCCTGGGTACTACCCTGATGGGGTTGCTGGGTTCCTCCATGGTTTTTCTGGGTTCCTCCAGTGCCCCGTACATTTGTGGTCGTGGGCCCCGGAGCATTGGGCCCCCCTGTCCGTTTTTTGGCAATGGAGCCTGATGCCTTTCTCCACGATATCGTGGGTAACCACCTGGTCCTTGTCCATTTTTTGATAATGGAGTACCCTCTATGGTGGTTTGAGAACGGCATTCATTAGCCCAGTGTCTCCCTCTACGGCATCGTGGGCAAATATCTGGTGTTCTATTCCTTTGATACCTAACTTTGTTATACCTTCCTCCTATGGGGCAACTCCTTTTAAAATGTCCTGTTTGTTCACAATTGTAGCATGTTTTTGGCCTGGCATCTAAAGCCTGTTGTACTGCTGCCAAGACTTGTCCTTGTTCATTAATGTCTCTACATAATTTAATATATGTGTTTAAATCTTCATGTCTCCATGGTCTAATGACCTCTCTGCAGCAACGATTTGCTTGGTCATAAGCCAGTTGTTTTATAAATGGCATTGCTTGTTCTGTGTCACCAAAAATTTTGGTGGCTGTTTGAATAAGCCTATCTACAAAGTCAGCGTAAGGTTCATTAGGTCTCTGTATTACCTTAGATAGCTGACCTTGTAAATCTCCCTGTCCTTGTAAAGTCTTCCATGCCCTAACTGCATCTGCAGCAATCTGTGCATATACAGCAGGATCATATTGAATTTGTTGCCGCTGACCCTCATAAGGTCCTTTTCCTAGCAACATCTCTAGACTTCTTTGAGGGTAACCGGCTGCTGCATTTCGTCTAGCTGTCTCCCTGCAAAATTCCTCATTGGCAACCTTCCATAACAAATATTGTCCTCCATTTAGCACAGATCTACACATGCTAGCCCAATCTGCTGGAGTCATGTCCAAGTTAGTAATGGATTCGACCATGCTTACAGTGAAGGGTGCATGAGGACCATAGGTTGTTACAGCCTCCTTTAATTGCTTCACTGTTTTGAACTCTAACTCACGGTGAATTCGCTGCCCTCCTGCCTGCTCAAGTACAGGGCATGCTAATCTTTGAGGTCCTGTCTCAGGATCCCATCTATCAACTACGGGGGTTGAGGGGGTTGAGGGCCACTCAGCTATCTCCATAGGTGGAGCTGTTGGCTGAATTACGCCCTCTGGTGATAGATCGGTGTTAGTAGCAGCCTCCTGTTGTTGCTTCCCCCCTGATAGCTGTTTCTCCTCTAAGCTTTCTTCCTTTAAATTTTCTTCCTCTGTCTGACTAGCTTGAGAGACCTTCTCTTTTGCTTGATCTAAATTGTCTTTCTCCATGGTTTGAACCTCTAACAATTTATTTAACACTCTTTCAGTTTGTTTTTTACTAATTTCTAATCTGTTACAAAGATAACGCAACCCAAAAAGATAACACAAAACAAGACCGAAACAGAATGAAACAAAAATGGAACAAAAAATCGTTGTATCAATTTTCCTATTTTCTGGACATGTGCATTTGTGGTCTATTTCTATCTCTTCCTCAGGGGAAAACAACTTCAAACCTTGAGCCAACCATTTTTCCCAGTCTGCCTGAGAAAATTCTAGGGATAGGCAGCTTGAAACAAAACCAAAACAAATCAAAGCAAGAACATATTGTTTTTTAAAATGGTCACCCATTCTCTTGCCTTCCCTTAGGGGTAAGCAATTTCACTTACCCCGAAGCTTCAGACGTTCCCCCGTACGGGCCGCCAAATGCCGCAGTCTGGCTGGGCACAAATCACAAGCCACTGAAGCAAGAACAGACTTTATTTTTTTACTGCAAGAAACAAACCTCACACACGCTCCCGGGGAATCCTCCCGAAAAGCCACGAGGCTCCTCCAGGAACCCCCAGCCGGAAATATCTCTCCGGGAAAACCCTCCTCCTGCACTTCGCCAACCAATGGGAACTCCCGGGGAATCCCCATGAGAACTAAAAATAGCGCGAGAACTCAAAATTAGCGCTAGAACTCAAAAGTAGCGGCAGAGGCGGATATTAACGCCTTGCCTGTCAATCAATACTGTTGGCAAAATGCCAGGGGCCATACAGACTCGGCTGTGGCTCTCAGCAAGACATGTTTTTTTAAAAAAAAAAAAAAGAGAGAATTATTTTAAAGAGAAAGAATTTTTTAATATTTATTTTTTAGTTTTCAGTGGACACAACATCTTTGTTTGTATGTGGTGCTGAGGATCAAACCCAGCGCCACACGCATGCCAGGCGAGCGTGCTATCGCGTGAGCCACATCCCCAGCCCAATAGACATGTTTTTATTTCTGTTGTTGTACACCAACGAGGAGAATTTCTGGGTTTTTAGGTATATCTTGAAATAACAAATAGGTCTTTAAAGTTTTCAAACTATTTCCTACTCCTTTCAACAATATATGACTTCTGCTTCCTTCCTTGCCATATTTAGTTTTGTTTAAATAATATTTGTTAGCCATTCTAGTGGGTAGTTGATTGTTATTTTAAATTTATTTCCCTTAAAACTAAATGAAATTGAATACGTTTTCAACTTGTTCATGTTGTTTGACCACTTTACAATTGGGTTGTTTGTCTTCTTACTATTTATTTGTAGATGTTATATATATATATATATATATATATATATATATATATATATATATATATATATACTATAGATAAGTCCCTTGTTGAAAAGATTTGTAGACATCTTCTCAAAGGTCCTTGACTTACCTTTTAATTTTCTCACTGGTGGCTTTTGATAAGCAGAATCTTTTATTCTAATTTTTTTATTATCATGGCAAAATAAATGAATAAAATTTACTATTTTAACCATTTTTATATGCATAGTTCAGTATCATTAAATACATTCATGTTTTTGTGCAACCATCACTAACATACATCTCTAGAACTTTTTCATCTTCTCAAACTGAAACTCAGTAATCATTAAGCAAAAACTTCCAATTGCTCTCCTCCCAACCTCTAGCAACCATCAATACCTTTTCACCTAATATTCTAGGTACCCTGTGTAAGTGAAATCATAAAATATTTGTTGTTTCATAACTGGCTTATTTCACTTTGTAGAATATCTTTCAAGATTCATCTATGTTTAGCATGTGTTAGAATTATTCCTACTTAATTTCTGTTTAATTTTATATGTCTGTATCATACTTTGTTGATCCATTCATCTGTATTTGGATTTACATCTTTTCGCTATTGGGATAATTCATTACAGACTTTGTGTAAATGTTTGTTTACGTCCATGCTTTCAATTACTTTGTATATAGGAGTCTGACTATATCTTTAAGTTGCCGGAAAACTTCAATAGTACCAATGTAAACAGCCCTCTGTATCCATAAATTCTGCACCCTCAGTTCAACCAACCTGTAGATTAAAAGTATTTGGAAAAAAAAATTGTGTCTGCACTGAACATTACAGACTTTTTTCTTGTCATTATTCACAGACAATGCAGTATAAAACTATTTATATAGCATTTATATTGTATTAAATATTATAAGTAACCTAGAGATGATCTAATTATATGAGATTATGTATAGGTTATAAACAAATACTACACCATTTTATATAAGAAATTTGAGTGTCCGAGAATTTTTGTATTCTCGAGGGATCCTAGAATCAATCTTTGGATTCAAAGATAACAAAAGATGGGGGCTGGAATTGTGGCTCAGCGGTAGAGCACTCACCCAGCATGCTCGGGACCCGGGTTCAGTTCTTAGCACCACATAAAAATAAATAAATAAATAAAGGCATAAAAAAAAAAGACATCAAAAGACAAGTGTTTCCCTGTACATACAGACACAAATTTAATGTTTAACCATCTTAACTAAGCATTTATCATGCACTGTAGCTATAACTTCTGTAGTTTGAGGTGTGACAGTAAACAAGTATGAATTTTTTTCTTCTTCATGATTTCCTATATAGATGATTTGTTCTTACTGTTGATTTGTTCTTACTGTTGATTTTTAACAACTTCAGCACAGGACTTTTTTGCTTTCCTTATTAGGTAAAGTACTTTTACTTTTTCACTTAAAAGAAGTACATCATGACTTCTCTTTGGCATTTCTAAATTGCCAGCATCACTGTTCTTGCTCTTTCAGGTCATGATTGAGTAAAATAATTGGGTTGCTTGATGGGACTGGAGTTGTGGCTCAGTGGTAGAGTGCTGGCCTGGCATGTGTGAGGTCCTGGGTTGATCCTCAGTACTGCATACAAATGAATGAAAATAAAAAGATCCATTGACAATTTAAAAATATCTTTAAAAAAATAAATAAATAAGGGTTGCTTGAACACAAGAATTGTGACCACAACAGTCAATCTGATAACAAAGACAGCTAAAGGTAGGAAGTGTATAGAGTAGATGTCCAAAAAGATGATTCTCATTCCAGGTGGTTGGAGTGGACAACATGAAATGTCATCACACTACTCAGAATAGTGTGCAATTTTAACTTACAAATTGTTTATTTCTGGAATTTTCCATTGTATATTTTCAGATCAGGGCTGATCATGGGTAACTGGAATCTCAGAAAGTGAGACCAATGCATAGTCAGAAATGGAATTGCAGAATCATAGATAATTTTGTGTTTTTAAAGAACTGCCATACTGATTTCCTCAGCAGCTATACCATGTCACATTTCCACATGTGCACGGGTTCCAATTTCTCCACATCCTCACCAACACCTGTCATTTTTGTATTTTGTTTTTATATAATATTCATCACATTGGATGTGAAGTGGTGGTATCTAAATTTTTTATCTGAATTTCCCCAATGATAAAGATGTGGAACATCTTTTCATGTGCATGTTGCCATTTGTATATTATTTTCTTTGAAAAAATATCTATTCAAGTCCTTTGTTTTTTTTTGTTTGTTTGTTTGTTTTGTTTTTGTTTGTTGGTTGGTTTGTTTTTGGTACCAGGGATTGAACCTATCCACTGAGCCACATTCCCCAGCACTTCTTTGTATTTTGTTTAGAGACAGGGTCTCACTGAGTTGCCTATGGCCTCACTAAATTGCTGAGACTGGCTTTGAACTTGCAATCCTCCTGCCTCAGCTTCCTGAGTCACTGGGATTATAGGTGTGCACCACCACATCTGACATTTATTCATTTTTAGTGGTAATACTTTTATGAAGCTAAGTTTATTATTTTTAACGATTAGTGGGTTTTTGCCTAAAACTCTTCGCATACTCTAAAATCAAAACAACAATCTCCTATGTTAACCTCTTAATGCTTTATGGTTCTAGTTTTATTTCTAGATCTATGATCCATCTTAATTTTGTGAATACAAGGAAGTAAGGGTCAAAGTTCATGTTTTTCTAAATGAATATTTAGTGTTTAAGCATCTTTTATTAAGAAAGATTTTCCCCCTTGGGTGAACTTTATTGAAAATCAACTATTTATGCATGGGTCCATTTCTTGATTCTCTATTCTATTCCATTGATTTATGGATCTGTTCTTATGCTAATAAATACTGACTTTACTACTTAATTTCTAAAAACTCTTGAAATCAGATTAGATAAGTCCTCTATCTTTTTCTTTTAAAAAAAAATTATTTTGGCTCTTCTATGAAAATGTGGGAGGTAAGCCAGGAGCCTCTTCTCTATCAGAGAATGCAATCAAGCTCAATTTTTTTTATCTTCCCTGTCTACATGGTTGTCTTTGGACGAGTGAACCACATTCCAAATTTCTTCCATTTTTGCTAAAGTAAAGCAGGAAATCAGACTACTTTTGATTCCACAGTTATCTTAAAACATGATTAGCTTTATTTAAAATATATATCAGGGGCTGGGGATGTGGCTCAAGCGGTAGCACACTCGCCTGGCATGCGTGCGGCCCGGGTTCGATCCTCAGCACCACATACTAACAAGAATGTTGTGTCCGCCGAGAACTAGAAAATAAATATTAAAAAATAAATAAATAAATAAATAAAATATATATCAAAAAATCAGCAATAAATACATGAAATTTTATTTGCCCTTTATAGAAGTATAACATTTTAATGATTTTGGGTTTCCATTGTTTCCCAGATTTTCCTATTCCTTATTATTTAATCTGTGATCTGGAACACAGTTTTAAATGATACTATCTTCTGTCACAGTGTGTGTGTGTGTGTGTGTGTGTGTGTGTGTGTGTGTTGCATCTATTTTCTTGGCCTATCATATTTATAAATCCTTTTCTTGTTGAGATTTAGAAATTTACTGTCCCATGCCTCAAGTACTTTGGGGCCCACCACAGCTTTTGAATTCTCAATAAGACTGATGGTACTGTAGAGTTTCCAGGTTCATACAGTGCTTTCTATTGAACTTTCCAGAAAACAGATTCTGAGACAAAGTCCTGGGAATCAGCAGTTTGGAAAGCACATACCTTGGGAAACAAGTCCAGGAAGATAGGACTGCCAGTCAAACATGCATGAAAGAATGAGTTACCATTTGCAGTCACACCAGCAAGGTATGAGGGTACCCTTTTCCCTACATCCTCACCAATGTTTATTGCTGATTGTATTCTAAATTGTTGCCATTCTGATTGGAATGAGATGAAATATCAGTGTGGTTTAAATTTATATTTCTCTAATTACAAGGGATTTTGAACAATTTTTCATATATTAGTTGATCATTTGTATTTCTTCTTCTGTGAAGTGCCTGTTCACTTCCTTTGCCTTAATTGGGTTATTTGGGTTTTTTGGTATTTAGTTTTTTGATTTTTTATATATCCTGGAGATTTGGAGTTAAGGGTTTTTTTTTTTTTTTTTTTTTTTTCTCTATCTGAGGTGCAGGTGGCAAAGATTTTCTCCCATTCTGCAGGCTGTCTCTTCATGTTCTTGATTGTTTCTTTGCTGTGAAGGAGATTTTTAGTTTGATACGATGCCATTTATTGATTCTTTTTTTTCTTCCTTTTTTTAAGTTTGTTTCATTAGTTGTACATAACAGTAGAATGCATTTTGACTTATTTACACAAAAAGAGCACAACTTCTCATTCCTCTGGCTGTACACAGGGCAGAGTCACCAGTAGAAATCATACATGTATACAGGGTAATAATGTCTGTCTCATTCTATTGTCTTTTCCATCCCCACAACTCCACTCTTCCCCTCACTCTCCTCTACACAAACCAAAGTTCCTTCATTCTTCCCATCCTCACCCCTCACCCCACTATAGATTAGTTTCTGCTTATAGAGAAAACATTTGGCCTTTGGTTTTTTTGAGATTGGCTTGTTTCACTTAGCATAATATTCTCGAGTTCCATTCATTTGCCTCCAAATGCCAAAATTTGATTCTTCTTTAAGGCTGAGTAATATTCCATTGTGTATATGTACTACATTTTCTTTATCCATTCATCTGTTGAAGGACATCCAGGTTGGTTCCATAGCTTAGCTATTGTAGATTGAGCTGCTATAAACATTGACATGACTGCATCACCCTAGTATGCTGATTTTAAGTCCTTTGAATATAAACTGAGGAGTGGATAACTGGGTCAAATGGTGATTCCATTCCAAGTTTTCTGAAGTATCTCCATACTGCTTTCCATAGTGATTGCACCAATTTGATTTCCAGAGTGATCCCACCAACAATGTATGAGTGTACCTTTTCCCCCACATTCTCCCCAACACTTATTGCTTGTATTCTTTTTTTTTTTTGAATTTTTAATATTTATTTTTTAGTTCTCGGCGGACACAACATCTTTGTTGGTATGTGGTGCTGAGGATCGAACCCGGGCCGCACGCATGCCAGGCGAGCGCGCTACCACTTGAGCCACATCCCCAGCCCCTTGTATTCTTAATAATTGCCATTCTGACTGGAGTGAGATGAAACCTCAGTGTAGTTTTGATTTGCATTTCCCTAATTGCTAATGATGCTGAACTTTTTTTCATATATTTTTGGTTATTTGTATTTCTTCTTCTGCGAAGTGTCTGTTCAGTTCCTTAGGCCATTTATTGATTGGGTCATTTGGTTTTTTGGTGTTAAGTTTTTTGAGTTCTTTCTATATCCTGGAGATGAGTGCTCTATCTGAGGTGCATGTGGTAAAGATTTTTTTCCCTTTCTGTAGACTCTCTGATTACATTCTTAATTATTTTCTTTACTGAGAAAAAGCCTTTTAGTTTGAATCCACTCCATTTATTGATTCTTGATTTTATTTCTTGCACTTTACGAGTCTTGTTAAGGAAGCTGGTTCCTAAGCCAACACAATAGATATATATTTTCTGCTAGAAATATAGTAGATATATATTTTACATATAGTGGATATATATATATATTTTCTACTAGAAAATATATTATCTTCTAATAGATGTAGGATTTCTGGTCTAATGTCTACATCTTTGATATACTTTGAACTGAATTTTGTACCAAGAGAGAAATAAGGGTTCAATTTCATTCTGCTTCATATGGATTTCTAGTTTTGTCAGCACCAATGAATAAGCTATCTTTTCTTCAATGTATGTTGATAGTGACTTTGTCCAGTATGAGATAACTATATTTATGTGGGTTTGTCTCTGTATCTTCTATTCTTTTCCACTGGTCTTTGACCCATTTATCACACTCTTCAGGATATACCCAAAGGACTTAAAAACAGCATACTACAATGATGCAGCCACATTGACGTTTATAGCAGTTCATTAACAATAGCTAAGCTATGGAACCAACATAGGTGCCGTACAACAGATGACTGGATAAAGAAAATGTGGTATATATATTCCAATATACAATGGAATATTATTCAGACGTAAAAAGAATGACTTTAGAATGACTTTAGAACTGGAGTTGTGACTCAGCATGAGGCACTGGGATCAATTCTCAGCAACACGTAAAAAAAATAAATAAATAAACAAAAATAAAGTTTAAAAAAAAGAATAGCTTTATGACATTTGCCAGTAAATGGAAGGATCTGAAGACTATCCTTCCAGGTGAAATAAACCAATCCCAAAAAAACACAGGTCAAATGTTCTCTTTGATGGGGGATGGGAATAGAAGTTCAGTAGATTAAACAAAATGGAATGAAGGGAGAGAAAAGAATGGGAATAAGACAGTAAAATGAATCGTACATAACTTTCCTATGTACATATATGAATACACCACAGTGAATCTCTACATCATGTAAAACCACAAGACTGGGATCCTAAATACAATAAGATATACTCATGTTTGTATAAATATGTCAAATTTATGCTGTCATCAGTAACTAAAAAAGAGTTTAATGAGTTATGAAACATGTATAGACATGTGGGTATAATGCCCCAAACAAGATGAAGTTTCCTCACTCTAGAAAGTTCTTTATGCTCCCGCACAGTCTGTTTTCCTCATCAGGTCAATGCTATTCCAATTTTGGCCAGATATGCTGTTTTGACTATTCCATACTGATGGAAACATAGAGTCTGCTCTTGTTCAACTCATTTTAACTATGTTTTTGTGCACAGAATAAAGATTTTGAAATCTTAAAAAAAAAAAATGGGCTGGGGATGTGACTCAATTGGTAGCGCTTGCCTGGCATGTGTGTGGCCTGGGTTCCATCCTCAGCACCACATACAAACAAAGATGTCGTGTCTGCCGAACACTAGAAAATAAATATTAAAATTCTCTCTCTCTCTCTCTTTCTCTCTCTTTCTCTCTCCCTCTCTCTCTCTCTCATCTCTCTCTCTCTAAAAAAAAATAAAAAATAAAAGGAATATATTACCACTGTGAGAAAACTGGGTGCAATTCCACTGGGGTCCTCTGAGAGAATGCAGAACACAATTCAAAATGTTTGACAGAAAAGGGGACAAGTTGGAATGCTGCTCTATGAACTCTTACTTCACTGGTTGAAGGTAGCTTATGGAAGATTAAATCCCCAGCACTTGAGACCTGCCACATTCAGAGAGCTAGAAAAATTACTGTGTCCAAAAGAAAGTCTTCAAGCAAAGAGCCAAGGTTCTTGAGATGGGAGGTTTTCAAGATATAGGGATTGTCCACTGATGCTTAAGGTAAGCTCAGAGGATAGGAGAGGGTAGCCAAAAGCATCTTCTACACTTTATATTTTACAAGCAGCATGAGGGACTCTGCCAAGTGAACATATATTAGAATGACTCCATCATGGTGCCTGTGCCCCAAGAACATCTTACCAAGAAGACTTCCAGGTATTTGAACAAGAACAGGGTCCTGAAATTATAATAGCAGCTCCTCCTTTAGTTGTAGAAAGATAATAGAAAAATATTGTGTCTCTAATTTTATTGGACACAATTTTATTGGGTCAATAAAATATTTTTTAAAGTAAAATATGTTTGTTATGGTTTGGATCTTGAATGTCCCCGAAAGGCCCATATGGTAAAGGCTTGGTAGCCAGACTGTGGTACTATTGGGAGTGGTGGAGCCTATAGGAGGTGAGACCTAGTGGAAGAAAGTTAAGTCACTGAGGAGCACACCTTTGAAAGGAATATTGGAATCTTGCTCTTTCTTTCTCCCTCTGCTTCGCAGCAGCCATCGAGTGAGTGTAGCTTTGCTCCACCACATGCTGCCCACCATGATGTACTGTGCCACCACAGGCCCAAAAGCCATAGAGCCAGCTGATCATGGACAGAAACCTCTGACATCATGAAATTAAAAAAAAACCTTTTCCTCCTTAGAAGTTGTTTATCTCATTTTTTGTCACAGCAACAGAAAACCAACTAACACAATTTTCCAAGTAAATATTTTAAATTTTTATCACTGTAGGCATTTCTGCAAATGCCATTCAGAAATTTTAGGAAAATGTTTTCTGAAAGCTCTATTTATGAGTTAAAACAGCACAACCCAGTGCAGGGGTGCACACGTGTAATCCCAGTGGCTCAGGAGGCTGAGGCAGGAGGATCAAACCCAGACTCAGCAACTTAGCAAGGCCCTAAGCAACTCAGTGAGACCTTGTCTCTAAATAAAATGTATAAAAGGGCTAGAGATGAGGCTCAGTGGTTAAGTGCCCCTGGGTTCAGTCCTCAGTACCAAACACACACACACACACACACACACACACACACACACACATTTCAACTCATATTGCAGTAAATTATATTTTTAAAGCATTCTAGTTAATAAGCTGGAAAGTTTAAATGCTAGAAAAGTCTTAAGTAAACATTTACCATCATTCAAAATACTAACAGACTATGGTGCTTTTTAATAATTGGGACTTTTAAATAATAGGAAGGATTTCAAAAATATAGAAGACAAAAGCAAAAACCTGGGCTGGGGATGTGGCTCAAGCGGTAGCGTGCTCGCCTGGCATGCGTGCGGCCCAGGTTCCATCCTCAGCACCACATACAAACAAAGATGTTGTGTCCGCCGAGAACTAAAAACTAAATATTAAAAAAATTCTCTCTCTCTCTCTCTCTCTCTTTAAAAAAAAAAAAGAAACACCATCCATGTCCATCTCCATCTAACTTGTTATTCCTTGACTGTGTTCTGTCCATCCCTTTGATTCATTCATTAACTCATTTAATAAACAAATTTTTAAAAAAGCAAAAACCTATGCATTCATATGTGCATAATGTCACATTTGTCATATATTTCAACTTTTTAAATGAAAAAATCTGTTCCAAAAATGCTAGAGCATAAACTATTTTCACAGTTCAAGCCTACTCTCTGAGTGCTCAGAAAACAGCAGTCCTGTATAAAGTAAAGTATCAAAGTAACCTTCACTCTATAATTTATCTTCCCTCTTACTGGGGATGGAGGGGGTACTAGGGATTGAACTCAGGAGCACTGGATCACTGAGCCACATCCCCAGCCCTATTTTGTATTTATTTAGAGACAGGGGTTCACTGAGTTGCTTAGCATCTCACCATTGCTGAGGCTGGCTTTGAATTTGTGATCCTCCTGCCTCAGTCTCAAGAGCTGCTGGGCTTACAGGCATTCGCCACTGCGCCTTTACTCTATTTAAATGAACAAAGAAAACTTCTGTTTTCACAAACTTAATAGCCACCAAGGCAAGTTCAATTGCTTGGAAAATACTCTACATTTGATGTGCCTGGCTTCCATATTTAAAAGATGCACTCAACTCATCAGATTTGGAAAGATACCCCCATTGCCAAAATTTGCACCCACCCTCCCTCCTCTGAAGTTATACAAATGTGGTTAGCATTAATAAAAATGTTCTTGGTCCTGAAGAACTTAGGTCTTGACAAAATATTTCAGATAATTTTAAAAGCTCTGGGCTCTAGACAGCTACATATGTGACCTACAGTATTAGTCAACAAAATGCCTGACACAGACTACTTATGAAGTAAAGAGCCACTTCCACAGTTCTACGGGTTCAGGTCCAATATCAAGTGGTCCTGTGATTCTGGATCTTTGGTGAAGACAAACAATGGCAATGGTGGAAGCATGTGTTGGAAGGAGAGTTCACATCTCAAGCCAGGAAACAGAGAGACAGAGAGACTGAATCCCCCCAGTCCCCTTTGGGAGCATTCCCTCAATGACCTAAGACCTCCCACGAGGCTCCACCTCTTGAAGATCAATAGCAGCCCACAGTACAGCCTCCCTAGGGGCCAAATCTTACCAAATGGACATTTGGGGGATAGTTATCCAAATCAGAGCATCTACCAATAAAGATTGCCAGGGGTCATGATCAGGGTCTTCCAAAACTGGTTCCACACTGAGTTCCATCTTTACTATACTTAGAGGTAATCTAATGCATGTTAAAAATCTTCAGCACACCTGAGATAACTTCAAGTGTGAAATTGATCAAGTTCTGTTCTAAGATTTTCTTTTTTGTTGTTGTTTGTTTTATTTCTTTGTAGTTGTAGATGGCAGAATGCATTATTTTTGTTTGTTTGTTTATTTTTTATGTGGTGCTAAGGATCAAACCTAGTGCCTCACAAGTGCTAGGCAAGCACTCTGCCACTGAGCTATAGCCCCAGCCTAAAATTTTCTTGTAAATGAAACAGAAATATAAAGGAGGAAACTGTCATTGAAATGCTCTTGTTAGATGACAGTTTATTAGTAACAATCTCTTATTTATCTTGAAAGAAGAATGATTTTTATCTTCAAGTGTAAATAATCCAGTAATCTGAGTTTCAGATTCATCTTTTAAAGTCACTGTAAACTTCAAAATCAAAGGGACAGTCCACAAGACTACCCTCAATTAAAAATTTAGGGGTACTCAAAATCTTCAGTTTGATCATTCACTAGATAGACTCACAAAACTCACTGAAAGCCATTGTACTCATAGCTATGATTTATTGCAGTTTAAAAAAAAACTAAAGTCAACCAAGGCAAGAAGTTCATGGGGCAGAGTCCAGGAAAAATGCCAAATGCAGTTTCCACTATCCTTTCCCTGAAGTGTGAAGGCAGCAACACTCTCCCAGCATCCATTTGTGACTATATGCACAGAGCATCACCAACCAGGAAATAGCACTCAGAGTGTTTATTGGGACTCCATCACACAAGTATGCTTGATTGCCTGCATGGATGACTTCAGTCTCTAGGCTCCAGGTCACCTGGAGGTTGACAGATACTGCACAACCCAAAACCGACCCTGCATCATGTTATCCCAACCTGGAGTGTTCAGATCCCATCCTCATAGATTCCACAGTGTGGCAACATTCACCTCCCATCGTATTTTAGATTATCCCGTGTGAACCAACACCTCCAGGCAAACAAATACCATCCTGTCAGCAATGATATGCTAAGGATCATCTCCCAGGAAAGGAGGACAAAAGTCACACCTCTTTTTAGACAGTTAAATCCTTTACTACAGAATCATGAAATCAGCTATGTAATTTCAGTACTGCATTTTAAATTTCAAGAAACATGTTTGAGTAGACTGAGGTACAAAATAGAAGACACAGAGACAAACCCACATAAATACGGTTGTCTCCTACTAGACAAAGATGCCAAAAATATACTTTGAGGAAAAATAGCCTATTAAACAAATGGTGCTGACAAAACTGAAAATCTAGATGTAGCAAAATGATATTAAACCTCTATCTCTCATCCTGCACAAAAATCAACTCAAAATGGATCAAATACTTTGGCAGTAGAACAGAGACCCTACACCTATAGAAGAAAAAGTAGGACCAAATCTTCATCATGTCAGCTTAAGACCTGACTTCCTTAACAAGACTCCTAAAGTGCAAGAAATAAAATCAAAAATCAATAAGTGGAATGAATTCAAACTAAAAGGCTTCTTCTCAGCAAAGGAAACAATTAAGAACGTGACCAGAGAGCCTACAGAATGGGGGAAAAAAAATCTTTACCACATGCACCTCAGATAGAGCACTCATCTCCAGGATATAGAAAGAACTCAAAAAACTTAACACCAAAAAACCAAATGACCCAATCAATAAATGGCCTAAGGAACTGAACAGACACTTCGCAGAAGAAGAAATACAAATAACCAAAAATATATGAAAAAAAGTTCAGCATCATTAGCAATTAGGGAAATGCAAATCAAAACTACACTGAGGTTTCATCTCACTCCAGTCAGAATGGCAATTATTAAGAATACAAGCAATAAGTGTTGGTGAAAAGGTACACTCATACATTGTTGGTGGGACTGCAAATTGGTGCAACCACTCTGGAAAGCAGTATGGAGATACTTCAGAAAACTTGGAATGGAACCACCATTTGACCCAGTTATCCACTCCTCAGTTTATACTCAAAGGATACTAGGGTGATGCAGTCATGTCAATGTTTATAGCAGCTCAATCTACAATAGCTAAGCTATGGAACCAACCTGGATGTCCTTCAACAGATGAATGGATAAAGAAAATGTAGTACATATACACAAAGGAATATTACTCAGCCTTAAAGAAGAATCAAATTTTGGCATTTGGAGGCAAATGAATGGAACTCGAGAATATTATGCTAAGTGAAACAAGCCAATCTCAAAAAAACCAAAGGCCAAATGTTTTCTCTGATAAGCAGAAACTAATCCATAGTGGGGTGAGGGGTGAGGATGGGAAGAATGAAGGAACTTTGGTTTGTGTAGAGGAGAGTGAGGGGAAGAGTGGAGTTGTGGGGATGGAAAAGACAATAGAATGAGACAGACATTATTACCCTGTATACATGTATGATTTCTACTGGTGACTCTGCCCTGTGTACATCCAGAGGAATGAGAAGTTGTGCTCTTTTTGTGTAAATAAGTCAAAATGCATTCTACTGTTATGTACAACTAATGAAACAAATTTTAAAAATTAGAAATTTGTTTAAATGTGTTTGACTATTCTGAAAAATGCTTAAACCCTTGAAACTATTTTGACTATTTTAAAGCAAAAAATCATTACTTGTTTCTTGCATCAGTGATAACAAATAAAAATAAGCTAAATTTAAGCTTTTCTTAAGAAAGAAAATGGATAAGAACAAAAGGATGAGAGAAAGGCAGATTGTTTATGTGTCCTTACAGTTACCTTGAATTTTAATATCATCACTACCAATGGATTAAATTTTCTTTTTTATTTTATTTTTTTAAAGAGAGAGTGAGAGAGGAGAGAGAGAGAGAGAGAGAATTTTTAATATTTATTTTTTAGTTATTGGCGGACACAACATCTTTGTTTGTATGTGGTGCTGAGGATCGAACCTGGGCCGCACACATGCCAGGCGAGCACACTACCGCTTGAGCCACATCCCCAGCCCTTAATTTTCTTTTTTAAAAAGTATTAGTGCTGCAGATTGGAAGCCATTAAGGAGAAACCCCAACTATATAGATGTGGGATTCAGGATTGGATCTTGGAATCGAAAATGAAAAATAGAGGAAAAGCTGGTGAAATTCAAGTAAATTCAGTTGTTTACTATTGTGTTCTACATCGATGTTAATTTCTTCATAAGACAGTTGTTGTCTTAGACAGTTTTCTGTTGCTGTAAAAAAAAAATCTAAAACTACAAAATTTATAAAAAGTAGAAGTTTACCTGGATCACAGTTCTGGAGGCTGGAAAGTCCAAGAGCATGACATCAGCATCTGCTTAGCATCCAGAGGGGGCCTTCCTGCTGCATTATACCATGGCAGAGAGTATCACATGCCAAGACAGAGTGCCATATCTGGTCTCTCTTCCTCTTAGAAAGCCACTGATACATTATGGGATGTTAGAGTCTGTAAACAAGTCTGGATGGCGCCTGGCAAAATGCCAGAGGGAGTGGTTTGTGAGATAACGCCAGCGAGCCATTAAGTGTAGAGATTCCTTATTGGTTGACTGCTGTATCTAGTTTATGCTAATTAAGATAAGCTGTGTGGAATGTATATATACCCCTCCTGTCCTACAATAAAGGGCTTCCACTCCTGCTGTATCAACGTACACAAGTTGTTCGTCACCCCCCACCCCCGTTATTTTGCTGCAGCCAGAGGCGGCAATGGGAGCCCACTCTCTTGATCTCATCTCATCTCAATACCTCCCAAAGACCTCCTCTCCAAATTTAACATATGACTTTGGAGATTAAATTTCCAACACATAAATTGAAGGAGGGGGGCATATTTATACCAGAGCAATTTTTTTATCTTTTTTGATCAAGCAACTCTAACAAAAAGTATGTATCATTTGCCCTAAAGATCACTCAAATTCACCTTTGCCATGGATAGAACCCATCCATGGAACCCAGTGAAGAACCCTGGCTCCAAGGGACACAGCTTGGTTCTCAAGTGTAGGAGGAACTGGAATCCAACAGAAGATCTAAAGAGAAACAGCTTCTAGTTCCCACCTTCAGTTGCATTCATGTCTTTACCCTCTGGCCGCTTGTAAGAGGACTTCTTCCTACAAAACATATGAATAAATGCAGAATTTTGTGCTCCACCCTGACATGTGCTCAGAAGGTTTGTTATGAAAGAGCAACACTCACTCCTAAAACAAAAGGTGTTCCTCCTCTTTGTAAGCCAAGCAGCACCATAAACTCATCCTAAAGGGGTTCTAAACTGCAGTCCCACTCAATGATGCAACAGGATAATCAGCAATGGACACTAGAACCTCAGTAGGAAATGATGGCCTGACCCATACCCCTGAAAATAGATGCAAATATATACTAAGTATGGTCATCTATCCACTTCTTATGCTTTTCCTTGCACCTTTTAGTTTATAAGAAATTCTATCAAGATGTTCAAAAAGAGCACAGCTATCTA
Source organism: Urocitellus parryii (assembly GCF_045843805.1). Lineage (NCBI taxonomy): Eukaryota > Metazoa > Chordata > Mammalia > Rodentia > Sciuridae > Urocitellus > Urocitellus parryii. The sequence goes on along the minus strand of NC_135535.1, from coordinate 126,057,740 downwards.
AAAGGCAGAAATATCCCTGTAATCCCAGCAGCTCAGGAGGCTGAGGAAAGAGGATCGTGAGTTAAAAGATAGCCTCAGCATTAGTGAGGCACTAAGCAACTCAGTGGGACCCTGTCTCTAAATAAAATACAAAATAGGGCTGAGGATGTGGTTCAGTGATCAAGTGACCCTGAGTTCAAACTTTAGTACCAAAAACTAAATAAATAGATAGATAGATAGATAGATAGATGATAGATAGATAGATGGATGGATGATAGATAATCTGAAGCATGCACAAATAGCTTTCATAAGGAGGAATGATTTTCATTTGAATGGTGTAGGAATTCTGAAGGGATAAATCAATAATGTTCATCCTAGACTCATGAAGTCCAAATTCATAGTATCCTGAATTTGTAAATGAGGTAATAGAGTAAACAGAAGACAAAAGAACAGAGGCAGCTTCAGTTTGTCCAAGGAGAGACTAATGTGATTTCAGGCCCTGAGAAATAGTTGAAAACTCAAGACACATCTGGATGGCTCTAGCACAGGGTTCAACTGTCTTTTCAGAGAAATACACAGATTTCTTTATCCTCCTGGATCCAGCTTCTCAGGCCTGATCACTGACCAGAGCACTGGGCAGGGTTTGGGAGTACCTGAGAGATGGTCAACTTTCTCCCAAGTATTGGCCTCTATGATAAACAGAGTAGGCTGAGGGTTTGGAAGCTATGAGAAGACTGGTTAGTTCAGTGAATGTACACAGTAGCTACAAGGTAAGGAGATAAGCAAGTTATTAACAGATGTCTTCAGAAGCTTACATTTCTAGCAAGGACTGGTATAAACTCAGAAATTGTTCTTATAAACTCTTCCAGAGGGTCAAAATGCTCATTCTATCACTCTAGACCCCAATGCTCGGTTCAGAATTAATATAGCAGTGAGGCTTGAGCTTCCCTTGAGCTTGGCCATCTCATGGAAGTTCCAGGGGCAGTTACTTCCTTCAAAGGAACCAAGAATCTTTCCAAAGCCAGAAATTCACCTCAGAAACCTGGACACTACAGCTTTCATTCTGCATTTAGGATATAATTATCTGATTTTTCCTGCCAAGGAAAATATTTCTAATAGTAGTATGTATACATTTGAGACTTACTATACATATGTCTAAATGTTTAATCAGAATAATTGTCTCAATTTTACACTTGGAAAAAATCTCCATTTCTAACTCCCCTTTGCAGTTTTTGCCATTCAATAGTTAGAGGGAAACTTTTGTTTCAGTTTTAAAATGAATAGTCAATCTAAAACTTGAATATTTTTCTTTTAATTGTGTGTGTGTGTGTGTGTGTGTGTGAGAGAGAGAGAGAGAGAGAGAGAGAGAGAGAGAGAGAGAGACAGACAGACAGACAGACAGAGAATTAGGGAGGGAGGGAGGGAGGGAGAGTTGTGCTTGGCTGCATTTCTATTTAAATGTTTTTTCTTATTGATTTGTATGACAATTGCTAATATTTTCCTAGCTTTTCACATGTTAACTTCATTTAGTGATATTTTACCCATACAGAGTAATCTTTTTTGCACTATTTCTGCCTTCATTACCATGGTTAGGAAAGACTTTCTATGCCAAGATTATAAAACCAATAATCCATCTGTACTTCTGAGCCTTTTATGGATCTGTGTCTACAATCTACATTTAATCCATCTGGAGGTTATCTTGGTGTTAGCATAAAATGACCAAGCCGGGTGCAAACTTCACAGATCAGCACAGCTTTTATTCAGCAATGAAATCATACATGTGACGGACCCACTTTCCTAGTGGGAAATGAGCTGCTGGCCAAAGGGGAAGTCTGGCTTATATGGTTACACTGGGAGATGACTTAATTATTGACAGAGCATGTCAGTTTGAGCACTCAGGAAAGAGATTTGTTTTTTACTGGGCAATGTTGTGAGAACTTGAGATTTGTTTTTACTGGGCAATATTTTGACTTGGAGAAAATGGAGGGTCTGGGGTCAGTGGTCAGTATTTATCTCTTTCCCTCCAGGGTCCCATTGCACTGTCACCGGGAAAGGATTTATTTGGGGAAGGATCAATGCTTTGGCCTCCTCCCAGAGGCTGTCATTCTAGGCTTGATGGATATCTCCTCCCCAGGGATTGCCTTGCCACTGGGAAAGAACATATTAGGAAATGATCAATGTAATCAGTGTTACCTTCTTCCTCACTCCCTCTTCCCAGGCCACACTATTTTGTGGTTTGTCGTTTTCCATATCTTATATTGGTATAGTAATTAAGTAAACATTTAACTTTACTTTTCCCCGCAAATGGCTGGACTTCTGTCATACCACCATTTACTGAATTATTTTTCCTCCCCCTAACATTTTGAAATGGCTATGAAGTTTGAGGAATAATTTTGTGACAAGCTTTCAACCCTACACTGCTGATGGGATTTTCCTTTACCCCTCACTGAACACCCTCCTTCCTGCTAATTGCCTTCAAATGTGGGTTGTGACTGAGGACCTGGTCCCATTTAGGAACTTGGCAAAGACTGGTGTCTATCAAGGGAGAGCTGGGTCTCATCTGAATCTCATCAACTCCAGTCCTAACCTCTCTTTTCCCCACTTTCCATTCAATGTATCCACTTTCCTGAGACCACTTAAGGAAATTTTTGTAGATTTAGGAGAGAAACATGAATATAATTCCACTTCATAGCCACCTTTTCCCACCAAATACTTGGCATCTACCTTCATGGCAGTATCTGAAACTTGTCCTACTCCTACAGCTGGTCTTGGCTTCAATGGGACCAATATACCTGGAGTGACTTCAAGATACTTGGTGCTGGAGTGGGGTTGTGGCTCAGTGGTAGAGTGCTCACCTAGCACGTGTGAGGCCCTGGGTTCGATCCTCAGCACCACATGTAAAAAATAAGTTTAAAAAAGATATAGTGTCCAACTACAACTAAAAAATAAACATTTAAAAAACAAAAGATTCTTGGTGCTATTTATCAGCAGGGGGAAACATTCCTAGCCCCCCTGAGGGAGGGCACATGAATCCTCACCCACACAGAGCTCTGGGGAATGGAGAACAATTACACAGGACTATCTCAACAGACACAAAGACTGGGCTTTGGAGAATAGTAATGTCTGTTTGTGGCTGCTCCAGAAATAACAGAAAGAGAGGTGATTGTGAAGGAGGCAATCCAGGAATCTTTGCAGTGCTGCTGAGGTGCCCTCCAGGAATGGTGAGCTTCTGGGCAGTAGCAGCTTGGACTTGGATTCTGACCAAAGTTTGAGGAAGGTGGTGTGTTTCTGTTCTGTCTACAATGTCAGTACCCTCTCGAAAAAGCAGAGAGGATGTCTTGCTCCCATTTGTGTTTCCAGCACTTAGCACAGCACCTGACACTTAAAACGGACTCAACTCAAGGTTGAATGAAATGATTCATTAGCAATATTAATAACATTTAGGAATCAGCATTATTTCCATAACACAAAAGCATATTTGTGAAATTAAATATTTCTTTTGTCTAATTGATATGTGGCTTTGGAGTAGAGAACAAGCTCACAGTAACAGGAAGAGTTCCTATGAAGCCCTGCATTCAACAGGATAGACAAGAATACTAAGGGCAGGCTGTAGCTGGGGTAGAGCACCTGCCTCGCATGTGTGAGGCCCTAGGTTCAATCCTCAGCACCGCATAAAAACAAATAAATAAAGATATTGTGCCCATCTACAACTAAAAAAAAATAAGAAGAAAAAGAATACTGAGTGAGTATTGTGGAGGCAGGGATCCCCAGAGCAGTACAGTTCACACCACGAAAGAGTGCTCCAAGAGGAAGCCAGGATCTTGTAAAAGTATATTCGAAGGCGGCTTAAGGCATTTTATAGAGCCTTTATATCATGGATGTTCACAAACAACCATGTACCCTCCCAAGGCCAAGGACGTGGCTGCCTGTACTCTTGACTTTCTTCAGAGAAGCCCCGTGAAAAAGGGTTCCTGCCCCAGGCGCTGAATCATCTTCAGGATTTATAATTCTCAATTCTTCAGTCACATCTTTATTTAAGAAGAAAGACTTGAGTTGCTACTCTAGGAAATAGTTTTCTCTCCGTAATCCTTAGGTCCAGGTATTCGTTCTGCATTCACGAAGTCCCACCCTTTGCCCTCAAGACGCGAGGTCGCCGGCCATGCCCAGATGCATCCTCCCGGCTCTGCGCCCCAGGCTCCCACCGTACCCAGAATCCCCAAGCTCGTCAGTGGTGCGTCTACACGGAATTCAAGACCATCCGCTGCCTGATGGCATCTCACCCTTTACTCCTAGTAAGAATTCTTATTAAATGGACCGGAAGTGTGTTCCAAATTCTTCCACATTTTAAACGCTACTCCGGTGTCAGACACCCCATGACACAACACTTAAATCTTTGCCCACGCAGTGACTCAACATATAACTTCTGAGAATCAGAGGCTTAATCGCCTGCTTTGCCCCAGGACTTTTCTTCCCTCGAAACCCTGCCAACAGGGTTTCCTCTGTGCCGGCTTCCTAGCCTGGGGGGTTCCCACGCCGCGTTCACCCCGGGGCGCACTTTCACCCCACGCTGCTCCCACCTCAGGTCTCGCGCGCCGCAGACTACGCTTCCCACAGTGCCCCGGGCCGCGCGCGGGATCCTGGGAGCTGTGGTCCGGCCGCCGCGGGGCGCTGCTGAAGCGGGCTTAGCGCCGGCCTTTGTCTATCTGCGGGCGCGCGCCGCTGCGGTGAGTGAGGCCGCGGTCGGGTCCATGCGCCCGGGCGAGGCGGGGCCGCGCTGTCAGGCCGCCCCTGGGCCCTCCGCGCGGCCGCGAGCAGGCCGGGCCTTGAGGGTAGCGGCCCGCGGCCCACAGAGAAGCGTCCACTGGGCTGGAAGCAGGAGGCTGAGTCCAGGACGCGGGGCGGGCCTGGGGGCCTGCGGCAGGCGGGGAGGGTCTGCAGCGCGTAGCTGGGCCCCTAGGACCGCGGTGTCGGCAGGGCCAGGCGTTTGCGAAGGCACAGCATTCTGCAGAGGGAAGGGACACAGGCAGCAGGCAGGTGCACACCCTCCGTGAGGGTTCCATAGAGGGAAGACACGGGCCCCTAGGGAGGTGAAGAGACCCTTCTGGGTGGAAAATAGGGAAAAGATAAACTGGAGTTGGGTGTGTGCACGCACACACACACACACACACACACACACGCTACTAATTCTGGAACTCTACCCCAAGAGGCCCCCCAGATGAGAACTCTAGATCTTAGTCCCCTCCTGATGAGAACTCTAGATCTTAGGCCTTAAATCTGTAGACCCAGTTAGAGATCTCACATTTAGCTCTTCTGTTCTCCCAGGAGCTACTTGATAAGAAGGATATTAATCTATTCAGTAAATGAAGTAATAGAGTCAGAGCAGATTGGTTATTTGCCCAGGTCAAACACCGAGGAAGCGAAGGCAAAAGTCCCAGTTTCTAGGGACCTAATTCTGAGCTTTTTTCAAAGGATTCTATGCATTTCTGATAGGAAAAGCAGTGTATTCTGATATAAAACCAGTTTCTTCCAGAATTTGATTCTTCAGAGAGAGGACAATGACAATTATCCCCTTATTAACCAAGAAGGTTCTGGAGACACAACTGAATTGTTATTTGTTGAAGACCTCACAGGACGTGGAGATGGAGAGTTGTAGGTTCTACCCACTTGATCTGACTAAAGCCTATTTTCTGGAGTCCTCAATAACAAGAGTCCATCCCCATGCAGCAGGTACCATGTAGTTTTCCAGTGACTCTTGGTGGATGTGCAATTGTTGATCAGTAATACCTTGAACTCTCAAGTGAATTTGCTGGCACTTTGACAAAGTTGGAAGTGCATCCTCCAAGTAAGAGTTCCTAGTCATCACAACATATAGCTAAATATGCAGTTGTCAAGAATGCCCAGGTTAACAAGACAAAGAATTGTAGTACCATAATACTAATTCCTTAAATCAGGAGTCCAGCATTTTGATAGGACATATTAGAGAGAAACAAAGATTATACATTAAACCATTGCATAAATAAAGTATAACCGTTCAGAAATTAGAGTCCTGAAGTTAGAAGGAATATTCCAAAAGGGAAAAAGTAGAGCAGGAGAGGGGTGGGCCTGGGTCTAGAACTTCCTAAGAATTGTTCAAAGGTAACATGAAATCCCTTATTTGGTTCTTATAATCTAAGAGAAACTGGACAGGAGCCAGTTATGAAAGCTGAAATGTTTTTTTGTTTGTTTGTTTTTTTAGGTTTCTGAATTCTTTGGGGCTTAGAAAATAACAGGCAGCAGTTAGGAAATGGAAGATCCTATTCTCATGCCAAAATCAAAATACAAACAGGAGTGACCATTAAATGGGGAAAAATATATATATTTGTGTTCTTTGCTTTCCTGCCTCCTATTCTAGACTCATGTCTGTGTGGTCCTTTTGTCTTTGAGCGCATTTTACAGTGACATTATATATGATTATGGTTATATCAAACAATCAAAATGTCCTTTTTCTACTCAGTTCCTGTTTATCCTTCGCACTTAAAAATTCTGCCTTTTTCCGTTTGTTGTTTTGTTTTTGTTTTTCCCTCCTTAGGTGCTCAGGAACAGCCCATGGAAGAATTATATGAAGAGGTGGTGATTAAGATTATAGAGCAGGAGTGGACATGTTTGGATTTCCAACAGCTACCCTGCTGGACTGTCATGGAAGATATGCCCAGAATGTAGCATTTTTCAGTGAGTGAGTCTGCTGGTGGCTGGGATGTCTTTTGCACACAGATACTCAGAGTCCATGTCCTCAGCACTAGTCCTCAGTCTGAGGAAGCAGAGGAGACGTTCCTTTGATGGAGCTCACTGTTCCTAGGGGTTACAGAAAAAGCCTGCAAGCTAGAGGGCTATGCTAGCCCTCGCATGCGTAGAAATAGTCAGAACAGAGCAAGATAATAGTCTAGACATGGAGGTAGACTCAAAGTAATATCAGAATGAGTAAGCACCTTTAACTGTCAGCACTATCACTGGATAAGAATAAAGCAGGAAATAAGGAGAAATTTTCCATAGGGGGAAAAAAAACAGTGATGAATGGATCCATATTTAAAGCACATAAGAGGCTCAGATACAGGACAGTATTGGAAAATACTATTGATACCTACATATGAAGTTTGAGAATAACTTCCAAACCAAAATTTATTTTAGTTCCACCATAGCTTAAATAAACTAAAAATAGTATAGATTTTAAAGGAAGGAATTTCTTAGATTCTATAATTTCCTGACTATATTTTAATATCAGATAAGTTACTTAACTTCCTTAAGCTCCAGGCCTTCATCTGTAAAATGGAACAATGAGCTCTGACTTGTACAGTTGCAGGTATTAAAGACAATAGATGTATAAAATCTAGGATCGTGCTACATATTTTCTAAGGTCATAGCGCTTACTCCACTCTTAAGAGCAAACTTAAGGAATAGGGTGGAATTGGGTTGACTCTTCATGGAACTAATACAGCTTGTGTGTCCGGAGCCCTTGCATGCATTGGTCTCTTCAGGACCCTTTGCCCAATTTTGTACTTTTTTTTAAAGGGGTACCTCTAAAGTTTTAAAGCTTTAGACCCTTTACATCCTGGAACCACACCTGTTTAGGAATCAGATAAAGCTTGAGTACAGGGCTCTTGTGTGATCCTGTATGATATTTTCCTTGATTTTCAGAGCCTATTTTCTTACCTACAAAATAGAGGTAATTTTGTCTACCTCACAAGATTATTCAGAAGACTAAATTAAATGTAGAGGCAATACACAGCTATGGAGTATTCCAGTGTTTGAAACCCACCTCTAACTTATTTAGCTACATGGTCTTGACAACCTCCCTATGCTCTTTTTTCCTGATCTGTAGCAATCCCATAGGATTAAATTATCTATGCAAAGTTCATAGTCTAATGCCTGGCACTTAATAAGCACTCAAACGATTGTGTTTCTATTTTCCATATTCTTCTCACTCAGCATATTGGTACCTCTTACATGACTTCCCTCTCATTTTATCAGATGTGATGACAGAAGCTCACCACAAATATGATCACTCTGAGGCCACAGGATCCTCAAGCTGGGATTTCCAGAATTCTTTCAGAAGAGAGAAACTGGAACAAAAATCCCCAGATTCTAAGACACTACCGGAAGATTCACCTGGAGTGAGACAGAAGGTCTATGACTGCCAAGAATGTGGAAAGTCCTTCAGGCAAAAAGGTAGTCTAACATTACATGAGAGAATTCATACTGGTCAGAAGCCATTTGAGTGTACCCATTGTGGAAAAAGCTTCAGGGCCAAAGGCAATCTTGTTACACATCAGCGAATACACACGGGAGAGAAGCCTTATCAGTGCAAGGAGTGTGGGAAAAGCTTTAGTCAGCGTGGTAGTCTGGCCGTCCATGAGAGACTCCACACTGGACAGAAACCCTATGAGTGTGCCATTTGTCAAAGAAGCTTCAGGAATCAAAGTAACCTTGCTGTTCACCGAAGAGTTCACAGTGGTGAGAAGCCCTATAGATGTGATCAGTGTGGAAAAGCTTTCAGTCAGAAAGGAAGCTTAATTGTTCACATTAGAGTCCACACAGGTCTAAAACCCTATGCCTGTACCCAGTGCAGGAAGAGTTTCCACACCAGGGGGAATTGTATTCTGCATGGCAAAATCCACACAGGAGAGACACCCTATCTGTGTGGTCAATGTGGAAAAAGCTTCACTCAGAGAGGAAGTCTGGCTGTGCACCAGAGAAGCTGCTCACAAAGGCTCACCCTTTGATCATTCTATTCAAAGGAAGTTTTATTTCTGAATTAAGGGTACAAAACCCTCTGTTATTGAGCTGCATATCCAGTTCTATGGAATGAATGGAGAATATTCTAGGAAGACCAGTAGGGCAAACAAACTTTTTTCCTTATTCTCAGATGAGTATGAAAAATAAATGTCTTGTTTATCATTATCATGTATTTTTCATAATTTGTCATGTATTTTTCATATTTTGACTTAATTTCCCAGGGTACCCTTATTAATCTAGAGTCATACTAGAGATTGAGTATAGTAGATACAGATTTTAAATTTGTATTTGACACCATCAGCCTTTAAAAATATCAGCCCCTAATCAATCCCAAGGTCATTTTCTTCTCTACATATTCAAATTAATAATTGTTTTGCATTCAAGACCAGTAGGTAGAACACAAGGGGCAAATTTAATTAAGAATTCTCTTTGAACATTTCATTACCTGGATAATGAATCATTACTCCAATAACCTATTCTAAAAAACCACTCTGTCCATAGCAGAAGCCTTAGCCTTTTCTTATAAAAGAAGTTTCCTTTCCAAGACTACAAAGGTTTGGAGTTTGTACGTTAAGATTTCCTTCAGTCCTCCACTTCTAACAGTAATAATTTGCCTGTACCTAAAGAGCTGACAAGTACAACTGTGCTCTTTTGAAGAATCCTGAACTGATTGTTATGATTATTATGCCCTCTTAAAAGGACTTCTGTTCTCTGAAAAACATAATGACCCTCGCTGCCACTTTGGCAACAATAGCAACATATTGGGGTTAGGATCACCTAGAAAGGACATAAGCCTAGACTTTCAATTTATAGTCAGTTATGACATCCCACTCTTCTAACAATACTATCCTTTTCCTTCTACACACAGAAAATAAATTTGGAAAGATAATTTGTTCTTTATTTTTTTCCCTCTAGTGTATGAGATTTGAAGAAGGTTGTAGAGAAGTTGGTTTTGTGAGGAATTTACACTTCTAAATGTCAAAATTTCATGATAGCAAATCTTTATGATCTAGAGAAGTAAATGAAATCAAAGGGCATTATGGATTTGATTATTTTAAAAGAGTAGTACTCCCAGAGACATTCTGATAAAACTTGAAGATGTATGCAAGATTGGGATAATATCCTCATTTATGATAATCACACACTGGAAATTACACAAATGTCCAACAACAGGTGGGGAATGAACAAACTGTTTAATATACATACATTAAAACAATAGCAATTTAAAAATCTGATATTGGCAACTTATGACTGAATTTCAGTCCAATGTTGAATGAAAAAACCTAAATACACATACATGCAGATATAGTGTATAATTCCATTTATATATCTTCACATGAAAAAATGGGAATGATTTAGAACAGACACAAGAATTTTTTAAAGTGTTCTATACCTTACTTCAGGTGGTATATGGAAGAGTATAATTGTTAAAATTCATTGAAACCAACACTTGAGAACTCTGCATTTTATTATATGTAAAATATATATCCATAACAATGAGTCAGTTCTTAAATATAAATATTGCCCACAGGTTCTTTGACACTAATTCATGAAGAGATGGGGTAAATATCACCTTCCTTTTATCTGGATTGGCTGGTGACTGCTTCAAACAATAGAAACAGCAAGTGATGCTATATCACTTCCAAAGACAGGTCTGAAAAGCCCTTAAAAGTTTTGAAACAATTGCTGGGTTCTCTTGGGACACTTGCTCTTGGGGATAAGCCACCTTATAAGAACGGTTCAAAAACCACTATAGTACACAAGGTGTATATTAAGTGAGCTGAGCTCCCGATAGATAGCCAGCATCAACTCCCAGCCACAGGAATGAGTTACTGCAGATGTTCAGCCCAGAAGAATCATCAGATTACTATAGCCTTGGCTGAGATCTGATCAATACTGCATAAGAGATCCCAAAGTGTCAACCCACAGTGTCATATCCACACCATTGACTAGAGAATGTCCCCTCTAATCAATAAGCCCATTCATGTAGTAGCAGAATGCATTTCTTAGTGGTAATAGGATTGAGGCTCCCTCAATCTTACTGGCTACTGGCTGAAGTTTGTCCTAGGGCCATCTCATGTTCTCAGCTACCACATGGCAGTTTGCTTCTTTAAGTCCAACAGAAAAAAATTTCTCTTTCCAGTCTGCTAAGAATAGTCTTACGTGATACAGCTTAATCATAGCAGTGACATTCAATCATATTTGCTATTCCCTGTCAGTTTGAAATGTTGGTTCTACCCATACTCAGGATTATACAAGGGCATGACAGATTGGGAGTAACTTTAGTGTAATCATTTTCAAGGGCTTCTAGAACAAAGCATTACAAACTAGGCACCTTAAAAACAACAAAAACCTATCATCTTACAGTTATGGAGGCTAGGAATCCAAAATCCAGGATGTCTTCAAGGTCATGCACCATCTGAAGCTTGTTGGGCAGAATCCTTCCATGCCTCTTCTTAACTTTGGTTGGTTTGCTGGAAATCTTTGGTGTTCCTTGACCAGCTGCAAGACTTCATTTTCTTTCTGCATATGTAGTCACATGGTGTTCTCCCTCTGCCTGTGCCTCTATGTGTCTTTTTTTTAATATGGACACCAGTCATATTGGATTATGGGCCCATCCTATTCCACTCTGGCCTCATTTTAACTACTTAAATCTGCAAAGACTATTAACAGATAACATTCTGAAGTATTGGGAGATAGGATTTTTTGAAGAACACAAGTGAACCCATTACACTTACCATGTGTCTACCACAGTATCAAAAACATTACTCTGAAGAAATTCATGTAATTGTAACCTAGTGGTACTCCAACTACAGTTCAAGGGCATCAGCATCACTTGGAAACTTGTTAGAAATGCCAATTATCAGGCACAGATAGGCCTATTGCATCAGAAAATGCAGGGAGGCAGAAAAAAAAGGGACAGCAATCAGTTTTAACAAGTACACATAATTTGACTCCCAAAATGATTAGATTCTCTAGTTTGGGAAGTCAAACAACCCAAAACTCAAGGGGCTGGGGATGTGGCTCAAGTGGTAGCCCACTGGCCTGGCATGTGCGAGGCACTGGGTTTGATCCTCAGCACCACATAAAAATAAATAAAGATATTGTGTCCAACCCAAAACTCCTTTTAAGACAAAAGAACATAAAGAAAAATCTCAAGTCATCAGGAAACCTGGAATGTCCTACCCTTTACAAAGAGCATCAAGAGAGTACATCCGCCTTTTCCATGCCCAATTCATGATTGCTGAATTTTCCATTCAAGATTCAATGCCACCATAGATGATAAAAAGTCAATCTGAGCGGCTGGGGCTGTATCTCAGTGGCAGGGCACTTGCTTAGCATTTGTGAGGTACTGGGTTTGATCCTTAGCACCACATAAAAAATAAACAAAGACATGCTGTTCATCTACAACTATCAAAAAAAGAGAGAGACTTTTAAAAATAGTCAATGTGAATAAATAAATACAAGATTTCTGGCCTAATTTTGACTTCAAGTCAGAGGGAAGAGCACAGATCAGCTATAGCACCAAAAAGTCCGACATAACTCAAATCTTAACACTTCAGTCTTCCCTTTGATCATCAGCACAAGCCTCTCCCAAACTCTTTTACCAGACCACCCACCAAGACAGCGAAAACCAGAGTGTCTGTGGCCCTGTCACTGGTTATTACTTTTCTTCACTTGCATTCATGGTCATTATGATGTCACTGCCATAGGATCAGGAACACAGTAACAGAATGAAATGTGTACAGTCCAGCTGTTATTAAGACTTTTATTTCTGCAGTTCTGAATCCCACTTTACTTCTAGAGAGCCTTTAATTAAAAGTAAATCATTCCACAATTCTGCTTCCTTTCCAGGTTGTATAATGCCATGGTTCAAATGTATTCCTATATGTACCAAATTTCATGTGTTGGAAACTTAATCTCCATATATTTATAGATTTTAGATGAGATCATGAAGTTGGGGCCTCCATGATGGGATTGATGGCTTTATGAGACAAGGAAGAGAAAAAGAGACCTGAGCTAGCATGCTTGTTCTCTTTCCATGGGGAACCTCCTGCCACATCATGTCATAAAATGCAGCAGCAAGGCCCCCACCAGATGCCAGCATCTTAATCTTGGAACTTCCCAGACTCCAGAAAATAAATCTGTTTATAAATTACACAATCTTCTTTTATGTTCTCAGAAAAGTAGGCTGACTAGCTTTGACTTCTTCCTAGATTGCTACTATGACAATACATCAAATACATCACATACTACAGATGTAATAGAACATGTTTGACCATTACCATAACCACTCAGGATATTGGGGTTTTGTTTTGTTTTTTTTTTTTTTAATGGTGCTGGGGATTGAAGCCAGGGCCTTGTGCATGCTAGGCAAGCACTCTACCAACTGAGCTAAATCCCCAGCACTGTTTCTTGAGTTTTTGACTCTATAAACATATAATCCTAACCATTATCTGTTCTCACTCCACCTTATTCATTCTTTTTTTTCCCTACCTGATTCTTTCTGTCCTTGTCTCTTAATTCCAACTTTGAATCTCCTGTTGTAACACTCTTGTATAAATGTCTCCTCTTTCTAGCAGTCATCTACTACCTCCTGGGTCAGTCTTTGAAGATTTTAGTTCCTATATCATTGTCACTCACTGCAGCTCTACTCACAACTGTTGAGATACTTATGAATGATCCCTTCATCACTTTTCCTCCTTACTTCCAATGATTTTCCTCTCCATACTGCCAAAACCAATTGCCTCCATTCATAATCAAATTTTTAAGTTTATTTTTCTTTTCTTTGCATGTGCTCTCTCCCTCTGCCCCACCCCCTGAAATTCTAGCTATGTTGTCTAGGCTGGAACTCCTGGACTCAAGTGATCCTCCCACCTCAATCTCCTAAGTAGCTGGAACTTCAGACACCCACCACCATGTCTGGGTTTAAGTTTTTCATTATCAGTTCAACAGTATCTCAATTTTAATCATCCCATTTTCTGATTATCAATTCTTATCTTTGCATCTAACTCCCTCTAGTAAGTTAACTCCAATAATTTGCCTGCTCTCATAATTCATTTATCCCACTATTTCAAAAGGTAAGGAAATTTATCTTTTCCTTAGCAGCTTAAATTACATTTTTTTAAGTTTTTAGTTGTAGATGGACAAAATAACTATTTTAAGTTTGTGGTGCTGAGGATCAAACCCAGTGCCTCACACATGCTAGGTGAGTGCCCTACAACTGAGCCACAACCCCTGCCCTTAAATTACATTTTAAGCTCATTTTAACAATGCATTTATAAACACCCTCAACTCTTATACCTCTGTCATTTTTCTAAAATAGATTTATTGAGCCAAGCAGGGTGGCACCTGCCTGTAATCCTATCGACTCCAGAGACTGAGGCAGAATTGCCTTAGCAATTTAGAACTTGTCTCAAATTAAAAGAAAAAAAAGAAAGAAAAGAAAAGAAAAGAAAGAAAGAAAGAAAGAAAGAAAGAAAGAAAGAAAGAAAGAAAGAAAGAAAAGAAAGAAGAAAGGAAGAAAAGAAAGAAAGAAGGAAGGAAGGAAGGAAGGAAGGAAGGAAGGAAGGAAGGAAGGAAGGAAGGAAGGAAGGAAGGAAGGAAAAGAAAAGAGAAAAGAAAGAAAGAAAAGGGCTGGGGGTGTAATAAAGTGCTCCTGGGTTCAATCCCCAAAACTCATCTTTTATGCATATGGTGTGGATATTCAATTATTCCAGCATCATTTATGGAAAAGACTATCTATCCCAGCCCCATTGAATTGCCATGGCACGTTTGTCAAATAGCTACTGACCAAAAAAGTAAGGGTTTATTTCTGGAATCTCAGTTCTGTTTGATTGGTCTACGTGTCTGCCAGAGTCACACTGTCTTGAATAATGCAGCTTTGTAGTAAAGCTCTGAATTCAGGAAGCATAAGTTCTCTTAGTTCTTCTTTTTCAAGATTTACTATTCTTTTTGATTTTGCAATTCTCCTGTTTCAACCTCCCAAATCACTAGGATTTCAGGTGTGTTCCCCCACACCTGGCTATTTTTATTATTCTTGATTCTTAGCTTTTCTGTATAAATTTTAGAACCAGTTCATCAGTTGTATAAAACAGGCCTAGTGGAAATGTGATAGGTATTGAATTGGATCTATTGATTATTTCAGAAAGTTTCCTAATCTTAAAATATTGAGCTTCAAGACCATCAATGTGGAATGACTATTTTACTTAGATCTTTTTTTTTTTTTTTAAAGAGAGAGTGAGAGAGGAGAGAGAGAGAGAGAGAGAGAATTTTTTTTTAATATTTATTTTTTAGTTCTCGGCGGACACAACATCTTTGTTGGTATGTGGTGCTGAGGATCGAACCCGGGCCGCACGCATGCCAGGCGAGCGCGCTACCGCTGAGCCACATCTCCAGCCCACTTAGATCTTTTAAGTTGTATTTCTGAAAAGTTTTGTGGGTTTTGTTGATTTCTTCAAAGAAACAAGTTTTGGTTTTATTGATTTTTTTTTCTGTTGTTTTTCTTTTTTCTATTTCAATGATTTACATCCTAATATTTATTTTCTTTCTTCTGCTTGCTTTGGATTTAATTTGCTCTTTTCCTAGTTTCTTAGAGTGGAAGGTTATGTACTGATTTGAAAACTTTTTTTCTTTTCTAATGAAAATGCTTATAGGCCTGGGATGGTGGTACATGCCTGTAATCTCAGTGGCTCAGGAGACTAAGGCAGGAGAATTAGAAGTTCAAAGCCAGCCACAATAACTTAGTTGCACTAAGCAACTTAGTGAGATCCTGTCTCAAAAAATAAAAAGGGCTGGGGATGGGGCTCAGTAGTTAAGCACCCCTGGGTTCAATCCCTAGAACTCTTAGGGAACAGATAGATGTGAATGGTGGGAACATGAGATTAAGAGAATGGTTCTATAAAATATTCCCCCTTTTGATTACCCCCACATGCTTTCTTGTCCAAGAAGCAATTTACCTGCTGTACTGGCTGACTTAAGTGGACAGGTTATGTAACATTACTCAGGAACTCTTATCTTCAGGAGAAATGTAGGCATAAAATAATGTCAAAAAGAGAAACACAAGTTACCCTAAAGGGGGGAAACTTTTGTATGCCTTTTCACAGACCAGATCTTGAAACTGGTTAAGAATCCAATTAGAACCTGTCAGCCTGGGCCAGCGTGACCTAGAAGTGTCATGGCACTGGGTATTTGAAAGTCTAATGTTATCTTGCTATCAGTCAAAAGTCAAGAGGCAGACCTGGGCAGGACTCTATGGAAACTTCTCTGGGATCCCCAATAAAACTGGAGGGTAGGAGAGGCACACTGCCCCTTTACCTCTCTGAGAGGATCCACTCTCTCCCTTAAGAATGAATGTCCCCTCACCGTTTTCCTTTCAATGAACCCATTTCTATTACTCTGAGTGACGTGTCTGAAATCTTTCTGACTTGAAGGCAAGAATCAGGGTTTGAAGGGGGTGGAGGTTTTCACATTTCCTCAATTTCTCAGAAGGCCCCAGTTCTGTAATGGTACCAAAAAGCAGGGAAAAAAACACACACCATCCTCTCTCGGAGGTGGTCAATACAGTTTCTATGCTGTACGTTATCCTTGCTTCTTACTCTACTAAATTTTTGCTTACTACTCTTGTTTCACTTGAAGTCTTTCCAGCATATTCACAAGAACTGGCATCCAAGGACTGTAGTGGCTGCCCCAATGCAAAATGGCAGGCCCCCAGCCCCAGAACAGAGTGTTCAATTTTTGTTGTCAAAATATTTTAAGTCTATGGGTTAGGGTTGTAGCTCAATGGTACAGTGCTTGCATAGCATCTATGAGGTCCTGAGTTCAACCCCCAACACTGCAAACAGCAAAAAAATATAAGTCTGGCTTTCTCATACAGCAGACACTAGCAATGATCAGGAAAAAAAAAATTCCACTGTATCTATTAGCACAAAAATACCCAGTCAGATACAAACTTCACAGATTTTTATTCAGGAACAGAATTATATCCACGGAAATGGCCCCACTCTTCTGGTAGAAACCCACTCTCCTGAACAAAGTAGAGAACTGAGCTTATATAGGTGTACTGAGAGGTGACCTAATTAATGAGCTGTCATTTGGGGGCACTTAGGAATTTGGAGTCTATCTTATTGAGCAAGATGGAGAGGAGTCTAGGGTTAGTGGTCAGTTTGGGGCACTCAGGAAATAGGAAATAGGTTTGTGAGAACTTTGGTGTTGTTTTATTTGTTTGTTTTTATTGTTGTTTTTTAAATATTTTTATTAGTTATTGATGGATTTTACTTGTTTGTTTATATGTGGTGATGAGAATTAAACCCAGTGCCTCACACATGCTAGGCAAGTGTTCTACCACTGAGCCACAACCCGACCTTGAAAATTTGTTTTTACTGGACAATATTTTTACTTGGAGAAAGAGTGGAGGGTCTAGGGTCAACATTCAGTGTCTGTCTCTGTCCCTTCAGCATCCCATTGTACTGTCATTGGGAAAAGATTTATTTGGGGAAGGATCAGTGCTTTGGCTTCTTTTCTAGGGATTGTTCTGTCACTGGGAAAGTATCAATGCTATAAATGTGCTGCTTTTCTCTACATTCCTTCTTCCCACACCATATTATTTTGGGATTTGTCATTTTCCATATCTATTAGTATCCATCTGCAATTCTGCTTATTCCAAAGGAATCTGAATAGCAATAAGGGCATATAGTCTTCCTTTAATTTTTTTTTTTAAGATACTCATTCACATCTTTTCAGTTTGGTATGATTCTTAATACTGTAGTGAGGAAAAATGAATTAGAGCTAGGGATATAGCTCAGTTGGTAGAGCACCTGCCTTACGTGAAAAAGGCCCTGGGTTCAATTCCCAGCACGACAAAAAAAAAAGAAAGAAAGAAAGAAAGAAAATTATTTACAGGAAAGTTTCTGTAACAGTAATTTACCTCATGTTTTGAAAATAGCCCTTGCTCTGCCACTGGGACTTATTTTAAAATGAACATGTTTCCTTTTCCTCTTCTCACCCTCTTCCTCCCTAATCTGGCAGGGGTGGGAAGGAGGCAGGGTTACCCTTTTCCCATCCTAGGATAAAAATTATCTATCTTTAGAAACCAAGTAATTCAGACTTCAGGGATGGCACCAGAAGATCTAAGGCACAAATTATCAAGTGAATCACAAGCCCCTCCTCCACAGGGAATACCTGAAATGAATCACTTCTTTAAAAACCCTCTGTTTTCCAGGATGGCAGAATCACAGATTCTGGGATAGGAGCCCCCTGTGTTTCTCTTTTGCTAGAAAGCAATAAAACTTTTGTGTTTTTTTTTCGAAATCATGTCCTCCTTATTGACTTGGCATCTGGGACAAGGACTAAGCTGCCTCAGTTTTCCAGAAGTCCCCAGATCTGTAACAAACCCAAGCTTTGTACATGTTAGGCAAGCACTTCACCACTGAGTTATAACCCCAACTCCTGTCTTGCCTTTTTTTTTCTTAAGGTAACTCAATCTTTCTAAAATCAATCTTTTTTAAAATTTATTTATTTATTTTGTTATATATGACAGCAGAATGCATTTCAATTCATAGTAATATATAGAGCACAATTTTTCATGTCTCTGGTTGTACACAAAGTAGAGTCACATCATTCATGTCTTCATACATGTACTTGGGTAATGATGTCCATCTCATTCCACCATCTGTCCTACCCCTTGCCCCTTCCCTTTTTATCCCTTCCTTTTGCCCTATCTAAAGTTTCTCCATTCTTCCCATTCTCACATCACAGAAGACATTTGGCATTTGTTTTGTTGGGTTTTTTTTTTTGAGACTGGCTTACTTAGCATAATATTCTCCAACTCCATCCATCTACCTGCAAATGCCCTGATTTTATTCTTTTAATGTTGAGTAATATCCCATTGTATGTATATACCACAGTATCTTTATTCATTCATCTACTGAAGGCCATCTAGGTTGGTTCCACAATTTAGCTATTGTGAATTGTGCTGCTATAAACATTGATGTGAATCAGCATTACTATAGTATGCTATTTTTAAGTCCTTTGGGTATAAAATAAGGAGTAAGATAGCTGGGTCAAATGGTGGTTCCATTCCAAGTTTTCCAAGGAATCTCCATACTGCTTTCCATATTGGTTGCACCTTGCCTTTTTTTTTTTATCTGCTGTTTATCCTTTACCATCTTCTCTTGTACTGAGTAAATATTTTTCAACACATCATTTTAATTCCTTTGTTAATATTTTTATTGTTCTGTGTTGCCCAGACTGGTCTTGAACTCCTGGGATCAAGTGCTCCTCCCTGTGGAACCTCCAGAGTAGCTGACACATGCTACCCAGCTGGCTCTTTTGTTAATACTTTATTTTTCATTATTTTCCTAGTGGATACTCTACTGATTACAATATGCTTCTTGCCATAATCTATTTCAGATTAATTACTTTCATAATTCAAGTAAAATGCAGAAACTTCTCTTCAATAAAGCTCCCTGCACCTCCTTGGTGGTATCATTGCATATGTAAAGTGAATGAGGACCAAAATGAAAAACCCTAGAAACAGTATGGCCTGGGAGGAAGGTAGGTGAGACAGAAACTTTGAAGACGGCAGTCCTTGTGAAATGAGATCCCTTCCCCTAATCAAATCCTTTCCCAGTGATAATAAACTGTCCATCAATCTTGTTTCCAGGACAATATGAAGACCCCTGGAGGTTAGAATGAGCATTGATCTCTGAACTCTGAACCCGTCTCATGCATAGTAAAAACACTGCCTAATATAAATTGTGCCCAGTAAAAACAAATTTCAGATGCTTGCAACCTTTCACCCACAACCTGTTAAAAGTCTTCAAGGGCTAAGCCTCCCCAGCATAACTTATATAAACCCTGATTTCTCCTATAACTATAGCCATACACTTTTCTAACCATAGCCATACACTTTTCTAACCAGAAAGTGTACCCATCTGATGCACAACTTTGATGCTGAATAAAGGCTTTGCTGATCCATGAAGCCTGTACTCTGCTTGGTCATTTTGCACTAACAATACGTATTATATACATTTCTGCTATAATTCTAACGATGTTACAATTATTATTTTCTACCATCTTTTGTAATTTCAAGAAGCCAAGAGGAAAAAGCAAAAATATACAAAGAAGGGCTTGGTTTATAGCTAAGTTGTAAAGCACTTGCATAGCATGCATGAGGCACTGGGTTCAATTATCAGCACCACATATAAATAAATAAAGTTCCATTGACAACGAAATAAATATTAGAAAAAAATATATATATATATATACACAAAGGAATATTTCATATATAACCTACATTTTTACCATTTTTGGAACTTTTCATTGCTTCCCCTGGATTTGAGTTATTGTCTGAGGACATTCTCTTGGTCCAATGTAGTTCTCACCTTATTTTATAATTATTACACTTTTATATGTAAGAAGTTAATTAAAGCAATTTTACTATTTTATATAATTAACTTTTAAACAAAAGACATGTATATTTATACTATGTTTTAAACTTATCTACATAATTATCTTAACTGCTGTTTTTGGTGTTCTATATGGATTCAGGTTATCTCTGGTATAACTCTCTTTCAGCCTGAAGAACTTTCATGAACATTTTTTGATGGCAGGTCTGGAGGAAATAATTTCTCTCAGTCTTCATTTATCTTGAAATGCTTTTACTTCTTCATATCTGAAGGTCAGTTTTGCTGTATACAAAATTCTTGGTTGTCATCTTTTCTTTCAGGACTTTGAATTCATCATCCCACTATATACTGCCTCCATTGCCTCTAAGAAGTTTATTGTAACTCCATCGATGTTGCTTTTCTTCCACTCTTTTTAAATTTTCCCTTGTCTCTCATTTGCATCATTTAACTATGATATTTTTTCTTATGAGACATTTTGCAACTATTTTAATTGGAGTTTATTGAGTTCCTTCTGTGTAATTGTTCACCAATTTCAGAAGTTTCCAGTTATTATTTCTTCAAATATTTTCTACCCTATTCTCTCTTCATTTTTCTTTTGGTATTCCCTATATATGTATGTTGGTATGCACTGAATGTCAGCCCATAGGTGTCTGAAAATCTATTCTATTCTTTTTCTTTATGCTTTCCAGGTGTGTAATCTTAATTGCTTTATCTTCAGTATAAGGAAATATTTCTTCTTTAGTGAATCATTTCCATTAGTATATGAGCATTGTGTAAATTTTTTGGGTGGGTGCTTAACAACAGGGTGCTTAACCACAACAAGCCATGTCCCCATCCTATTTTAATTTTGTGAGACAGGGTCTCACAAAGTTGCTTAGGCCTTGCTAAGTTGCTGAGGCTGGCTTTGAAGTTGTAACTCTCCTGCCTCAGCCTCCTGAGTCACTGGGATTACAGGTATGCACCACCATATCCTGTGCATTTTGTAAATTCTGCCACCTTAAAAAAAATCACTCTCAAACACTATAGTCCCTCCAACTATTACTCCACCCTTTACACCAAAACTCTTCAAGACATTTATTCCTTCCAGGCAATTCCACTTTAATTAAAATTTCATATCCACTATTTTATCAAAATTGCAAAGTCAAAGTTATTATGCTCTTGATGTTGCAGAAGCCAGCTGTTAGTGTTCAACTATCATCTTTCTTGGTCCACCAGTTATATTTGATCCTTTCTTTCTTCTTTATGATTCGAGGACAACAAAGTGTCCTGGTTTTCATCTTACCTTCTAATTGTTCTCAGTATCCTTTACTGTTTCTTCCTCATTTTTTAACAATCTCTTAACATTACAGTGTCAATGAAAGTTCTAATATCTTCTGTTTGCATTTAAGTTCCTTAGTAATCTAATCTTGTGACTTTAAAATATCAACTATTCAAGGAGGTAAAAATTTATAACACCCTTGGCAAAAGGAAACTAAGGACTCTGAACTTTTGTAATTTCCCTTACCAACAAAATTCCCATACCTGCCCAAAGTAAGCACACTAAAGGCACCTGAGAAACTCCTCCCATAATGTGGCCGTGCTAAATCAACATGTCGTTGGTTGTTACAGCCAACCACCATTTTCCTCTTGAAAATGTGCTCCTCCATTTAATAAAGCATTACTAATTTGTTGAGATTGGTCTCCAATTCTTTGTATTCTCCTTCATTTTCTTTCAACTACATTGTAATGTCTCCTACCACGGCATTGTCACTGAACTCCTGACTATTAAACACCTCCCTACTTGAATGCCTAACATTAACACATCCAAAATTGAATGCTTTATCTTGCACATCAGACTTGATTCTCCCAAATTATTCCCCAAACCAGTACATGGATCCTACTCCCAGATATATTGCTAAATTAGATTTCCAATATTCTACTGAGGATCTTTGCTTCTATGTTTATGAGGCATTTTGGCAATTTTCTTTTATTATTCTCTCGTATCTCATTTTGGATGAATACTACAACTCTTCTTTTTTAAAATAGAAAATAGTTTTTGTTGTTCTGGGTTTTGTTTTTTTGTTTGTTTTGGTTGGTTTTGTTTTGGGACCAGGGACTGAACCTAGGGAAGCTTACCCACTGAATCACATCCCCATCCTTATTTGGGGCAGGGTCTCACTAAGTTGATTAGGGCCTTACTAAATTGCTGAGGCTGGTTTTGAACCTGATTCTCCTGCCACAGCCTCCCAAGCTTCTGGAACAATATGCATTCACCATGATGTTTTTGGAGGGTTTTTTAATTTAACATGTAACCACTGCTGGGCACAGTGGTGCACACCTGTAATTCCATCTACTCAGGAGACTGAGGCAGGATAATTGCAAGTTTGAGACCAGCATGAATAACAGACTGGTCTGAAATAAAAAGGACTGAAGATGTAGCTCAGTGGCCGATCACCTCTGGATTCAATCATCCATGTATATGTGTGTAATCAAAAATTCTATGATTACCATTATCAAGGATTTTATTTTTTATATTTTAGTAGATTTCATCAATGAGACAAGTCAGTAGCCAGGCTGTGTGATACTTGACTGTGGATAAAACCACTAGCCCCTCCTGAGCCTGTGTATCATATGTATGAATGATGGTGGAGAATGTTCTTTTGAGACCTTTATAAACTTAGAGACTTCATATATTCATACATAAGTAACATGTCACTTAACAAGGAGACTACATTCTACAAAATGCATTGTTAGGCAATTTCATCTTTGTCTGAACATGACTAAGTGCACCTACACAAACCTAGATGGTAAAGGTAAGTCAAGAGATATAGCTGTTGCCAGAGTAATGTGAAAAACTTTCAAAGTAAATTTTTTTTTAAAGTAGGAGTACACTCTAAAAAAATGACAAGGCATGTACAGTGCCACAACTTGGGAGGCAGAGGGAGGAGGAACCCAAGTTCAAAGATAGCCTCAGCAACTTAGCAAGGCCCTAAGCAACTCAGCAAGACCCTATCTGACAATAAAAAATAAAAGACTGGGGACATGGTTGAGCACCCCTGGGTTTAATCCTGGTACCAGATAATAATAATAAAATAATAATAAATAGTAAATACATAAGCCAGTAACATGGTAATTTATTAAGTATGATGTACTATAAATAATGTTAAGGGGCTAGGGATGTAACTCAGTTGATAGACCACTTGCCTAGCATGTGCAAAGCCCCAAATTCAATCCCCAGGACCATCAAAAATGAAAACAACATAATTTCATTTGCTATGGTTTTATGACTAGCACCACAGATCTGCTTATGCAAGCATTACCACAAATACATTTGTTATGCTATGCCACTGTGATAGCTAAAATATCAATGGGAGAGTTATTTTACAGCTTCATTATAATCTTATGGAACTACCTGGTATATATGATCCATCATTGACTAAAACATTATGCAATGCATGACTGTGTGTGTGCGTGTGTGTATGTATGTATATACATATACATAAATATTATACATATATATTTATAAAATAGAATTCATATGTATTATATATTCATATATAATATAAATCTATATATATTACATGTACACATATATAATTATATATATTATTCATAAATATAATTCATATTTATACTAAGCATCTAGCAATCTGATAAGCACTTTACAACAGTATCTCCTTTAAACAAACAAAAAAATTTTATAGATGCTTTGACAGGCTACATGATTTGCAAATAGTTTTACAACGTATTTAAACAAAGTTACCTCTTGCACTCTAACTTCAAAACT
Source organism: Urocitellus parryii (assembly GCF_045843805.1). Taxonomy (NCBI): domain Eukaryota; kingdom Metazoa; phylum Chordata; class Mammalia; order Rodentia; family Sciuridae; genus Urocitellus; species Urocitellus parryii. The sequence goes on along the minus strand of NC_135535.1, from coordinate 126,033,818 downwards.
TATGTTCTTGATTGCTGTCATACAGCTTTTTAGGCATGTTACATTATTCAGTAACCTACTTTTTTCACTCAACATGCCTACTCCATTCATCAGTTGTATCATATTTAAATAGTACACACTATTTTTCAAAAGGGTTACAATAATATCTCCCATTCAATATGCTCTTCTTGAAATGTGCCTCTGATACTCCTCCCAAGAAGTATGGTCTATGCTTCCTCCCACATGAAGTTGGGTTGATTTGATTACAAAGGAAGTGACATCAATTTTTAAAGCTAGGTCACAAGAGGCAAGTTCAAGGCCAGCCTTAGCAATATAGCAAGACCCTAACCAACTTAAACTCTGTGACAAAATAAAAAATAGAAAGGGCTGGGGATGTGGCTCAGTGGTTAAGTGCCCCCCACCAAAAAAAAAAACAAAAACAGACAACACTGTTTCTCTGGAACCCAGTTGCTATAACATGAGGAAGCTCTAAGTAGCCATACTGAAAAGCCATGAGTAAAGCTAGGCATGATAGAACATGCCTATAATATCAGCAAAATTCAGGAGCCTGAAGCTGAAGAATCACTTGAATCCAAGAGTTCAAGTACAAACTGAGCAACATAGGGAGATCCAGGATCTCTAAAGCAGGGGAAAAAAAAAAAAGTCACGTGTGTGGTGTTCCTGTTCATCAAAAGTAGCTGAGGTACTGGCCAAGTATCAACCGCCAAATTTGTCTTCAGATCAAAGGACTTAAAAACAGCATACTACAGGGACACAGCCACATCAATGTTTATAGCAGCACAATTCATAATAGCTAAACTGTGGAGCCAACCTAGATGTGCCCTTCAGTGGACGAATAGATTAAAAAAAAAAAATGTGGCATATATACACAATGGAATTTTACTCAGCATTAAAAGAGAAAAAAATCATGGCATTTGCAGGTAAATGGATGGCGTTGGAGAAGATAATGCTAAGTGAAGTTAGCCAATCCCAAAAAACAAATGTTGGATGTTTTCTCAGATATAAGGAGGCATAGTGGGGTAGGGAGGGGGAGATGGGAGGATTAGATGAATTCTAGATAGGGAAGAGGGGAGGGAGGGAAAGGGAAGGGGCAGGGGATTAGCAAGGATGGTGGAAAGTGATGGACAACATTATCCAAAGTACATGTATGAAGACTTGAATTGGGTGTCAACATACTGTATAAACAGATATAAAAAATTGTGGTATATATGTGTAATAAGAATTGGAATGCAAGAAAAACAAAGTACATGTATAAAGGCATGAATTGGTGTGAACATACTCTATATACAAAGATATGAAAAATTGTGCTCTATGTATAATAGAACTGTAATGCATTCTGCTGTCATGTATTTTTAAAAAATAAAACCAATAAAACTAAAAAAATGTAAATAATATACATATATGGGTCACATACATAACTTGAAATATTCTAGTTAACCACATTTAAAAATCAATTTTAATGTATTTAATTTAGCCAGGCATGGTGTCACACACAAGTAATCCCAGAGGCTCAGGAAGCTGAGGCAGAAAGATTACAAGTTCAAAGCCAGCCTCAGCAACTTAAAAAACTGTCTCAAAATTTTTTAAAAAAAGAAAAAAAGGGCGGGGATGTGGCTCAGGGTTTACTGCCCCAAGGTTCAATTCCTGCTACCAAAAAAATACATATATTTATATATATATATTTAATTTTTATAGTTGTAGATGGACAGAATGCCCTTATTTTATTTGTTTATTTTTATGTAGTGCTGAGGATCAACCAGTGACTCACACATGCTAGGCAAGCACTGTGCCACTAAGCTATAGCCCCAGTCCTATACATTTTTTCTTAATCAAACATCCAAAATATCATTGCAGCATATAATTAATATTTTAAAAGTTGAGATTCTAGTTTCTTTTTTCGTAGTCTTCAAAATCTGATACACATTTTAGACTCATCACATCTTGATTCAGACTAGTCTTATTTCAATTGCTCAACAACCATTTATGACTACTGAATTATGGCAACTTGAGATAATTCCATTGCATAGCTGTCAACTCCAGCCTCCAGTTTTCCCAGCTGAAATGCTGGGCCCTTACTGAATTCTCTTTTTGCAAAATCTGTAAGTATAACTCCCACCCACATCCAGCATGGGCAGTGGGAATGGGGTTCCCCTCAGTGGAATGCACTGGCTGAGAAATAAAAGCTAGAAAAAATAGAACGACAAAGAAACCACAGGACACAGAAAATAGTCTCAAAAGCAGGGACAGGACAGGCAAGCCAATCATACAGATCAAGCTTCTATTCTAAGGAAAAATGGAGCCTGTACCTGCTTTATTTATATGGAGAAACATCAAAGGCCTTCCATAGAATGTTCTTCACCAAAAAAGGTTAAAGGTAGGCTGTACAGTTCCCAATGGGTTACACCCATCTCTGGAACTACCATGAGATCTTCCATGAGAGAGCTGAGATAGTTTGCAATGCCAAACCTAAATCTCCCTGGCCACAATAGTAAGAGAAGACCCTCAAGTAATTCATGGATGGCTTCCTGAATATTCCCTTTTTACTTGGCAAATGTAAATGATGAGCAGTTATTTCAAGTTCCCAGATTCTTATTCTGAGGGTGTGACAACCTATTATCACAATACAAAAGAGAATTAGTGGCAACCATATCATTCCAATAATATACCATGTAGAATGGTTTAACATGTTTTTAGGATGGAAGCCAATCAACCAGCTAGAGATGTAGGGCCCATGAGATTGGTCCTGCTTTTTTAAGTATCCTAGGTGTCCTGATGTATCCCCATGAGGTTTAAGCCATTATTATGGCTATGCCAAACATCCATCAGATGATTTCTAATTTTTTCCAAATTTCATTGGGAACCATGAAATTTGACTGCAGTAATACAAGCTTACTTATATTTAGCATGGCATTTAAGCCTTTGTTTGAATTTGAGAGTAGAAAGCTTATTATTGATACCTATAATAATAGCTTTTAGAATATTTAATCTAGTTGTAAGCTCTTATTAATATTTACCTGATTGCATAGGTCTTTAGAAATATTTTGAGCCAACTTATTAAGAAAATTAGCTTAGTTAGATTATGCTTTTTACAATTTACAGGATATCTATTATATGTTTTTTTTTATTTCTATAACTCCAATTATTAAAACATAAGACAATTAAATATAGGCTCAAAGGTTATAGCAGGAAACCACCTTGTTCTTCCTGCATATAAAGTTAGATATGGGGCCATTTGTAAAATGGAGAAAATGAGGCAACAATTAAATGCCAGAGATCTTTTTTGAATATCATCTTTCTTGAAAGTTAGAAAATTACCAAAGAAAATTTCAGGGGTCATAGAGAAAAGAGAATGGATTTTGTCCATAAATATAGTAAATATGGAGACAGATATAAATAAATCTGAAATAAATATAGTGGCTGGGGTTGTAGCTCAGTGGCAGAGCACTCACCTAGCATGTGTGAGGTGCTGGGTTCAATTCTGAGCACCACATAAAAAATAAAGGCATTCTCTCCATCTTCAAATATATATATATATATATATATATATATATATATATATATATATATATATATATTTATGATATATGCATGATATACACATGATATATATATGCTCCAAATTATCATCAAATAAGAAATGACTGTTATAAATCCAAATGTGAGTTATTAATCTTTCTAGTATAATATTAGTTTGCCAGGATTTAATTTGGCCTTCATTATATGGCTGTAGATAATATAGGAAGTAATCTAAATAATATGGATTTTTATAGTATATCTAATCTCATTTTTTTATTCTGAAAATAGTTTTAGATAACTCAATTATATTTCTAGTTTCTTAGATCTTTTACTAAATGATCCAAATTAAAACAGTTGTTTGCAAATTTCTTTTAAAAAGTAAAAGTGGAACACATTTAGTGGTAGTTCTACATTAAGTCCTCCTGACTTTGGACTTTCTGTAGGAAACATATTTATCACCTCTGTACTGGCAAAGCATTGTACACTTCATTCATTTAGGAAAGATGCCAAAATCTATTGCAGAATGATTAGAGCAGTAATATTGGTGGATATTCTATGGAAATAACTGGCTTGTTATGGGAAAATTCCATTTCAATAATCATTCCATTTTAGTAACTGTCAAATATAACCCTAAATCCTAAGGACCAGTATAATTGGATAGTCTTGGTTCTTCCTATGTTGTCCTTTCCTCAAAAGTTGCCTTTCAATAGCCAGTATATTTATTATGGGACCAACATATACTTAGGTTCCTACTCTAGCCAGTACACTTAAATCCAGTCACATGGATGGGTATAATATGAGTATCTGCAAAACCACCCATCATATGAGTATCATCAGTAAACACTGGGATGGATTCTCCAGTCCACATGGCTAGGTACATTAAAGGTGGACTTGGGGAATGGGTCCATAGAAGTCAAGGCATGCATAGCTAAAAAACACTGTGGTTGGAGATTTACCTTCCTGTGTCAAGTTTTTCAGCCGTTTCCAAGATGACAGTTTTAGAGTCTATCCTTTGAAATCTGATTTATCCTATTGTTCCATGTGTTGCTCAGCAACAGTAAGACTTTTGGTGTCATGACTTAAAGAAATTTTTAAGAATTTTATGAGATTAGCAGGACATGTAGGGTTCTGTTTTCCCTCTTTTTTATTTAAAATTGAAGAAAAAGTTGATATACGCTAGAGTATCATTAATCTTAAATTGTAAATAGTGGCCTAGTATAATCCTATGAACCTAACTTTAAATGAACTTGGATGGGTACTTTAATGACGTGAGAGGCAGAGTTTTACCTTATGAAAGGTGGCATCTATAAAGGTATAGAAGACATAAATAGACATCCTTTTTAGAATAAAATATATATACATGTTTAGTGAGCATAGGAAAAAAATATTTATTATTAATAATGAGAAATGAAATAAAAGAATTAATAGTCTTTTACTTACCAATTTAGAAAAAAATTTATTATCTTTAAGTCTAATGTTGATCTAAGTTTGGGGAATCAGTACTTTAAATATTGATTGGTAAAAGTGAATCAGGGGCTGGGGATGTGGCTCAAGCGGTAGCACGCTCGCCTGGCATGCGTGCAGCCCGGGTTCGATCCTCAGCACCACATACAAACAAAAGTGAATCAGTTCTATTGCTTGGGATAGTGATTTAATAAATTATTTAGAAAAATTTAGAATTGACCCAGCAATGATATCTCAAGGGACTTATGGCAAAACAATTTTTATGTACAAAGATACAGCTGTGTGAATATCTTTATAATTTTGATTTTAAAGTAGTAAGACTAAGTGTTTAACATAGGTTTTGATAAAAAAAACAATATGATAAAAAATTGGTATTAAAAGTAACATTGTAAAAGAGCATTAACAATGTATAATTTAGGGCTGGAGATGTGGCTCAAGTGGTAGCGCACTCGCCTGGCATGCGTGTGGCCTGGGTTTGATCCTCAGCACTACATACAAAGATGTTGTGTCCGCCAAAAACTAAAAAAAAAATAAATATTTAAAAAAAATTCTCTCTCTCTCTCTTTAAAAAAAATGTACAATTTAAAATGATTTTATAAGTCTTGAAAATATCAATATCAATATGATCCTATTTTTATATAAAATATGTATAGAAAACAGTTTAGAAGGCTATGTATTAGGGGTTTTTTTTGTATTAGATATTATAGTAGTTATCTATGGGCAGTAGAATGTTATGAGATTTTTATGTATACCCCTTAATTTCTAACAATGGGTCCCTTGGCAAAAGTTAGATAAGGTGTTTTAATCTTGTAATTAATTTCAGTTTCTCAGTTGAGTATCAGTCTATAAACTTTGGTATGTAATCCTTTGGGTCAATAAAAACTAGTTGACCCATTTTAATGTTATATCTAGAATATGAAATGGACAAATTAAGAGAACTTTTAATCCCTTCTTGAGAGAAGATGTTAAAACATTTTTATATCTTATAATGTTACCCTTTAAATAAGCTAGTGTCTCTCCATTGTCTTTTAAAAATATAGCTAAACCTACTTCCCACTGTATAGAGTAACATATAAGCTCTATAATATATTTATATAATTATACAAAATCATATATTTAGGAAATAGAGATACAATTGATATATAAGAATTAGTAACAATTCTTTTAATTATATTGATGTTTTTAATCAATTAAATTTAGCTTTTAAAGAGAAGTTTGAAATTTGGAATTTAGATGGCATTAGAAAATATTTTTTATTTAAGTAGAAATGTATGAATCTTAATTTCTTAAAAATTAGCCCTTTTTTAAGTAATAAAACTTACCACACATAAGTTATTGTTCTATTGGAACAAAAGTAGATTAATGCTTTAATAAGTTCTTATCATCTCAATGTATAGGTTAAAATTTTGGTTTATATTAGCACAACAATGTTTGCTCTAAGGGGAAAGCCTCAAATGTTTTAATTGATGGGTAAAAGTGAGTCAGTAGTATTGTTTGGCCAGTGATTTTTTTTTAAATAAGTGCCTTTTATTTTTATTTATTTATTTATTTTTAGAGAGAGAGAGAGTTATTTATTTATTTTAGTTTTCAGTGGACACAACATCTTTGTTTGTATGTGGTGCTGAGGATCGAACTCCGGGCCTCAAGCATGCCAGGTGAGCACACTACCTATTGAGCCACATCCCCAGCCCTGCTTGGCCAATGATTTAATGAATTATTCCATATTTTCATAACCAATTTAGTTACATATAAACTTGTTCTCTATTCACACAAATCTTCTATATTACTTACTTAGACCTTTTATGTATAATCATATTAAAGCCTTCAATACAATAAAGACCTTTTTATCCAGAGATGTTTTCTTTCTTCCTTCTAGGACTCTCCAATTTTTCTTTCTTCTCTGTAGAAGCTCTTTCTTTCTAGAATTTTTCTTTTTGGTTACATTTTGAAACAATTCCTGTAAATCTTTGAATCTAGATAATCATATTTTAATAAGAAGAAATATTTCAATGGAAATGTATCCAAAGCTTTGGGACCCTTTTGTACATATATCTAGTTTACCACTTTATGAAAACATAAACAACAGTTAGGCGTTAAGATTACTTGATGTTAACTTTTATCTTAACTTTATAAGTCAATATATATCTCTTGAAATAGGCATTTATATAATGAATTACATTTACCCTGAATTTATTTTAAACAGTAAAAGGCAGAGCATCAAGTAAATATACATAACAATAAGTTATGTATTTCATGTTAAAGAAAAACAGTTAAGAGCAAATAAATACATATGTTAATTACCCTATAAATTAAAAATCTTTTAGATTATTTAATCAGCTGGAAAATGTATTAAGAATGAAGATATAATTTATTTTTATTAAATCAGCCATTTTAAATAGAATTTTATTAAATCACATGACTTAAACGTATTTGGATCCATTTTTATTTTAAGTATTATAAGTGTACTCTTTTATCTATGTAAACTTTGACATTATGTTATGTAGTTAAAGTAGAATTTTTATGCATATACATATTTAATACTTGTGGTGACATATTTAGAAATCAGAAGAATAAAAATTTTGACCATTCTGAGAACATTGTGACATTAAATATTTCAGATTGCCATTATTTTGTAATGGTCAATTTACATTTAGTATCCCTAAAAAAGAAAAACAATGTGTGAGAAAACATAAGTAGAACATCTTTTGTTAACGCAATAATTTTTTGCAATTCTTTAGTAGTGTGACTGTCAAGAAAAAGGGCAATTCCTTGGAGAAACCTGTTATAGAACTATAGATTAGTTTATTTAACTCAGCATTGGGAAAGAATTCAGAACAAGACTGCTATTAAAGATGCAGGGGTGCAGCCAATTTGGAAAGCAGTATGGAGATTTCTTGGAAAGTTGGGAATGGAACCACCATTTGACCCAGCTATTCCCCTTCTCGGTCTATTCCCTAAAGACCTAATAAGAGCATGTTACAGGGACACTGCTACATCGATGTTCATAGTAGCACAATTCACGATAGCAAGATTGTGGAACCAACCTAGATGCCCTTCAATAGATGAATGGATTAAAAAAATGTGGCATTTATACACAATGGAGTATTACTCTGCATTAAGAAACGACAAAATCATAGAATTTGGAGGGAAATGGATGGCATTAGAGCAGATTATGCTAAGTGAAGCTAGTCAATCCTTAAAAAACAAATGCCAAATGACTTCATTGATATAAGGGGAGTAACTAAGGACAGGGTAGGGAGGAAGAGCTAGAGAAGAAGATTAACATTAAACAAGGATGAGAGGGGGGAGGGAAAGGGAGAGAGAAGGGAAACTGCATGAAAATGGAAGTTGATCCTCAGGGTTATACAAAATTACATATAAGAGGAAAGGAGAGGTAAGAGAAGAATAATACAAGTGGAAGAAATGATTTACAGTAGAGGGGGTAGAGAGAGAAGAGGGGAGGGGAGGGGGATGGGAGGGGGGATAGTAGAGAATAGGATAGACAGCAGAATACATCAGACACTAGAATGGCAATATGTAAATCAATGGAAGGGTAACTGATGTGATACAGCAATCTGTATACGGGGTAAAATTGGGAGTTCATAACCCACTTGAATCAAACTGTGAAATATGATATATATTAAGAACTGTGTAATGTTTTGAACTACCAACGATAAAAAAAATAAATAAAGAATCAAGGCAAAAAAAAAAGACAGATACTGTTTTCTATTTAGAACATTTTCACATGTCTTTTATGTCAGTGAAAGCATGAAGGAGATGAAAAAGGGAAGATGACTTTGAAAAAAATCTCATACCACACCAAAACTCAAGCAAAGAGAAATGAATCAGGAGGCACTGACTCCCTTTATAAAAGCACCCACTCTGGGGTTCAGTAATGAGTTCCTGAAGAATAGCCATGATGTGGTTCAGTGGTTACAAAGGTATTTACTATGTAGACAAGGGCCCCCTTTATCTCTTTTCCTTTTGGACTGCTAGAGTTTCCCACCTGCCTCATGGCAGCCAGTGCCTCATAGTGGCTAAGGAAGAATGCTGTCACAGGTTTGCCTTCTGTCTCTCCACGGATATTATCTGCAAAGAGCCTATCTTGTGGACTTAATGCTGCAGTCCTGATCCCCAACCCCATTCTGGTCTGTTTGCCTCATGCAGACAGAACACCCTTTGGTGACTAGACTGGAACAAAGACAGTGATTTTGATAAACTTTGAACTAGCCTGAGCTAAGCCAAATCATTGAATAAAATATAATTTTTTAAATTTAAAAAAAAAAGATAGATAACTATTAAGATTCATAATACCTTAAGGTCTATACCTCAAAGTAGAAAGGAAATGTAAGGATGACCTGACATAGTAAGGGGAAAAAATAAAAGTGCAAGTAAAAACTTAAGGCAAATACGAAATTTCTTGACTTCCTGAAAATGCCAAAAAAGGAAACCTACTAACATTAGGCAGATAATTTGTGAGATACTGTGTAAAGACAGAAGCTTGATGGAAACAGCTTCTAGAAACATGTGGTCATTGGTTTATAATCACTTAGCAGTAAGTTATAATATTTTTCTAGGTATATGTTCACATAGAATTATTTTATTATTAAACATATACTATTTCAACATCAACAAAATCTGTGAAAACAATTTTCTACACACTCCATAAATTAGAACTAATCTCAAATGTTAGCATATATGAAACACTCTTAAAATGCTCACTAAATGTGTTTACTTCATTGTTCTGCCTCCAAAGATAGTGATTCAGTAGGTCTTAGGAAGCCATAGAGCAAGAAAGAAAGACCCATTATCAGATTAAAAAGACAAAATAGGATATCATGTTTGCATCTCCTCTAAAACTCCTGTGTTGGAGACCCAACCCAGGGGCTCCTAAGGCAATAAATAGGTTGAAATGAGATCAGAGGGGCAGAGTACTAATCCCATAGTGTCAAAGTCCCTAGAAGATACTCCAGAATTCCTGTGCATGCATTCTTTTTCCTTGCACTTGTACTAAGTTAGAACCATGTGAGACAGTTATTTACAAGTCAGGAAAACAGCCTCATCCCAAATCAAATCAGCCAGAACCTTGAATTTGAGCTTCTATCCTCCAGTGTTGTAAGAAAACAAATTTCTGTGGTTTAAGCCACACAGTCTGTGGTATTGTGTTATGGCAGCTCAAGCATACTAATATAAGGAAAAAGAACAAAGGAGGTAAAGAATGAAGGGCCTAATCAAGAACTTAGATTCATATAGGTGTCTTATAGATCTGAAATTTGGCCAATGCAATCCCATTTTTAATCTACTCAGCTAAACCTAATTCCTAGTCAGTGAGTTGACTCATATTTATAGGTTTTTAGAGATACACTAGGGAAATAGTTTTGAATTAACAGATTGGCAGTTTTCCATTCAATGCAATAAAATTCACTTGGAAAAAATAAATAAGATTTTTTGTGAATATTTATTGTGTATTTATAGGATTTTAATATATAAAATACAAATGTGAATAAATCATATTAATCAATACATTCTATGTATGTGCTTTACAGGTAACTTAATTGATATGTATTTATTCAATGTGATCCAAACTCACTTGAATTTTCAAACTAAGAATTGAAGTCTTCCTGAAAAATAAAAAAATTTCGTTTGTCTCCAAAAAAAAAAAAAAAAAAAAAAAGATGCAGGAATTTGTTGTTTTGGATTTTGCCTGTTAAATTTTTCTTCCCACCCCCACCCCCTCACCCCCACCCCGGTTAGCAAGTATTTATTTGGGAACGTGAAAGAAAATTTTGCCGCTGGGCATTCCTCTTTAAGGAACAGAGACGTTCCTTAAATGTTGGGGGAGGGGTGCGGGTATTTACTTGGGGCTTGTGTAGGGCGGGGGTGGGGGGGAGGCCCAATCTGGCCCCAAATTCCTGAGCGCCCAGGGCACTGGCTTTTGCTGCGGGATCTGGGCTCCCAGACTTTACACCTAGAGTTCCAGTCGGGCCTGAGCTTCCCGGCCTTGACGGAGCATCTGGGGCTCCAGAGGGCTGTATCCTCAGGAGGTGTCTGGTCTTGCTGGTTCAGCAAGCTTGATAAGCATGAAGCTTCTGTCTTTGGCGGTCTTGGGCGGGGGTTTGCTGGTGCCCCCAGCTCAAGCCAACAAGAGTTCTTAAGATATCCGGTGCAAATGCATCTGTCCACCTTATAGAAACATCAGTGGGCACATTTACAACCAGAATGTATCTCAGAAGGACTGCATCTGCCTGCACGTGGTGGAGCCCATGCCTGTGCCTGGCCATGGAGGCCTATTGCCTGCTATGTGAGTGCAAGTAGTCTACCTGTCCGTGGTGGGGGCCCTTTTGTTGTACATGGCCTTCCTGATGCTGGTGGACCCTCTGATTGGAAAACCAGATGCTTACACTGAACAACTACACAACGAAGAGAAGAATGAGGATGCTCTGTCCCTGGCAGGTCCCTGGCAGCGGCTGCTGCATCCCTCAAGAGCGCGCACACACACACACACACGCACGCACACACACACGCACACACACACACTCGCCCAAACACCGTCCTAGAGCTGTGGAGGGTGCTCAGCAGCGGTGGAAGCTGCAGTTTTCGATCCTCACAAAATGCTCAGCTAGTGGGGCAGCTCGGTCAGGTCAAGGACCCAGGTTGTGGCTGCCAAATTCCAGAGCAGCAAGGAGCCAGGGGCCACTTTCTATTTTCCCTCAGCCAATCTTCCCTGGGTCTTCCCTGTAAAGGCTCATGGCATCTTCCTGTCTCCCTGTTTGGAAATGTTGTACCCAACCGTTTTAATTAGGGACTGTGATGGGTCTCTGATCTCTTTTGTCTCAGATCTTTGGGGTAGAGGGGGAGGGGAAAGGAAGTCCAGAAAGGAATGGAGATTATCCAAGGTGGCCTCAGGGTTGGGTGGCATCTGTCCCTTCTGGCTCCACATCTTGGGGATGTGGAGCCCTTTGCAAGATGAAGCTGTGTCATCATTGGGTGGGAGCAGGGCCCAGCATTCGGCAAGTGCTCCTGTCTGCAGCGGCTCTTCCTCCACCTCCCTTCCAGCCCCTGTACCTCTACCCAAGTCTAGCCAGTGCCACTGAGCTTATGGAGGTCTTCAGGGCACTCTGGGAACTTGGCTCCTTCTCCCTGGCCTCCTTGTCCCGGATGCATGGCGGTGCCCGTGCATCCTGGTGCCCTGCAGCCTGCCTGCTCTGCAGCCTGCCTCCCCGCTCCACACCAGGAGTCCGGGCAGGCTCTCAGCCCTCCCCAGTGTCTGCAGTTGTTGAGCCCGACAGTGGACTTTAATACCAAAACTCCTATCCTTGGATTGCCAGTTGTCCCTGAATTTCATTGTCCCAGTGCATGGAGAGAAACTTTGTCCCTCTGTTGTCTTAGAGTTGTCTGTACATCAAGGAAGCCATCATTAAATTGTTTTATTTCTAAAAAAAGAAAAGAACAGGGCAAAGCTAGAGGGCGTGGCTAGAAGGTCCACACCAGCAATGATGTGAGGAACTGAAAGAAATCCCAAGTATGGCAAGCAGAGCTTGCCATGTCGCTGCTGCATGGCCCTTCTGTGCATTCCAAGTGATCCGAAATCCCGCCTGCAGCCTGGGGGTCCCAAGCCTGGGCGCCGTTCTGTCTTGAGTGTTTTTCATGTTTGTCCATCTTAAGTTAGAATATTGGCAGTCCTGTCTGGAACCCGCCAGGCTGAGGACAGACACACTGGCCCAAGCCCCACCAGGCCAAGAGCTGCAGCAGCCATGGTCCTGCACTAGTCACTCTGGGCCCTAGAAATCACAGTTCGCCCCCAGAACTTCCCCAGCTGCTTGCATTCTGCCTGCTCTGGGAGCTGCTGCCCTTATGGTTACGTCCATCTCGGGTGCTACTATGAGGGATCTTCCTAATAGAGCAGAAATATTGTGCGATCTGTTGTTGCGGAAGAGCTATGGATAGTTCGAAACGCCAAACCTAAATCCCCCTGGCTACCATGGCGAGAGAAGACCCTCAAGTAATTCACAGATGGCTTCCTGCACATAAGAAAATAAAAAACTGCAGGAAGCCAAGTTTGGAGTGATTATTATTCTTCAAGAGACACTAGGAATACCAAGCCTACAAAAGTTTGATACTAAACATTTCCCTGCCTCTTTCTAGGAATTTACTATAACTAGTACATTGATGAGCAATGCAACCTCTGTACACTAGACTATTTCCTTAAATTTGAGTGGCATTTCTGGATCAATAAGAACATGTATTTAACAGATATATATTTACATTGTCAAACTTATCCAAAGCAGCTTAATCAGTTTTCACCAATCACTTTTTGAGTGGCCAATTCAGTGATATATTTTTTTGTCATAAAGGCTCAAGTAATAATGTATGCAACAGGTACTACACCATTATTCTGTGATTTGGCTTTTTTCCCTCTTAATGTCTGAGAAATATTTTCCTGTCAATTCATACAAATGAAACCCATCAAAATATTAACTGATTTGGCCGGGCATGGTGGCCCATTCCTGTAATCCCAACCACTAGGAAGCTAAGGAAGGAGGATTACAAATTCAAGGACAGCCTCAGGCATTTAGCAAGGCCCTAAGCTTCTCAGAAAGACCCCATCTTTCTGTGGTTCAGTGTTAAGTGTCCCTGGGTTCAGTCCCTGGTACTCACCCCCCAAAATAAAAACCTGACTTAATGATAAATAATAGCACGATAGTTCAAAGAATGCCTGTATCTTAATAAAACCACTGCCCTGAAAACAAGCATTACAACAACTCCAACTTTTCATTGCTACAATGCTATAAAAACATTTTTTTAATTTAAAAAAATGAAAAGTAAAAATACTTTGGAGGGATGGGTAACAGAGATTCAACTCAGGGTCACTAGGCCATTGAGCCACATTCCAAGCCTATTTTATATTTTATTTAGACATAGGATCTCAATGAGTTGCTTAGCACCTTACTTTTGCTGAGGCTGGCTTTAAACCTGCAATCCTCCTGTCTCAGCCTTCTGAACTGCTGGGATTACATGTGTGCACCACCACGTCCAGCTACCATCTTTAGTTTTTATTAGATATTACTAAGTAGAAAGAAATGTTAAGTTAAAGGGAAAAGTGGGTAAGTCGAATTATTCTTCTCACCACCAAGCACATTATTCACAATTCCTTCAATAATATGTAAATATACCAAAGTTCTTGTACCCTTAAAAGCACAAGATAGTTTCACTGATTTTCGCCAAACAGGTGCTCCCAAATCTGATTCACAGATCACTGTATTTGGCCATTTCTTTTTATTTTAACCATTTATATTTCTTTCTTGATAACTGCACAATAGTTTCCAAGACCACATCTCTGCTAGGATTTATCTCATATATATATATATATATATTTTTTTTTTTTTTTTGGTAGTTGTAGGTGGACAGAATACCTTTATTTTATTTTTATGTGGTGCTGAGGCTCGAACCCAGTGCCTTGCAGATGCTAGGCAAGCGCTCTGCCGCTGAGCTACAGCCTCAGCCCTGTCTCACATATTTTTAAGCTCTCTCTAGTATCTGTTAAACATGTAGTGGTAATACTTTCCCCATTTCTGACTTTTTGTGTTTCAATATTGTGAAGTCTCTGGTTATGAACAGCTTTTAGTGTTTATGTAAAATATATCTTTTGTTTGATTTTTATAGCTTCTAAATTTTCTGTTTTAGAAAACTATATTAAGCCAGATGTGATGGCACATGCCTATAATTCCAATAACTTGGGAGGCTGAGGCAAGAAGCTTGCAAGTTTTGCAAGGTCCTATTCAGAGCTCTACCCCATTTTTTTCAACTGGTACACAGTATTCTTTTGTAACTATTCCCATGTTGATAGACACTTAGATTCCAAATACTTCATTCCTGCAAACCACACTACAATGAACATCCTCACAAGTAACTTCTCCCAGAGGTACACAGAATATTTTTTCAAATATGTAATTTATTAAATGTCTCCTCTAATGATAGGAAGGAATAAACCACTCCTGCATGAGTTACCACACTAACATTAGACTGCTCTTTCTTGATAATGAATTTTCTTATGTTGTTTAAGGGCTGAACTCGTTCCCCCATTCATTACATTTGTAAGGTTTTTCTCTGGTATGCAGCCTCTGATGCTCAATAAGACCTGAGAGGTGCCAAAACAACTTCCTACACTTCTTATATTGATAGGATTTTTCTCCAGTATGAATTTTCTGATGTCCAGGAAGGGTGAGGTCTTCATGAAAGCTTTCCTAGTCTTTACAGTGATAGGGTTTATTTCCACTAAGTCTTTTGATGATAAATCAAAGATGAGCGGTACCTGAAAGATTTCCCTCATTGATTACAGTGATAGGGTTTCTCTCCTACATGCATTCTTCGATGATTATTAAGAGCTGAGCTCTTCCAAAAAGCTTTTCCACATTCATTACACATATATGGTTTCTCACCAGTATGGATTCTTTGGTGTTGCCATATAGTTGATCTATCCCTGAAAGCTTTCCCACATGAGTTACATTTAAAAGGTTTCTCTCCACTATGTATTCTTTTGTGCTGAGTAAGGGATGAATTCTGAGCGAAGACTTTCCCACAGATTTCACATTTGTAGGGTTTCTGGCCAGTGTGAACTCTCTGATGACTTAAAAGGATAGAATTCTTTCTGAAAGCTTTTCCACATTCATTGCATTTATGGGATTTTTCTCTAGATTCATTCTTCTGATGGTTAATAAATGTTGATGGTTTCTTGAAGAATTTCCCACATTTACTACATCTATAAGGTGGACTGCCCAAATGAATTTGATGATGATTTAAAAGAGATGAACTGCTCATAAAAGCTATCCCACATTCTTTACATTTATATGGTTTCTCATGAATGTGGTTTCTCTGGTGGCTAATAAAGGAGGTGTTATATTTGAAGACTTTCCCACATTCCTTGCATTTATAGGATTTCTTCTCTGTGGAGTTTCTGCTCTCCCAATCCAGGCCTCTTTCCAACATGAGAGTTTTTGCTTGCTCTCCAAGAACAGATCCTTCGGAAGGATTTTGCCTTAGGGCTGACATCTTTGTTTTAGGCCAATACTCTTGGACTGAAAGAAAATTTTAAGAATTCAAATGTCCTCTTTATTAGCAAACTGAAAATGAGAGTAATGTTCTATTCTGCATGACTAAGAGATAAGTAAAATTATCAATGTGTCTCGTTTGTGATTCTTTTTTTTTTTTTTTAAAGAGAGAGTGAGAGAGGGGAGAGAGAGAGAGAGAGAGAATTTTTAATATTTATTTTTTAGTTCTCGGCGGACACAACATCTTTGTTGGTATGTGGTGCTGAGGATCGAACCCGGGCCGCACGCATGCCAGGCGAGCGCGCTACCGCTTGAGCCACATCCCCAGCCCCTCGTTTGTGATTCTTGCTGAGATGGCAAGAGTAATGACAGGAAAAGTAGGATTCAGTAAGAAACAGAAGAACTTTAAACATGAATATAGAGCACCTAAGAGGTTGATAAGTTAAGAAAATAACACAGAAAACAGCAGAGGGGAGGGGAGGGGAGGCAAGGGGAGGGAAAGAAAGAAAAAGAATGTGAGAGGGGCTGGAGTTGTGGCTCAGTGGTACAGCGCTCACCTAGGACACGCAAGGTGCTGGGTTTGATCCTCAGCACCACATAAAATGAAATAAAGGTATTTTGTCAAACTAGAACTAAAAAAAAAAAAAAAGTGGCTGGGATTGTGGGTCAGTGGTAGAGCGTTCACCTAGTACGTGTGAGGCCCTGGGTTTAATCCTCAGCACCACATATAAAAAATAAATTAAATAAAAGGTATTGTGTAAAAAAAAAAAAGTGAGGATAAATGCAAATTTGGGAGGAAAACCAAGTGCACAAAGCAAGCCATGATAACTAAACTCTTGTCAGTAGGATATTTGAGAACTTGAAAATTACATTTTTCTGAGAATTCAACAATATGCCAAATTTACTGTCTTGGAGGACAAAAAAATTAAGGAAACAAAACAGTTCTCGGGCCAAGAATTTATTATAACAATCTAAATTTCTAACATGAGGTGAGCTATGCGATTTTCCTCTAGCTGCTTACAGTTAACAGACCAACAGAAACTAAGCAAAATGATTTTGACAAGAATGTTTTTAAAAAACTAATGCAGCCAAACTTGTGAAATCAACAATCACTGACCAATTCTTTTACTGAATGCATTGGGGAATGGGGGGGAATACTGGAGATTGAACGGAGGGAATAACTGAGCTATATCCCAGCTATTTTTATTTATTTTTTGAGACAGCATCTCAATAAATTTCTTAGGGTCTCATTAAATTGCTGAGGCTAGCCTCAAACTTGCGATCCTCCTGTCTCAGCCTCACAAATCACTGGGATTACAGGTGTGTGCCACTGTACATGGCATGAGAACAAATTTTTCTTACAAAATAATATAGATAAATAGATATTGTATCTGTATATATTATACCTATAGATATTATGTCCACTATATATCCTTACTTGTATTTATATGTTTATTAGTCTAGAGAAAAATTATATACATCATATACTAACACTAAGACTTATTTTTCAAAGAAATGTAAGTTGAAGGTAAACCTCGGTAAGAAAAAAATCCTGCTCTGTGTAGTTAAATTAATGTGTGATGATTTAACTAGAGAAATTTCCAAGGTACTAATTGCAGAATAGGTGAAGTTAAATTAGTTATATGAAGAGAAAGATGAACATGAACACTTTGTGACAAAGGTAGCACACAAATTGATGAGGAAAAGGAAACTCTTCATTAACACATTTTTGGGGAGAAATAGTAAACATGAAATCTACTCCATACAATGCACAAAAATCCTTTCTAAAAGAATGATAAATCTAAATGTAAAATACGAACTATAGGACTGGGGTTTGGGCTCAGTGGTAGCCTAGCACATATGAAGCACTGAGTTCAAGCCTCAGCACTGCATAAAAATAAATCAATAAAATAAAAATAAAGGTATGCTGTCCATCTACAGCTAAAAAAACATACATATTAAAAAAAAGACAAACTATAAAGTTTCTAAAAATCACATAGTATAATTCCTTCATGAACATGGGGAAAGGAAATAAAAACACGAAGAACACAAAAATAATATTGTTTTAAAAAAGCAGACACACAAAAAAAATCAATGACAAAAAAGGGAATGAATGATAAACTGGGAAAATTTTCTATTCATCACAAGTCCATTAACTGTAAAAGTACAAACCAGAGAGAGGGATGATACCACACATGTAATCAAAAATGGGTATTTGGGGGCTAGGGTGGTGACTCAGTGGTAGAGCGCTTATCTAGCATATATGAGGCACTGCATTTAATTCTCAGTACCACATAAAGATAAAAATAAAGGTATTATGTCCATCTACAGCTAAAAAATATTTTTTAAAAAATTAAAAAGGGGCATTTTGACAGCATACTACAGTGATGTGGCCATATCAATGTTTCTAGCAACTCAATTCAGAATAGCTAAGCTATAGAATCAACCTAAGTGCCCTTCAACAGATGAATGGATAAAGAAAATATGGTACATATATGTAGTGGAATATTATTCACCCTTAAAGAAAAATGAAATTATGGCATTTGCAGGTAAATGGATAGAGTTGGAAAATATTATGCTAAACAAATTAAGCCAATCCCAAAAAAAACAAAGTCTAAATGTTTTCTCTGATATGCAGATGCTGATCCATAATGGGGGGAGGCTAGGGAAAAATGGAGGATCTTTGGAGTGGGCACAGGGAAGTGAGGGGAAGGAGGGGGCGTGTAGAGATGGAAAAGATGGTAGAATGAGACGGACATTATTACCCTATAATACATGTATAATTGCATGAATGGTATGACTCTGCATCATGTACATCCAGAAAAATGAGAAATTGTGCTTCATTTATGTACAATGAGTTGAAATGAATTCTGCTATCATGTTTAAATAATGAGGACAAATTTTTAAAAAATATGTAATGGAGATTAAAGCAGAACTTTCAAAACAATTTTTTTTAAATTTTGAAATAAAGTCTTGCTAAATTGCCAAGGCTGGCCTTGAACTTTCAATCCTCCTGTCTCAATCTCCCCAGTCATTGGGATTACAGGCATGTACTACCACACACGGCTCAAACAATGTATTTTTAAACTCAGAGTCAGTTAAGTGAAATAATAGTCAGTGCAATAGTTAAATACAAATTTATTTAAAAACTGTTCACTCTGATATATAGATGCTAACTCTGATATACAGATGTTCACTCTGATATATAGAAGCTGGGCAGGGGCATTAGAAGTTCAATGGATTAGATAAAGGGGAATGAAAAGAAAGGAAGGGAAATACGGAAAGGAAAGACAGTAGAAATTGGACATTATTTTCCTATGTTCATATATGAATAACCAACCAGCATAACTCCACATCATGTATAACAATAAAAATGGGAAATTATACTCCACGTATGTGTAATACGTCAAAATACATTCTATTATCATGCATAACTAAAAAGAACAAATAAAAAAATTTTTAAAGGGGCTGGGGATGTGGCTCAAGCGGTAGCACGCTCGCTTGGCATGCGTGCGACCCGGGTTCGATCCTCAGCACCACATACAAACAAAGATGTTGTGTCCGCCGAAAACTAAAAAATAAATATTAAAAAATTCTCTCTCTCTAAAAAAAAAAAAAAAAAAATTAAAAAGAATGGGAATTTTGAATAACTATTTAATAAAATAGCCAACAGACATTTAAAAATGTCTTTAACCTCATTAGATATCAAAGGTATAGATATTAAAACCACAATGGATGGGTATGGAAAGTTAAACCCACTGCATAGCCAACTAGAATGATTAACTTCAAAAGACTGACAATATTAAGTGTTAACAAGGATAGAGAATAGAATTTGTAATAGACAAATTCTAGAAAATCCCTAACATCTGCCTAAATATAGGTGATAAACTGCAGTATAGCCAAACAATGAAATACTCTATAGGAACAGTTTTCATAGCATGATCCTCACATCAACCACAACAGCACACCTGAGAACACACTGAATAATGAGGTAGGGGCAACAATTTTACTCCAACATGTAATTTAATACATGCAAGAATTTTAATAATCACTGATCTCCAACAAAGAAATTAATGAAAACTTGGGCATGGTAGTGCATACCAGTAATCCCAGCCACTCAGGATTACTAAATTACACTCCAGAACAACAACAAAAAAGGAAGGGCTCGGAGAATAGCTTAGCTCAATGGTGGAGTACATACATGGCACACACAAAGGCCCTGGGTTCAATCCCCAGCACCAAAAACAAAAGAAAATGTGGGGCTGGGATTGTGGCTCAGTGGTACAGTGCTCGCCTAGCACATGCAAGGTCCTGGGTTCGATCCTCAGCACCACATAAAAATAAATAAATAAAATAAAGTATTGTGTCCAACTACAATTAAAAAATATATATTTAATAAAAATTAAAAAGAAAATGTAAATATATTTAAATATAAGTATAAACATTTGAATACAAGATTAGCAAACATGATTATCCACTGGTATATTAGAATAATGTAATACACCATGACCAAATGAACTTCTAAAAAAAATGCAAGGTCACTAACTGAAAATGAAATTTACCATACTAACACAAAAGGGAGAAAACACATTACTTCCATAAATGCTGAAAAAGCACTTAACAAAATCAGCAATTATGCTTGATTTGAAGAAAAAAAATTTCTTGGGGGGATCAGAATATAACTCAGAATAAAAAATACTGAGTGGGCTGGGGTTATGGCTCAGTGGTAGAGCACTTGCCTAGCATGTGTGAGGCACTGGGTTCAAACCTAAGCACCACATAAAAATAAATAAACAAAATAAAGGCATTGTGTCCATGTGCAACAACAACAAAATTTTTTTTAAAAAAAGGGCTAGGGATGTGGCTCAAGCAGTAGCGCGCTCGCCTGGCATGCGTGCAGCCCGGGTTCGATCCTCAGCACCACATACAAACAAAGATGTTGTGTCCACCGATAACTGAAAAATAAAATATTAAAATTCTCTCTCTCTCTCTCTCTCTCTCTCTCCCTCTTTAAAAAAAAATCTTAAAAAAAAGAATACTGAGTTATTACTGTCAAAGTATAAAGAATCTACACAATAACTTGTGGAAGAAATTATACACAGCAAAAATAAACGGAATTATTTCAAAAGCATTCAAAACACCCTCCTCCACCTCCCATAAATGCTATTTGTCTCTGGTATTTTCCATGAAGTACAGTTATAAAAGTTCCCCTGAAAATAATATAAGCAAAAGAATTATTTGAAGGCCAGGCACAGTGGCACACGACTGTAATCCTAGCAATTTGGGAGTTCAAAGCAGGAGGATGTCAAGTTGAAGGCCAACCTTAGCAACTTAGCAAGGCCCTAAACTATTTGGCAAGAACTTGTCTTAAAATAAAAAAAAAAAAAGGATGGGGTAAGCACCCCTGTGTTCGATCCCAGGTGCCAAAAACTAAAATAAATAAAAATTTAAAAATAAAAATAAATACACCTTTTTCTTTAAATAAAAGTTGTGAGTTAAATGTCCTTTATATACATATAGGTATCCAAACCTAACAGCCAGTTCAACTGAAGAATCCTAGACACAATCCACTAAAGATACAAAAAGACCAGCATAACCATCATTACCATTCTAGTTGACAATACAAAGTAAAAGACAATACTAAGTAAACCTTTCTTAAAATTTACAATATGGCCAGGCATGATGGCTCATGCCTGTGATCCCAGCATCTCAGGAGGCAGAGGCAGAGGATCACAAATTCAAACCCAATCTCAGCAACTTAGGCCCTAAGCAACCCAGCTAAACTCAGTCTCTAATAAAACACAAAATAAATAAAATACAAAATAAATAAAATACAAAAAAAAAAAAAAAGGGCTGGGGATGTGGCTCAGTGGTGAAGCACCCTTTCAATCAAGAAAGGAAGGAAGGACGGAAGGACAGACAGAAGAATGGACAGAAGGAAGGAAGAAAATGACAGCTCTAAATGACATAACTATATGAAATGATTTCCAAAATATGAGTGACAAAAGTAAGATGTAAAATAGTGTGCTACCATGTGCTTAAAAAAATGAATATACAGCGAGGCATAGTGGTGTAAACCTATAATCCCAGCGGTTCAGAAAGCTAAGCAAGAGGATCTCAAATTCAAAGCCAGTGTCAGCAACTTAACCTCAAAATAAAATATTTTTAAAAGGCCCAACAGCTCAAGAGGCTGAGGAGGAGAATTGCAAAGTTCAAGTCCAGCATCAGCAACTTAACAAGGCCCTAAGCAAGTCAGCAAGACCCTGTCTCAAAATAAAATATAGAAAAGTGGTTAAGCGCTGCTGGGTTCAATTTCTTATAGCAAAAAAAAAAAAAAAAAAACATATATTTCACACAGAGCACCCATATCTAGAAATTTCCACGTGAACCTTACACAGGTTGCCTCTGGGGAGTGAAACTGTGTGATCAGAAAGGTATGTGAAGGATACTGCACAAAATTTAAACCCATTGGAAATTTATACCATAAGTATTTCTAAATTCTAGCAAAGAGAGGGAAACATAGAAAAAGAAAAATTAGGACAAAGCACCAAACAGTGGTTAAGTCTTTGCAGAAACATTTATTAGTCCTCTAAATTGATAAAACAAATATCAAAGGTATCAAATCAATAAAGATAATATGTGCTATAAAAAATATTAAAAAACTAAAATATCAGAGCTGGAATTGTGGCTCAATGGCAGAGCACTCAGCTAGCATGTTACATAAACAATAAATAAATACCGGAGGAAACAGCTAGCTTATATTACATCTAAATTGTAAACATCCTATTTCAAATAACAACCAAAATTAAATCAGAAAGACAGACTAAGGAATTCCGAATTATAATGTCAATATATAAAGAACCTACACAATAATCTGGGGAAGAGAGGAAATTATACAGCAAAAATAAAAGGAATTATTTCAAAAGCATTCAAAACACCCCCCTCCACCTCCCATAAATGCTATTTGTCACTGGTATTTGCATGAAGTACAGTTATAAAAGTTTCCCTGAAAATAATATAAGCAAAATTACCTGAGGGAACCTCTTGCACCTCCATCCAAGGCTCCTCTCCTTGCTCCAACTGAGTAATTAGTTTGGGTTTGGAAGAGAGAAGCCCTATTCATAGAGAAAGAAAAGCAAATTGACCATGGTTATGAGCCCAAGGAATCATCCCAGACCTCAATATAAACTGGAAGGTCTAAAGGGTCAGGGAAGCCTAGAAGATAGTTTTAAGCATGCCTAAGTATGTAGTAACATAACTAGAGGAGGTAAAATCAATTAGAACTGGGTCCTTCTTATAGATGAGAAACTCCTATATTTGGAGGCAGATAAGTTTTAACATGAAAGTCAGAGAAATGAGCTAGTCTGAACAACAATGTTATCCATCTTAAATTCTATGACTCTGATCTCCCTGAGGAGTGGAAGGACTCCAGCATCTAAGCCCATGTTTTGTTTTGTTTTGTTAAGTCATTTAAGATTTTTTAATATCCCACACCATGTACCTTATGAAAACACAAAGTTGTCCAGTAATCCAATTCTGAGTTCAGAAGAAAGATATCCTTACCCACAGACACCAGATTCCCATAGTTCTCCATCACCACATCCCTGTACAGGGCCTGCTGGTCAGCATCCAGGTATCTCCACTCCAGCTGGGTAAAGGTCACAGTGACATCCCCAAATGTCAATGACTCCTGCAAAATAAAACCCAATTCTGCTCATCTAGGAACCACGGTTTACATCCTCACCCCTGAGGCCTAGACCAGGATGACTTCACTAGAAAAGGAAAGCAAGAGGTTCAAGGCCAGCTTCTGGTAATTCAGACTGTGTCCTGGGAATCAGGAAGCTAGAAAACTGGGAGGGGTGGCTATAACACTCACCATGGGATCTTCCAACATGACAATCATGCTTTGGGGGGCCTGGCCTTTACTCATTTCTCCCTTCATTGATGATTGCTTCTGTTGCCTCTTCTTTTTTCTCCATCACATTCTTTACCCAGAGCCTTGCTTCATTTTCCATCCTGTAATTTCTCATTACCTGACAGGAGAGGCTTGTATTTACTGCCAGTAACCTCTCAGATGTGAGTTCCATGGGGGTGAGTATTTCCTGGGTCACTGCTGGCTCCCTAGCCTAAAACACTGCCCAACACAGAAGTGTTCAGGATTTGTTCAAACAACAAATGAATAAACTGAAAGACATGGAAAATGATACTGGATTTCTCTCCAAAATTTACAGGAAGCATGGTCTGACTCTGGGGAATAATTTTTTAAAAGAGAAAAAAACTGTTTTCCAAACCAGTAACTCAATATACACTAAGATACAGTGCCAAGTTTTAAGAAATACATCATGACTCTGAATTTTCCCAATTGTATAGAGTACTACTATATATATTTCGTTTTGAGGTTTTGTTCTTCTTTTATTATGGAGAGATTGCAATAAATCACTGAGTAGATCTTAAAGCAAGAGAAGGAACCATCTTTATTCACCAGTTGGTGGTCTGGATCCACCAGCTGGCAGGCTAAGGGGCAGACTGCAAGTCTACACACCCTTTGACATCCTTCCAGAGTTTGAGTACACCTTTTATAGTTCAAAACCATACTAATCATAAGTGGCTGTTGCTATGGTTCAAAACCATAAACAAATGTCATGAGATCTAAAAATCATAAGTAGAAGGAGAAATCAGTCAAAACAACCCTAGTTAAGTACAAATTAAAGAATGGTTACTAAGGCCTAGATCATTCTCTGACAGGGTACATTATTCCACAAAAATGGGAACAAAAGGGGCTGGGGATGTGGCTCAAGAGGTAGTGCGCTGGCCTAGCATGCATGCGGCCCAGGTTTGATCCTCAGCACCACATACAAACAAAGATGCTGTGTCCACCGAAAACTAAAAAATAAATATTAAAGTTCTCTCTCTCTTAAAGTTCTCTCTTTAACAAAAAAAAAAAAAAGTTTAAAAAAAATGGGAACAAAAAAGAAAACAATTTTACATTGTATAAGAATTGCCATTTTGCTTGCCAAACAAGCTATGCTAAACAACTGTTGATAGGTACAGAGGTGGGGTGTTCCCCTGGAAGAAGCATTCCTTACATGACATTGAGTCTTAGGGCAAAATGGAGTCTGTTTAGTCATTGCACATACAGCCTGGCCCAAAACAATTTCGAGGAACTGAGAATGAAACCCATAACCTTATGCAGGAAAGTCAAGAGAGTTGCCTTCCTTTCATGAATGAGTCACCAATCATTCACCAATAGCCTAAGTGCTAAATGTGTCTACTTTCCATTTTCTCTAAGTCTGCAAACTACTTTTCCATTTCCAGCACTGTAGAAGGCAAGGGCAGCAATAATCTGGTGACTATGTAAAGGAGAAGAAAATGAAGGAATAACAACAGAGAGAAATTGTATTGGCTCAAGCAGCTTGGCCCAGACACAGAGCACTGCATCTTCAGGTCAACTGGGCATAAACCTCAACTCACAGTGAAACGCACTGGGATCTCCTAGGAAAAGGAAAATGCAACTTGCCTGGATCTGGGGTCTTGGTAGTCTTAGCGCCATCTGTCTCTTCCAAGCAATGGCAGGGAATCCTGCGTTAGCCAACCTGAGAAGAAAGCAGCATGAAAAAGTCGTTGTAAGTCCTTCAGAAGAAAGGAAAAAGACCAGCCCACAACCGGCCCGATTCCCTACCAAAACAGGGGAACAGGTGGGTGAGATAAGTAAAAAAGAACACGACAGAGCTTCAGGCCAAGCACCTCTGCCAGCACAGGTGGGCAGTCTGGTTAGAACTTCAGTCCTGGCGGGAGCCAGCCTCACGCAGCAGAACCCCGCCTGGCCCACACACGCCTCCCTGCCCTACCTGCCCCAGGACCCGCCAACCCCTGAGGGGCTCAGGACCCGGGCTCCTCGAGGCGGCCAGACTCTGGAACTGAACGGTGAGAGACGACTACCACCCGAGCTGCGCGATGGGGTGAGAGCCTTGGCGCGCCTTCCCCAGGCCCGCGGGGCTGGGAGGTGGGGGAATCGGAAATGGCCGCGGAGGCCTCTGGGAAATGTAGTCTAAGTCAGAAGTCTTCTTTTCCCCCTCCCAAACCAGACTGGCATCAGCCCCTGGAGCTCTGAAAAACGGAGGACAGGAACTGTAGCTCAGTGGTGGAGCGTTCACCTAGTATGGGTGAGGCCCTAGGTTTGGTCCCTAGCGCCACAAAGAACGTTAAACTATTAAAAAATAAGTAAATAAAGGTCCCAGCTGGAGATTCTGAACTAATTGATCTGGTTGTTGTACTGGCATTATCATCATCATCATCATCAGTAGTAATATATATTAATTGTGCGAATTAATAGGACTCACTGTGATATTTCTGAAGCCAGTGTAGATAGGCAATCCTGTCAGATGGAGAAAATAGAGGCCAGTTTGGATCCAGGAACTTGGAGACTGCCCCTGAGGAATTGAAATGTTAATGCCTTCAGGAGCCCTGCCTCCACCCTTATCAAGATAGCCTGCCCCTGCTCCAATCTGTTGCTAAGGTAACCTGCCCCAGAAATTGTCCCTTCCTACAGGGAGTTTTAAAAGTTGTAAATTAATGTCTCCTTGATTGCTTCCTGCGTGGATCACTCCATTCTTGTGACCAAGCCAGAATGTTCAGACATGTCACTCAGAGTAACAGGTATGAGTTTACTGAAGGTATAGGAAAGTGAAAGGGGACACTCTCTAGGGAGAGAGTGGGTCCTCTGAGACAGGAGAGGGACAAAGTGCCTGTCCTGCAATCCAGTTTATTGAGGATTCCTGAGAAGTTTCCAGAGAGCCTTACCCATGTTCACCTCTTGACTTTTGACTGACAGCAAAATCACATCAGATTTTCAAGTCCCCACTGCCATGCCAACTCTAGGTTACTTTGGCCCATGCTGACTGATTCTAATTGGATGTGTGTGTGTGTGTGTGTGTGTGTGTGTGTGTGTGTGTGTGGTGGTGGTGGTGATGGTGGTGGTGCTGAGGATTGAACCCAAAGCTTTGTGCATTCTAGGTAAGCACTCTACCAACTGGTCAGAAGCTCAATGTCCAGACTGGTGCAAGCCTCAGGCTGCACAACTCCTGTGTTAAGGCCCAGCCCACACACGCTGGTCCACTCTATCCCCAGCCCCTAATTGGATTCTTAAGCACACATTTCTACAGATTTTTATGGTTAGGAGAAACTATTCTTATCTCCCAGAGTTTCAGGATCTGTTCATAAAAGTCCCCTGAGTTCCTCCCATGGACATTATCTTGGGCCACAATTTCTCCTGCAGTTAACAGGTAGTTTGCTGAGGAATGTGATATATCCTGTCCATTTAGGCCAGGCAGAGCTGTGGGTAAATATCTTCTTGGAAAAGAAAGTATGTGGGGGTCAGCACAGCGGGCCCATTTTATAGAATTATTCTCTTAACCCTGTGACTCCACCAGTCACATCTGTCTGTCCCACAACACCACCTATCGATATAAACCTAGTTAAGAAAAATATAATGTTTTACTGTAACTGTCTAATCCTTACTATTGTACAATCTTGCAGTTGGAGTTGGTCTGTCAGAGATACAATAATTGAAAGGAAATCTATGTGTACAGGCATGAATCCAATTGCACAATAAGGAGTCTGAACAGTCTACAACTAAATTGAGGGTACAAAAAGGTGCCGGCTCTAATGTGCGAGAACAGCAGGACACCAAAAGAAAGGTTTAATTTCTTTAATCCTTTCAATCAAGTGTTGACCTTCTGGAGTACTGCTTCTCAGCCAGGCACCCGGAAGCTGCAAATCATCCTGCTGTGTGTCAGGGACACAGTCCTGGAAAAATTAAAAGAAAAAAATCCCAGGAAAGCTGCCTGGTCTTTAGAGAAATGGGTAAAAAGAACCTGGCCTTCACCCTGCCTTCCGGCCACTCTTTGCCCATGGGAATAAAATTTGAGTTTGAAAAAGGAACACAGGGGCTGGGGATGTGGCTCAAGCGGTAGCGCGCTCGCCTGGCATGCGTGCGGCCCGGGTTCGATCCTCAGCACCACATACAAAAAAAAACAAAAGATGCTGTGTCCGCCGAAAACTAAAAAAAAAAATGAATATTAAAAAATTCTCTCTCTTAAAAAAAAAAGTTTAAAAAAAAAGAAAAAGGAACACAGTTCACTGCTTCTGCTGACAAATGAAATCTACATGGGCTGTAGGTGAAGGAGATGGAAAATGACACCCCCAGAACAAAGAAATGACAATCCCCCAAAACTGTATGACCAGGAGGAAGGGGTTGAGCAAGCAATCATTAATCCACTCCTTGTAAACTCTTTTCCAGTAACAGTGGGCCCCCTGGGGAAGGAAGTAAACTGTCATCCGTTCCTGGGTTCATCCTGAAAGGAAAGCTAGGAACCGAGAAATGAAAGAAGGAGACCAGGCAGAGATACACAAGAGAGTTTGTCAGAGCTGACAAATAAAGTCACATCTCTCCATAGATGGAGAGAGGCAATACGGGCAGGGATTAGAGCACGGCCGGTTCTAATGTGGGTGGTTAAGTGTGAGTTGGTATGAGGGAGTAGTGAGCCTTTCTCAGAAAGGCCCTTGGGCAGGAAAGAGAAACTTTTTCTTAAGATGGTGGCTGTCACTTAAGATGGCCATCCAGATGCTAAGCAAGGACCTTATAATCCCCAGCATCTCCACCAAAAGCAAATATTCATCCCTTCCCAACCACAATTGGTCCTGAAGGGAGGAGGCTGATACTGAAACTCTGGGCTCTGGACTTTTATTCTTTCCCATGAGTCTGGAAGAAGAGCAAATAGTGAAGCTCTGGGTAACAGAGGAAGAAGATAAACAGTGAATTCTGGCCAAGTTCAGAGCTTTTCCCAGTGACATTGAGTTTCAGGCTTTTTACAACTGCTTTCCTGACTGTCCAAACCAACATGTCCTACTTCAGTCTCCAATAATTAAACTGCCCTCATTGTAAACTATAAAACTCAGACTCCATCTGTAACCAGCAGCCATTTTTGTGCCCAGAAAATGAGCCTAATTGATTGACTCTACTCTGGAATAAAGGAAAGCTTGCTGATCCGTTTGAGGTCTGTTTCTGTCCTGGTTATTTGTATTTTCATAACGGTGCTGAAACCGTGTGGTTATTTTTGCTTATCGGAGGCCTCAGTGATTTCTTTCTGGGTTCTTATGGATTCAAATAAATCCACAGATGGTGGCAGAAGACAAAAATGAAAGAAATAAAGTTTGTTTTGAATGAGAGAAGAAAAGATGAAACTCCCTGTGCTTCTAGGAGAAAACTGGTAGAAAGTTTTCCACTTGAGTATACTATCTGGGGACTTTAGATTCTAGAAAAAGGCATTGGTCAGAGTCCCTGCAAAACAGACATTAAAAAGTATTGGGGCTAATTGCTGGAATCTATGTTGTCAAAAGCTTGGTCCTTGTCCCTTTTGCCAATCCAATAATGAGGACACAGTTTTGAGAAGGAAAGAAAAAAGATTTATTGTTTTGCTAGTAAAGGAGAAACACAAGGTACTCTTGTCCCAAAGGCTATGATTCTGCCCATCAGTAGGAATAGGGGGTTTTTAAAGAGGTGATTTAGAGAAAATGGATTAGGGAGTAGATCAGAAAGGAGAAGATGGAGCAGGGAGGTTAGGGAAAGGAAGATCAGGAAGGAGAAGATCAGGGAGAAGAAGGTTAAGAAAAAGAAAAAACATGTAAGTTTCAAAGCCACAGGGACATAGTCAAAGCATCATGCTGTATAGACAGATATTGGGAAGGTACTAAGGCTCTTGGCTTGGCCCATGACCTTCTATTTGGCTGTGTGCTTTTAGTTCTTAATTCTGAATTTTTTTTGTAACCTGTATGCAAAAATAACCAACATGGTTTTTGCACCATAATGAAAATTCAAATAACCAGGACAGAAGAAGAACTCAAATGGATCAGAAAGCATTTATTTTATTCTGCAATGAAGCCAATCAATCAGAAGGCTCTTTTTCTGGGTACAGAAATTGCCTACAGATTACAGGAGTCTGAGTTTTACAGTTTACAACGAGGGTGACTTGATCTTTGGAGACTGCAGATGTGCTGTTCAGTCAGGGACCTAGTTGTACAGATTAAAATTTTAATTCAGGAAGGCAGTTGTAAAAAGTTTAAAACTCATTATCATTGGGAAGAGCTCAGAACATAGTGTTCACTGTTTATCTTCCTTCCTCTCGCACCCATTGTTACCCAGAGCTTCATTGTTTGCTCTTCTCCTTCCCCGACTCTTTGACAATGGGAAAACGTAAAATGCTAGGGCCCAGTGTTTCAGTATTAGCCTTTTCCCATTGTGGTTGGAAAGGGATGAGTGTTTTGGTAGTATTGTTGGGTATTGGGAGACTCCGCCTGAAGTTAAATTTCTGTCTCGCTAGACATCACATAATCCCTTACCCCTCCCCCTCCTCTCCCAAGGGCGCCAAGCTGAAGAGCACCAAATTCAAAGGTTTTTCTCCACCAATCTCCAATGCACACAGTGTCCACTAGCCTTTCCTGAGTCACCCTGCCAATCAGCACCCGCCAGGTCGCCTAGGCAACCCTTCTTAAGCCCAAGCTTGCCAGCTCACGCTCTCTGCCACCTCCTCTCTTCCTCTCTGCTCTCTTTATCTCTATTCTCCTCCTCTCCTGTCTCTGCTCTCTGCCTCTCCTTTCCTTCCCCTTCGGGCAGCCCCCCGAAAAATCTCTTGTTGAATCTCCATCTAGGGTGAGTCACTTGCCTTTCAGTATTGGCATCAGATCAATATTGGCATCAGGTTCACCATTTTAGGTTGGGAGCCAGTTTATCTAGAGGCTCCAAAGTTTCTATTCTGAGGCAATGCTGTTTAACTTCCCATAAGAATGTATGCCTGCTCAACAGTCAACCCCACCCCAGATTAGGACACAACTTCTAGGCAGTTTATGAAATTCCTCTTGCAGACTATAAAGCTGCACTATGAGTGCCCACACACCGCTGCTCTCCTCCAAGGTAAGCCTTGTTGGTTTGCCTCAGGCTACTGACAATAATTATCTCTTGTGTGAGATTCCAGTGTGCAGCATAGTCTTTGAACTTTGTGTGGACTCTGTAAGTGTCCTTTCAGGTAGAGATGCTGGGGAATGAACCCAGGAAGAGATGACAGTTTGCTTTTTCCCTTGGGGCTCTCTTGTAGGAATATTGTTTTCCTTAACCCTTCACAAACTCCACTTGGGTCAACTTCTATTTTCATTTTCCCACTACTCTAGGATGAAGGAGTGAACTAGAATGCTTAACCTCACAGGGTTGTCTTTAAATTTGGGTGAAAAAAAAAATTTAGCTGGTGCCCATTACCCTCATTATCTGACAATTAACTTGCCTATCTTATGGGATAAGTGAAAACTGCTAGTCACAAAGAATGTGGTAATGGGCCGTTAAATTATAACCTGGGGACAAAATAGTCATCCCTTGTTAAGATCTGACAGGATGCCCCATTTGGCTACAGGACACTTTGGGGCATAGCCCTGACTGTTGCCTACAGAGATAAAATACAAGGGCTTCCCAAAGTTCCCATGTATGCAGGTACTTAAGTCTTACACCTGCTGATTTCTGCACAAAGAGGTTCCTAACAGTCTCCCTATTTTCTATATGACATTCACTGGACAGAGTTGCCTGGAGATACACACACACACACACACACACACACACACACACACACACACACGTACGTTATATATGAGAGAGAGAGATGTGGGAGGGAGAAAAAGAGAGAGTTGTCTGGATACAATTGACAGTGGAAAACTCCTTTAAAGCTTCAAGTTGATGGCATTTTGATGATGATAAAGGGAGACCAGCCAAACAACAATATCCCATACTCCAACCACTTCACAAGCTGAAAAAAGAAAAAGAAAAAAATCAGTCTCATTCTTTTCTGGACAAATGTTTAAAACATTAATTAAGTCAAAGGTTTTTATAGAAGCTAGACAGTCAGGATCCCTCTCCTCAGATAAATTTTGTTGTGTAAATTAAATGTACGGATAACATTTTCACCCCAAAGCAACAACTTCATGTGCAAGTGCCTCCCAGGAAAAGGAAACAGAGCCTGCTCTGCTAAAGGTATTCTAAAAATGACCTTTTAGGCCAAAGGAACCCTGAGAAAGGTAATCAGTGTTATCTTAACCAAAATTCTGTTTTATAAGGATGTAGTGGCACCCCTTTCTCCACAGAAAAGTCTTCACTGGGCTTCTCCAGAAATCCTCACCATGGCTGATTTGGGGACTGCCAGCAAAAATGTCTCTGCAAAAGAGTTCAATGTAGATAAACTTCCTATTTTCCTGTTGCCCTGTTTTATTTGTCCACTGGCCAGGAAGATACCAGCACTCCAGGTGCTGGACACCCCCTCACTAGTTTTTCACAAATGTATCCAGTATAGTAGTTTTTAGAAATGTGCAAACAAGGGCTCTGGCCTTGAGCTGGGCTTCACAGAGATGTCTGCATTTTTAAGATAAGAGAAGATACCCATTGGGCTCCATGGTAACAGCTGGCAGGGAGGAAAGAAAGAGGAGAAGAAGCTCTCCCTTTCTCAGGTGTTGTCCTTGAAGTGTTAACTTGCCCAAAACAGTGAAAGAAAAAGCTGATTTTGTATGAACTTTTGCAGACTGTGAACTTCTGATCCCCTCACTTTACATGCTGGATATAAAACTCTGAAACTACCTGAACTGGGGGTTCAGGGGATTGATTGATTACAGCAAAAGCTGTGCCCTCTGAACCTGTCTGCAGCCAAATAAAAACTGTTTCCTGCTAACCAAAAGAGAGGCATTAATGGAGATTCATTCTTTTCTGGACAAATGTTTAAAACATTGAGTCAGTTTTGCCCAATATCCTACAATATGCTTATTCTGCCTGCTTAAAAACAAAACAAAACAAAACAAAAACCCTCAAATTGATGAGTACCGATTTATGCAAGATGTAAGAGCTATAAAATATTTAAAGTTTAGTGTTCATTAGGATTTATCATTGTTAGAGAAACTGATGACTTAAAATTTTGACCAGGATTATTTTCATAAATAACCTTTAGGGCTGGGGATGTGGCTCAAGCGGTAACTCGATCTTCTGGCATGCGTGCAGCCCAGGTTCGATTCTCAGCACCACATAGCAACAAAGATGTTGTGTCCGCCAAATACTAAAAAATAAATATTAAAAATTCTCTCCCTCTCTCTGTCTCTCTAAAAATAAATAAATAAATAAATAACCTTTTTTAAAAAAAAGGATTAAGTCAAAGGTTTTGTTGTTGTTGTTGTTTGTAGAAGCTAGACTGTCAGGATCCCTCTCCTGAGATAAATTTTGTTGTATAAATTAAATGTACTGATAACATTTTCACCCTAAAGCAACGACTTCATGTGCAAGTGCCTCCTAGGAAAAGAAAACAGAGCCTGCTCTGCTAAAGGTTTACAAAAACAAAATGCAGGTACAAATTCTAATTTCTGTAAGACTTAGTTCCCTAAGTAATAAAACCTAACAGACACAAGAAAATTATCTTAATAGATAAGAGCAAATCAATGTTACACAAAATTTGGGGATTTACCTTCTGCAAAACTTCTTCGACTTAAACATTCACAACTTGTTTATACCCTTAGCTTTCTCCTCTTTCATCTTGGACTTTAAGCACAAGAATGTTACTTTACTGGACAAAACACTTTCTTATCCAGAAACATTTCTTTTGTCTTCTAATTTTCCATACTAAAATATATTTCCATAGCTATAACTTTTTTTAATCTTCTCTAGTTTCAGACCCTTTCTTAAATTCATATTCTGAAACCATTCTTATAAATGTTATCTGTGCATTTAATTTACACAATAAATTTCATTCCAGGAGAAGACTGGACAATCCAGCATATACAAAAACTGTGCCTTAATGTTTTTTTCTCCCAGATTACAATACGTGGAGTTGGAATGCCACAGGAAAACAGGGAGCTGAAACTCCAAACTTTGGTTCTTGTGTTCCAATGAAAGAAAATTTAAAGACACCAAAAGTCATGCAAGAGAACTTTATTAAAAGTGAAGTAAGGTAAAAATAAAGTAACATCAAAATGAGTCTCAAGCAGAAAGCACTCTCAACACAAAGTGGGCCATCTATGATCAGAGAACAACAAAGGAGACCATGCTCTCTCTAAATTCATTATTGTTTGATGTTTACCAGGAGACCTGGGAACCACCTTCTGTACTCTTTACCAAGCGAGTGTTTAACTCCTTCTTCACAATGGGCCATGGAGTTTTTTTAACTTAGTTGGTCCTCTCCAGAACTGTTATGGTGTCCCTCCTATTTAAGAGGACTTCATCTACAAGTCAATCCCATGTTATTGTGGGCATTGAGGTTGATATCTGGTCAGAAGTTACCTTAGTGCACCTATGATACTAAAGGAATCTTCCCAGACAATTGGAAACACTTATAGCAATGATTTCTAGCTGTACATCAATATCAATGGACCCTGTCAAGGGTTAGTCCCATTAATTCTTTTCTCCTGACACAATTTCCAACTAGCTCCCTTGCTTCTGTTTATTTTTTCACAAATTAACTACCACCCTTTGCTTTCTTGTCTACCTTGGAAGTTGTTTTAAAAAGACCTTAAAGTAATTTAAAGAACACTAGTGACCTTACCTGCATTTCCCTGTTTATTGCTAGCTACTACCTAAAAGGAGCCTGACCTGTCTCCATTATAATCATCACAATTCCACAAACTTTAAGTGAGTTTCCCTCTGTCAGTTGTACCCATAGTTTCCTTTGGGGCCTTTTTTTTTTTTTATTGTTGGTAGTTCAAAACATTACATCTATTTTGATATATTTCACAGTTTGATTCAAAAGGGTTATGAATTCCCATTTTTACCCCATATACAGATTGCTGAATCACATCAGTTACATCAATTACATTTCCATTGATTTACATATTGCCATTCTAGTGTCTGATGAATTCTGCTGTCTATCCTATTCTCTACTATCCCCCCTCCCGTCCCCTCCCCTCCCCTCTTCTCTCTCAACCCCCTTTACTGTAAAACACTTCTTCCACTTGTATTATTCTTTCCTTACCCCTCACTTCCTCTTGTATGTAATTTTGTATAACCCTGAGGATCACCATCCCTTTCCATGCAATTTCCCTTCTCTCTCCCTTTCCCTCCCCCCTCTCATCTCTATTACTATTGATCTTCTTCTCCTGTTCTTCGTCCCTACTCTGTCCTTAGTTACTTCCCTTATATCAAAGAAGTCATTTGGCATTTGTTTTTTAAGGATTGGCTAGCTTCACTTAGCATAATCTGCTCTAATGCCATCCATTTCCCTCCAAATTCTATGATCTTGTTGTTTCTTAATGCAGAGTAATACTCCATTGTGTATAAATGCCACATTTTTTTTATCCATTCATCTATTGAAGGGCATCTAGGTTGGTTCCACAATCTTGCTATCGTGAATTGTGCTGCTATGAACATTGATGTAGCAGTGTCCCTGTAGCATGCTCTTATTAGGTCTTTGGGGAATAGACCGAGAAGGGGAATAGCTGGGTCAAATGGTGGTTCCATTCCCAGCTTTCCAAGAAATCTCCATACAGCTTTCCAAATTGGCTGCACCAATTTGCAGTCCCACCAACAATGAACCAGTGTACCCTTTTCCCCACATCCTCGCCAACACTTGTTGTTATTTGACTTCATAATGGCTGCCATTCTTACTGGAGTGAGATGGTATCTTAGGGTGGTTTTGATTTGCATTTCTCTGACTGCTAGCGATGTTGAGCATTTTTTCATGTACTTATTGATTGATTGTATGTCCTCATCTGAGAAGTGTCTGTTCAGGTCCTTGGCCCATTTGTTGATTGGGTTATTTGTTGTCTTTTTGTCTAATTTTTGGAGTTCCTTGTGTACTCTGGATATTAGGGCTCTATCTGAAGTGTGAGGAGTAAAGATTTGTTCCCAGGATGTAGGCTCCCTATTTACCTCTCTTATTGTTTTTTTTGCTGAGAAAAAACTTTTTAGTTTGAGTAAGTCCCATTTGTTAATTCTAGTTGTTAACTCTTGCGCTATGGGTGTCCTATTGAGGAATTTGGTGCCCGACGCCACGGTATGTAGATCGTAGCCAACTTTTTCTTCTATCAGACGCCGTGTCTCTGTTTTGATATCAAGCTCCTTGATCCATTTTGAGTTAACTTTTGTGCATGGCGAGAGAAAGAGATTCAGTTTCATTTTGATGCAAATGGATTTCCAGTTTTCCCAGCACCATTTGTTGAAGATGCTATCTTTCCTCCATTGCATGCTTTTAGCCCCTTTATCAAATATAAGATAGTTGTAGTTTTGTGGATTGGTTTCTGTGTCCTCTATTCTGTACCATTGGTCCACCCGCCTGTTTTGGTACCAGTACCATGCTGTTTTTGTTACTATTGCTCTGTAGTATAGTTTGAAGTCTGGTATCGCTATTCCACCTGATTCACACTTCCTGCTTAGCATTGTTTTTGCTATTCTGGGTCTTTTGTTATTCCATATGAACTTCATGATTGTTTTATCTATTTATACAAGAAATGCTGTTGGGATTTTGATTGGCATTGCATTGAACTTATAGAGAACTTTTGGTAATATCGCCATTTTGATGATGTTAGTTCTGCCTATCCATGAACAGGGTATATTATTCCACCTTCTAAGATCTTCTTCTATATCTTTCTTTAGGGTTCTGTAATTTTCATTGTATAAGTCTTTCACCTCTTTTGTTAGGTTGATTCCCAAGTATTTTATTTTTTTGGAGGATATTGTGAATGGAGTAGTTGTCCTCATTTCCATTTCAGAGGATTTGTCACTGATATACAGGAATGCATTTGATTTATGCGTGTTGATCTTATATCCTGCCACTTTGCTGAATTCATTTATTAGCTCTAATAGTTTCTTTGTAGACCCTTTTGGGTCTGCTAGGTAAAGGATCATGTCATCTGCAAATAGTGATAATTTAAGTTCTTCTTTTCCTATTTTTATGCCTTTAATTTCTTTCGTCTGTCTAATTGCTCTGGCCAGTGTTTCGAGGACTATGTTGAACAGAAGTGGTGAGAGAGGGCATCCCTGTCTTGTACCAGATCTTAGAGGGAATGCCTTCAATTTTTCTCCATTCAGAATGATGCTGGCCTGTGGCTTATCATAGATTGCTTTTACAATGTTGAGGTATGATCCTATTATCCCTAATTTTTCTAGAGTTTTGAACATAAAGGGATGCTGTACTTTGTCGAATGCTTTTTCTGCATCTATCGAGATGATCATATGGTTCTTATTTTTAAGTCTATTGATGTGGTGAATAACATTTATTGATTTCCATATATTGAACCAGCCTTGCATCCCAGGGATGAATCCTACTTGATCATGGTGCACAATTTTTTTGATATGTTTTTGAATCCGATTCGCCAGAATTTTATTGAGGATTTAGTGTCTAGATTCATTAGAGATATTGGTCTGTAGTTTTCTTTCTTTGAAGTGTCTTTGTCTGGTTTAGGGATCAGAGTGATATTGGCCTCGTAGAATGAATTTGGAAGTTCTCCCTCTTTTTCTATTTCCTGAAATAATTTGAAAAGTATTGGTGTTAGTTCCTCTTTAAATGTTTTGTAAAACTCTGCTGTATACCCATCCGGTCCTGGGCTTTTCTTAGTTGGTAGTCCTTTGATGGTTTCTTCTATTTCCTCTATTGTCATTGGTCTGTTTAGGTTGTCTATATCCTCCTGACTCAATCTGGGCAGATCATAAGACTTAAGAAATTTATCTATGCCTTCACTATCTTCTATTTTATTGGAGTATAAGGATTCAAAATAATTTCTGATTATGTTCTGTATTAAGTGTCTGTTGTGATATTACCTTTTTCATCCCGTATGCTAGTAATTTGGGTTCTCTCTCTTCTTCTCTTCGTTAGCATGGCTAAGGGTCTGTCGATTTTATTTATTTTTTCAAAGAACCAACTTTTAGTTTTGTCAATTTTTTCAATTGTTTCTTTTGTTTCAATTTCATTAATTTCAGCTCTGATTTTAATTATTTCTTGCCTTCTACTTCTTTTGCTGTTGTTTTGCTCTTCTTTTTCTAGGATTTTGAGATGAAGAATGAGATCATTTATTTGTTGGTTTTTTTCTTTTTTTAAGGAATGAACTCCAGGCAATGAATTTTCCTCTTAGAACTGCTTTCAATGTGTCCCATAGATTCCGATATGTTGTGTCTGTGTTTTCATTTAACTCTAAGAAGTTTTTAATTTCCTCCTTGATGTCTTCTAAAACCCATTGATCATTTAGTAACCTATTGTTCATTCTCCAAGTGATACTTGATTTTTCCTTCCTTCTTTTATCATTGATATTCAGTTTCATTCCATTATGATCAGATAAGATGCATGGTATTATCTCTACTCCTTTATATTGTCTAAGAGTTGCCCTGTGACATAGTATATGGTCTATTTTTGAGAAGGTTCCATGTGCTGCTGAGAAAAAAGTGTAGCTACTTGATGTTGGGTGGTATACTCTATATATGTCAATTAAGTCTAGGTTATTAATTGTGTTATTGAGTTCTATAGTTTCCTTATTTAACTTTTGTTTGGAAGATTTGTCCAGTGGTGAGAGAGGTGTGTTGAAGTCTCCCATGATTATTGTATGGTGGTCTATGAGACTCTTGAACTTGAGAAGAGTTTGCTTGATGAACATAGCTGCACCATTATTTGGAGCATATATATTTATGATTGTTATGTCTTGTTGGTGTATGGTTCCCTTGAGCAGTATGTAGTGTCCCTCTTTATCCCTTTTGATTAACTTTGGCTTGAAATCTATTTTATTAGATATGAGTATGGATACTCCTGCTTGTTTCTGCAGTCCATATGAATGGTATGATTTTTCCCAACCTTTCACTTTCAGTCTATGTATATCTTTTTCTATCATGTGTGTCTCCTGTAGGCAGCATATTGTTGGGTCTTGTTTTGTGATCCATTCTACTAGCCTGTGTCTCTTAATTGGTGAGTTTAAGCCATTAACATTTAGAGTTATTATTGAGATATGGTTTCATCTTCCAGCCATATTTGTTTATTAATGTTACTAAACCTGTTTTGTTTTCCTCTTTGATTACTTTCCCCCTTTTACTGTCCTACCTCCCGCTGTTGGTTTTCAATGTTATTTTCCATTTCCTCTTCCTGTAATGTTTTGCCAAGGATTTTTTGAAGAGATGGTTTTCTAGCTGCGAATTCTTTTAACTTTTGTTTATCGTGGAAGGTTTTAATTTCATCTTCCATCCTGAAGCTTAATTTCGCCGGATACACGATTCTTGGTTGGAACCCATTTTCTTTCAGTGTTTGAAATATGTTATTCCAGGATCTTCTAGCTTTCAGAGTCTGTGTTGCGAGATCAGCTGTTACCCTGATTGGTTTACCCCTAAATGTAATCTGCTTCCTTTCTCTTGTAGCTTTTAAAATTCTCTCCTTATAATGTATGTTGGACATCTTCATTATAATGTGTCTAGGTGTGGATCTCTTATGATTTTGCACATTCGGCATCCTGTAGGCTTCTAGGATTTGGGATTCTGTCTCATTCTTCAAGTCTGGGAAGTTTTCTCATATTATTTCACTGAATACATTGTTTATTCCTTTGGTTTGGAGCTCTGTGCCTTCCTGTATCCCAATGACTCTTAAGTTTGGTCTTTTGATATTATCCCATAATTCCTGGATGTTCTGCTCATGGTTTCTTAGCAGTCTTGCTGAGCTGTCTATGTTCTTTTCAAGTTGAAATACTTTGTCTTCATTGTCTGATGTTCTATCTTCTAAGTGATCTACTCTGCTGGTAGTATTCTCAATTGAGTTTTTAAGTTGATTTATTGCTTCCTGCATTTCTAGGATTTCTATTTGTTTGTTTTTTATTACCTCTATCTCCCTGTGAAATTGATCTCTTACTTCCTGGATTTGTTTGTCAATGTGATCTTTCATTGTCTGATTTTGCTGTCTCATGTCTTCCTTGAGACTCCAGATCATCTGTAGCATGTATAACCTGAACTCTCTCTCTGACATTCCCTCTGTTGCAGCTATTACCTCTTCTAAAGTTGAGTTGACCTGCATTGCTTGTGGTCCTTTCTTTCCTTGTCTTTTCATGCTGCTCACGTTTCTTTCTGCTTGGTGAAACTGTTGTGTTTATGAGGTTTTCCCCCTAATTATTTATATTGCTCTTGTATAGTTGAAAAATCTCCCTTGGAGGGCGGGCAGTGGCTGTGTTCCTCCTCTAATTGGGGTGATCTGTCTATCACGCTGGTGGGCCGCTAGGCCTGCTCTGCCAGTTGTTCGCAGGTCTGCCCACCCTGCGGGTGTGGGTGGTGGCTCTGCTCTGCCCCCACTCCAATTGTGGCGATGTGACTACCACCCCCTCGGATCGTTGGGCCTGATCCGGATGCGGGTGGCTGCTCTGCTCTGCCCCTACTCCAATTGGAGTGACGTGTCTACCATGCTGGCAGGCCTCTAGGCCTGTTCCGCTGGTGGGTCTCAGGTCTGCCTGATTCTGGCAGTAGGGGGAGTTGGGGGTCGAGAGTCCTTTGGTCCTTGCGGTCACGTCCACGAAGAGATTTTGAAGTTTCCCGGTTGTTCGCCAGGTGGACGGGGCTGTTAGCAGAGCCCGGAGGCCATGTGCTGGGCCATGCGGGGACCCTTCTAGCTGAGTCGGGCCACCAGGAGCCACCTGAAGAGCAGGGCAGCTGTGTCTGCGTGGCTAAGATCCGGGCGGGTGGTTTGGCTGTTCGCAGAGCGAGAGCAGGCCTCCCGGGAGAGCCGGGATGGTGGGGTCGTCTGCCGGTTTGGGCTGCCACTCCACTCCAGGCCGCCGCCGCTTTCAGAAGCTGCTGGTGGCTGCGAGATTGGACCTCTGCGCCCGCCGGGGGGGCCACCTGTAGAGCCGGGTAACTGCAGCCGCGTGGTTAGGAACCGGGCAGGTGAGGCGGCTGCTCCCAGAGCAAGCGCTAGGCCTCCCAGGGGAGCCCGGATGGCGGAGGCCGACTGCCGGTTTGGGCGGGGCGGGCCAAGCCGCTCCGGGTGCCGGCCCACTTGCAAAGGCGGCTGCTGGCTGCACGATTTAACTTCTGCACCCGCCGCGGGGGCACCTGTAGAGCCGGGTAGCTGTGGCCGCGTGGTTATGAACCGGGCAGGTGAGGCGGCTGCTCCCAGAGCGAGAGCTAGGCCTCCCAGGGGAGCCGCTTGCCGGAGCGGCTGATGGCTGCGGGATTAGACCTCTGTGCCCGCGTGGCCGTCCAAGATCCACTTCTCTGGGACAAACTGTCACTTCCAATAAACATACCAGTTCACTACCAGCTCTCCTCTTAAGGGAATTATGCTAGAAGTTCCTCCGTAGGTAGGCTGCAGCTGTTCCGATGGGTCTTTCTTATCCCGTTAAAGTGGAGACGTTGGAATTGCTGCTTCCTCGCCGGCCGCCATGTTGGATCCTCTGGGGCCTTTTTCTTATACTAGGCAGATTGATATGCAATGGAAGAGGCCCTTTTCATCCTTTTCTTTAGAAGAGCCTTTACAGAGGCTGCCTACCAACACAGGCTGGCCTTAGTTTCTTTTCCTTTCCTGGGTGCAGTTGTTTATCCTGCCAGTATCCACAAGCATTCAGTTTGATGGGATATTGTCATAGCAACGATTGCTTTGCCCGAGTGATAAATATCCCCTGGCCAAATAGGGTGTCCTGTGAGATCTTAAAAGGGGAAACTATTCTTATCCACAAGTCATAAACTAACAGTGCTGGAACCTACTGCCACATCTTTTGTTGCCAACAGTCTTCACCACCCTTCACCCACCATGGGCAAAAGGGGCTGGAAGGCAGGGCAGATACCAGGTTCTCCTTGGCCACTTTTCTACAGCTCAGGGAGGTTTTCTGGAATATTTTTTTCTAGCTTAGGGCTAGTGTTCTTGACCCACAGTGAGAGGATCTATTGATGCCTGGAGCCAAGTGCCAGCACAGGGTTTAAAATATTTAAATTTGTTTTAACCCTTTCCTCTGGTGCTATCCCGTACACCAGAAGCAGTGCCTTTTTGTCACCTTCAAATTCGTTCAGACCCCTTATCATGCAACTGCATAAATAACTATACATACAGAATCACTGTCATACATTACCTGTGACAGACCAGCTTCAACTTCAAGATTGTAAATAATCTTGAAAAACCATTCGAAGGCCAGATTGTGTTACCATAACCTGCTTTCTCTTAGAAAGGCTTATACCTATAGGTTGCCCTTTCTTCGGCTTACTTTATCTCTGACAGACCAATTCCAATTGCAAGATTGTATGAAAAAGAAACAGAGAGGGGCTGGGGTTGTGACTCAATTGGCAGAGCACTTGCCTGGCACATGTGAGGCACTGGGTTTGATCTTCAGCAACACATAAAAATAAAATAAAGGCATTGTGTCCATCTACTAAAAAATTAAATAATAAAAAAAAAAGATTTTTTTCCCAAGAGACTATCTATAGAATCAATGCAGTACTGGCCATGTCTTAAAAGGGGGCAGTAACAGACATAAACAAAATAGACAACCAGAGGGAATTCCCAAAAACAATGCCAACAAACAGATGAGAACCTAGAACAGACAACAAAGGAGTAAATGTCCCTAGGTTCTCGAGCCCCTCTTAACCATTACTCCTACACCAGTATCACCATAGTTGTCTGCAGAAAGAGAAACTAGTATTTCCATGAAGAAGAACCAGATGTGTGGAATCAAGGCTTTCAGTGTACACACTGGGGGGACTTACCAGATGACCAAGGATGTCACAGCTTTACAATTTTCTTTTTCTCACAGTGGACCTGAAAGGGTAAAGTTTCTAAGCTGCAAGGCCTGAGTTAAAAAGTAAAGGACCAGGTATTGTTAAGTTCCTCTGCTACACCCAGAACCTGAAATTCCTGAGGCAGTTAAGACAACGCCCTACTGGCCATTTAGCCTAGGGCCCCGTGCAGCTTGTCAGGTAGGCATACAGGGCCCCAACCAATCAGTTTGAATGTGTAACCCGCTTAGGAGTGACCAATCACCCCCGCCCGACCTGTTCCCGCCAATGAATGTGCTAATCACGTATGAGAGTTGTTGTTCAATTTTCCCGCGCCTCATGCTGATTTGTTCCAATGTATACAAAGCCCCCGCCCTCCCCAAAAAGTGTACTTAAGCACTGCTTAACCTCTGCTCTGGGCTCTGGGTTGCTCTCCCTTCTTGAGTGAGCCTGGAGCCTCAGCGCGCTGAATTGGATCCTCAATAAATCCCCTTCTGCAATTGCATGAGTCAGTCTCTTGGTGGTCTCTTCCTCCGATGTTTCGCTGGACCCTTACAGACCATGATGGAGCAACCTGTACCATTTAGGTTCCATGAAGCAAAAAGAGCTTCCACAGTTGCTGAGATTGTCCCTAAATCCCTCCCTTTACTCATAAAAATAACTCCTCTTGTTTGACTCATGACAAACTTATGTGCCTTCTAACTCTCCTGCAGTTGGCTCTCAACAAATTTGACAGCACCTTATATCTTCAACATGGAAGTGGGGTTCCTTGAAGAGCAGAAC
Source organism: Urocitellus parryii (assembly GCF_045843805.1). Taxonomy (NCBI): domain Eukaryota; kingdom Metazoa; phylum Chordata; class Mammalia; order Rodentia; family Sciuridae; genus Urocitellus; species Urocitellus parryii. The sequence goes on along the minus strand of NC_135535.1, from coordinate 125,990,285 downwards.
CAGCCCCAAAAAAGCTGGAGTATAGGCTGATCTTGGATCCCAACTGGGGTACCAAATTTGTTTCTGAAACTCAGTCCTGTTTCTGATGCCAATCCAATAATGAGAACACAGTTTTAAGAAAAAGGAAAAGAAGTTTTATTGCTTTGCTAGCAAAGGAGAAACACACGAGACTCCTGTCCCTAAAACTGTGATTCTTCTAGTATACAAGTTTTAATATATAAAGCTTAGGAAAGCACTTTACCAAGCTGCTGTTCTCCAAACTAAAAGTTGTCTGTAATGGGTAATTTTAGACTTATAGAAATAGCATATTTAATTGGGGGTTTATTTATGTCATTTAATGTTCTGTAACTGGATAAAGATAACCTGTTATCAATAAGATGAATATAAAATTTTATGTTACTTTTTACACTGGCCTGGAAATTTAAATGTATTTTTGGATGATAATGAAGCCTGATCTGTTTAAAGATTAACATTGTGAAACATGAAAACATTTTGTCACTTTTGCACAAAAAGGGATTAAAAGGTTAAGCATTGTTTGATCCATGTTTCAGATATAATTTTGTATTGTGTTAACTAAAATTCATATAGACTAAGGAAACAGTATTTGAGAACATTGTAAAATGATACTTAAGAATGGAAAAAGATCAGCTTCAGAAGTGAAACACATTACCTAAGATTGATTAAGAGCCCTACCTCACCTAAGTTAAGACATTGCCTCTCAACTTACTCCATTTTAGGATGATTTCAATGTAGGCTAGACTTAAGCTCATTTAAAATTATGTTGAAGGGTAAATTTTTATTGTAAATATTACTGTGATCTCAAACAGGAGACACAATATACAACTAAGTGAGGTTTGGGATTATGAAAATCATGATTTTTTTATTATACCTATTATATATAATTAATATTTTTGCTATTGTAATTTTCATTCTATATTTTCCTCATAAACTTTATAGCTGTTGCCTGTTAGTGTTTTACAGTGGTACTCTTTCTAATAGAACAATCTGATTTAATTTGTGATAATAAGCCATCATCTACAGGACAGACAAGATAGAAGGCTAACTTCCAGTGCTAATACTGACCCCAATTAAGTGGAAGGGGTAACTGTAAAAATAAAACCTAACACTCCCACTTAAATACTGGTGAAACTGGTCTGCTGGATGTTTAAAACCAAAAAACATGGCCCTTGCCCCGTAGGGTCAGGATCCATGGAATGACAGAAACCTTCTTGGTCCTGCAACTCTGGTGAGTCACCTGATTTGCCAATTAGTGGGATCGTGAGGACCCTGGAGAACTGGAAAGCCAACCAGTGCACATTCTACAGAGGAGGCTTGTTGAAAAGGGAAATGTTCCTAACGCTTCCCAAAGAAGCCACATGTGATCTGCAAGACCCTGGGTCTGTTACTGAAAGCTTGGCCCTTGTCCATGATGCCAATCCAAGAAGCAGAACATGGTTTTGCTTTGTTTTGTGGGGTACCAGGAATTAAATTTAGGGGCACTCAACCACTGAGCCACATCCCCAGCCCTAGTTTGTATTTTATTTAGAGAGAGTGTCTCACTAAGTTTCTTAGTGCCTCACTTTTGCTGAGGCTGGCTTTGAACTAATGATACTTCTGCCTCAGCCTCCTAAGCTGCTGGAATTACAGGCATGTGCAACTGTGCCAGACTGGGCACATGGTTTTAAGAAAAAGGAAAAAGAAGGATTATTGCTTTGCTAGCAAAGGAGAAACACAGGAGACTGCTGTCCCAGAGGCTGTGTTTCTGCCCATCAGCAGGAACAGGGGGCTTTTAAAGAGGTGATTCAAAGGCTACATTCCATGATTCTCTGTTGAAGTTGTAATTCACTTCGTAATTTGGGAGACAGTCATTTCTGAAATTTTTCTGGTGCCATACCCAGGGTCTGTATTGCTTGATTCTTATGATGGGTGTGTGATCAAGGACAGATAAATCTGCCTAAAATGAGGAAGAAAGGTAATCCTGTTTCCTCTGAGATTAGGGAGGGGGAGAGATTAGGGAGGAGCAAGAAGAGAGGAAGAGGGAAAAAAAATGTCCATTTTAAAAAATCAGTGGTAGTGGCAGAGCAGCAATGGCTATATTCAAAGCATAAAATGCACCACAGTTGCAGACCCATCCTAGCAGATGACACTACTGGTAGAGGAAGCTAGAGAAGCTATGAGACTTCTCATATGTTCCCAAGAGTGACCCCTAAGGAATCTCAGCTGATTCTAACAGTAGATAGGAACAAGGTCAGTTTTGACCAACTTGGTCAAAAAACCATAGCCATACATGGACATTTAAAAGGAATTTTTTTTTAATGTACAGTAAGATGTACATTTGTGTTAGTCCAACCAAGAGTAAGTAAAACTAGAAACTGTAAAGAAAGGGTTATTACGTGAGAATGCCTAACAAATATCACAAAGGACTCTACAGTAACAGGTTTGTCCTGAATCCATTTGAGCCTCATCTCTCAGACCTATGAATCTTCCTCATCTCATACATAGATAAACTTGATATGTTTTTCACTGATATAATTATGAGTTACTGTCTTCATGGTTTTTAGAGACTGGCTGAAATACTAATTGCTTTTGTATTAATTATTTACAAAAAAGTAATGTAGAAATTGAGAGTTGGAAAATGTAACAGTGGTCCACTTTACCATTTGAATATATCCCTTGCTGCTTATTTTAAAGAGATGTTTTTCTTTTCCTCTTCTCCCCTTTCCCACTCCCTAACCTGGGGAGCAGTGAACAAGATTACCAGGAGTTATTTGTTCTCCACAGAAAGTGAGAAACTGATGTGACTCCATTTTTGAAAAACCAGCCTGTACCTCAGAGCAGGGCCTGTCCAAAGGGGGTGACTTTTGTCCTTGGAGAACCCATTCCTAGGCACATAAGCTACCCTGCTGAGTCATTTGTCTGTACTAGATGTCCTTGAATCAGCAAATGCAAGTTCCTGAAAAGACCAAAAGAATGACTGAGGCCTAATTTCGGCCCTAGCAACCACCAATCAGAGTGAGACAGGGAAGATACCTGAAATACCAAGGGCCCTCCCAATAGTTTTGGTGATTGATAACATGGTTAGGCAACCTTGCAAGTTTACAATATACACTCTTGCAACCCCCTGCAGCCTAAACCCATCAGTTCAAACGTATCCACCACTTGAACTAACCAATCATCCTTACCCGACTTGTTCCCGCCAATGGCCAATGAATGTGCTCATCAGTGTTAAGAGCTGTTGTTTGACTTTCCAGCAGTGAGAAATGATTTGCTGTGTGATGTTGTGATGCATAGAGTATCCCCAAAAAACCTATAAATCTCCACTGAACTAAGGGTCAGGACTCACTCCTGGGACCACTGCATCAGAAATGGTTGTGAGTCCAGGCTGGAGCTTGCAATGTGTGATTGCATCGGATTCAGCTCCTGGAGATCTATTGGGGTCCCATGAAACTGGCATTACAAAAGAAGATGTCACCAGAAGATCTAGGAAGTGACTATCTCACCTGGGAACCCCTTCCAGTTACACCTAGAATGCAGCATTTGAAGAGTTACTTTAAGCGCCCGCCCCTCTGTTTTCCTCGATGAGCTGAATAACAGCCTCTGGTACTGGAGTCCCCTGTGTTTCTTCTTTGCTAGAAAAGCAACTAACTTTCTCTTTCCTTATTCTCTTTTTTTTTTTTTTTTTTTTTTAAGAGAGAGTGAGAGAGGAGAGAGAGAGAGAGAATTTTCCAACATTTATTTTCTAGTTCTCGGCGGACACAACATCTTTGTTGGTATGTGGTGCTGAGGATCAAACCCGGGCCGCACGCATGCCAGGCGAGTGCGCTACCACTTGAGCCACATCCCCAGCCCTCTTTCCTTATTCTCAAAACTGTCTCCTCAATATTGGATGGGCATCTGGGACAAGGACCAAGGTCTTGGTAACATAGTGACCACTATTCCACTCTGTAGTTCTACTGTAAAGGGGGGGTCTGGCGGAACGTCGGAGGGAGAGACCACACAAGAGACTTACTCCATGCAATTGGCAAAAGGGGATTTATTGGGGATCCATTCCAGCGCGCTGGGACTCTGTGCCCACTCAAGAAGGGAGCGCAGCTCAGAGCCCCGAGCAGAGGTTCAAACAGAGCTTAAGTACACTTTTTGGGGAGGGCGGGAGGCTTTGCATACATCAGAACAAATCATCATGAGGCGCGGGGAAATTGAACAACAACTCTGAAACGTGATTGGCACATTCATTGGTGGGAACAGATTGGGCGGGGGTTGATTGGTCATGGTTGATTGGGCGGGTTACACATTCAAACTGATTGGTCCAGGCCCTGTGACGAACTGCACAGGGCCCTAGGCTAAATGGCCAGTAGGGTGTTGTCTTAACTATCTCAGGAATCTGGGTGTAACAGAGGAACTTAATAATACCTAATCTTTTACATTCAAGCTTTCCAGCTTAGAAACTTTACCCTTTCACTACAAGGTTGACTTATTGGATTCCATAAATAAGTGAGAATGAGGTTGTAACAGGGGTTCACTTGATGCTTTGATTATATCCCTCGTAGCTTGGAAACTTACCTTTTTTTTTTCTTTTCCCAACCTTCTCCTTCCTGATCTCCCTTCTGATCTTCTGATATTCTTTTCCCTAAACTTCTCCCTGAGCTTCTCCTTCCTGATCTCTCCCTAATCTTATTTTCTCTGAATCACCTCTATAAAAGTCCTCCACCCCATTCCTGCAGATGGGCAGAAGAATCACAGCCTTGGGGACAGGAGTTCCCTGTGTTTCTCCTTTGCTAGCAAAGCAATAAGCCTTCTTTTTCCTTTTTCTCAAGAATTTGTCTTTGTTATTAGATGGGTGTCAAGGACAAGGACCAAGATTTTGGTTACAAGGTAGGATAGGATTTAAAAGTAAAAGGATAGGTTAAAAAAGACAAGGAAAGATAACCATGGAAATATATATATATATATATATATATATATATATATATATATATGCCGGAAGTTAAAACCCAGGGCCTTGTGCATCCAAGGCAAGTGTAGGAACAGCAGAAAAAAGCTCCGTAAACTCAACAAGCCAAAACAACTGTTTACCTGATGAGATTTTATTAGCAGGACCATAGCGGCCAGTTGCAAAAAAAGAAGTGGGTAGAGAGAGAGAGCACACAGGGAGGGGGAGAGTGAGAGAGGGAAGAGAGAGAAGAGGGGGGGAGAGAGAGAGAGGAGAGAGGGGAAGAGAGGAGAGAGGGGAAGAGAGAGAGGAGAGGGGGGAAGAGAGAGAGAAAAAAGGAGAAGGGAAGAGAGGGACAGGGAACACACGAACAGGGTGTTGATATTTATCAGGATGAGGAGGAGCAGGGTGAGTGGGTTGTTACTTCTTCATTGGCCGGGAGCTTGCGCCACTTCAAGGATTGGAGGTGATGGTTTGCGCACCATTCAGTGGGTCATGGAACTGAGCTCCTGGAAGACAAGCACTCCAGGCACCATCTTTACCAACAGCAAGCACTCTACCAATGAGTTCTATCTGCAGCAAGAGAATATATTTTTAATCTTAAAATTCTGCATACTTTTCCATGTCTATCACCCCAAAAATTAGTTTTTTCCCAGGCATATCATTTTCAATTTTCTTGGAAACCCTTAAATCTTAGAGTTATTGAAAATTCACCCACTTGTGAAAATTACCCTGTGCACTATTAATTAGCACACATAATAAATAGGTTAAGCAAAGAAAGATCTGATATTGTAAGAAAACTATATTTTAGGGCATTTTCAGTGTTATCTACAGGACACATAATGGAGACATCAGCCTAAGAATCTTGAGCAGGCAAACATAAACCATCTTGTGATCAGACGAGACTTATGCATTTCACACATACCTTCCCATGTCTACCCCTAATAAAGTTTTCTTTAAAAGAGCTTGTGAACCCCAAGCTCTCAATGTATACATCTCTCACTCTCAAGATGACCCACATTCTCCCTTGAATATACATACATGGCTTTCCTATTTTCTAAATCTCTGTGTCTCTAATTGGCTAATTCTTATATTAAACATTTGTCAAGAACCCTACTCACCCTGATTTGAGGTCCTCCTCTCCAGGAATATCTCAAATTTCCTCTGGTGAAAAGCATATGTAGTATGGTTACTGAAAGTTCAGTTTTTGTCCTGGATGCCAATCCAATAAGAAGACATGGTTTTGAGAAAAAGGAAAAAGAAGGTTTATTGCTTTGCTAGCAAAGGAGAAACACAGGGTACTCCTGCCCAGAGGCTGTAATTCTTCCCATCAGAGGGAACTGGGAAAATGCAGGTCATTTTTAAAAGGTGATTTAGAGGCTACATTCTACACTTCTCTGTCTGGAGTTGTAACTTCTTAATTAAGGAGATTGTCATTTCTGAGATCTTCTGGTGCCATCCCCAAACTCCACAAATGTTGGCACCCATTTTTCCATAGAAAAATGGAAAATAGATGTTCCTGTGGTCAGTGTGTGCTTAAGGACGTAACTTTGCCCAGGATGAGAAAAAATGGTTTTCCCTGAGATTAGGGATGAGGAGAGATTAGGGAGGAGCAGGGAGAGGAGAAGAGAAAGAAACATGTCCATTTAAAAAAATAAGTTGCAGGGCTGGGATTGTGGCTCAGTGGTAGAGGGCTTGCCTAGCATGTGTGAGGCACTGAGTTCAATTCTCAGCACCACATATAAAAAAAATAAATAAATAAAAGTCCATCAATAACAAATAAAAATATTTTTTAAAAATAGTTGCAGCAGCAGAGCAACAAGGGCTATATTCAAAGCAAAAAGTGGACCACTGTTACTGTATGTCTTTCTGTGTGTCCTGTAATCCAATTACAGCATTGTTACTGAAGTCATAGATCAGAGACTGACCAGGGACCTAATAAACCAGGTCTGGACACTTTCCACAAAACAAACAGAAAAGAAAATAATAAAAAGCAAGAGAGGAGCTTTAATTAGGGTAGCTACACTGGCAGGACAAGGTGACCCATGTCTTTAATCCTTTCTTGGAGGAGCTGAAAAATGACCCTGAGGTTTTATAGAAAGGGAAATGAGGGCAAAGACTGCAGGTGGGTGTTGAACAGCTGTAAGCTTTTTATAGCTGCCAAAGCAGGTGAACTTGATCAGGCATGGTCTGTCCATGATTTCAGGATTGATTAAGTGGAGCCTTGTCCCAGATAAGAAAGCCGCTTGTTGCCTCTGGGGTAGCTTCCACTAATCACAAAATGTTTATCAGATCTGACTATGTTCCTAGAATCCAAGGTGACTTGGCACAAAGGAGACAGGTACAAAATGGAAGTAGAGATGACAAGTTTTTAATTCTCCTTTTAGCCACACTTCAGACATCTATAGGCAAAAGTGAATAATCTAAGCTCTTGATACAGCATCAGATCCCACAGGTTGAGGTGTTAGTCCACAGTACTGCCCACACGCCCTATCTCAGATGTCAATCTTAAGCCCCATTTTTTTTAAATCTGTGCTCTGACCAACCAGCTATTAATAATTGCTACCATCTTCTCTTTAAATTAATTTTTGAGAGTGACTCACAAGACAAAGGGAAACATTTATGTTTACCAATTTATTATAAAGGATATTTCAAAGGTTGCAAAAAAAAAATCCAGGTGAACATATTCACAGGTCAAGATCTGGAAGGGTCTCAAATGCAGGAGCTTCTGTTCCCAAGTAGTTGGGGTATACCATCCTCCTGGCATATATGCCAGCCTTCACATGTTTGGCTAACTATGAGCTCTCTGAATCCAGGTTTGTTTTTGTTTGTTTGTTTGTTTGTTTTGTTTGTTTTGCAACAGGACCACTCCCTTGGGAAGTTGTCCTTGGCAGTTACTTTTGCCTCCTACCCCTCTTTAATTCTTTTGCAAGATTTATGTCCTCTACCTCCACCCATACCTGGGTGCTGGGGATCAAACCCAGGGGCTCATGCATGCTAGGCAAGTGCTCCACCACTGAGTTATATTTCCAGCCCAGTACCCTGCTTTTGCCCAACATTCTAAATTCTCAAGGAAGCCACCTACAGCATCAAATTCTTCTGAAAAGCAAAGAAAACAATTAAGGAATGTGAATAGAGAACCTACAAAATGGGAGAAATATTTGCTAGCTACTCTTCTGACAGAATTAATATCTAGAATATATAAAGAACTCAAAAAATTACACCAAAAAAATCATATAACCCAATTAATAATTGGGCAAATGAATTAATCAGACCCTTCTCAAGAGAAGAAATATAAATGACAAAAATACATTTTTAAAAGTTCAATATCATTAGCAATTAGGGAAATGCAAAACAAAACTACTGAGATTTTATCTCGCTCCAGTCAGAATGGCAATTATCAAGGGCTGGGAGTGTGGCTCGAGCAGTAACGCGCCCGCCTGGCATGTGCAGGGTGCTGGGTTCGATCCTCAGCACCACATAAAATAAAATAAAGATGTTGTGTCCACCGAAAACTGAAAAATAAATAATTCTCTCTCACTCTCCTAAAAACAAAAAAGAATGGAAATTATCAAGAATACAAGTAACAATAAATGTTGACGAGAATGTGTGGGCAAAGTTACACTCATACATTGCTGGTGGTGTAACCAAAACCTAGGTCCTTGTCTTTGATGCCAATCCAATAAAGAAGACAACGTCTTGAGAAAAAGGGAAAAGAAAGAGAAAAAGGAAAAAGAAAGTTTATTGCTTTGCTAGCAAACAAGAAACATCAAGCATACAAACAATAAGAAATATTGGAGAGCAACAAGCATACAAACAATAAGAAATATTGGAGGGGCTGGGGATGTGGCTCAAGCAGTAGCGCGCTCACCTGGCATGCGTGTGGCCCGGGTTCGATCCTCAGCACCACATACAAAGATGTTGTGTCCGCCGAGAACTAAAAAATAAATATTAAAAAACTCTCTCTCTCTCTAAAAAAAAAAAAAAAAAAAAGAAATATTGGAGAGGATGTAGAGAAAAAGGAATACTTTTTCACTGTTGGTGGGATTTAAATTAATACAACCACTCTGGAAATCAGTATGGAAGTTCCTCAAGACTAGGCATGGAACCACCATATCAACCATCTATACCACTCATTGATATTTATGCTGAAGAATTAAAGTCATCTTGCTACAGTAATACATGCATACTCATGTTTATAGTAGCATAATTTACAATAGCCAAATAATGGAACCAGCCTATGTGTCCATCAATGGATGGATACATAAAGAAAATGTGGTTTAATGTAGAACAGAGTGTGGAGTTGGGTTGTCTTGTGAATTCCGAGACTGAAATCCACAGACATAAGGAAGAGAGCAAAGTAACAATGATTAAAAGTAAAAGAAAGTAAGAAAATAGGGCTCCCAATGGGGAAGGACCCCAAGAGAGGAATACTGAGAGTGGCTATTGTCTAGAGATTTATATAGATCTCCAGTGTTAAGGGAGGTAGCCCCTTACCCAATCTTGGGTAAGACACTCAGTGTCCACAAAGTCTTCATGTGGTCTTTGGTCCAATCAGATTACCCTGGAGAGTGATTGTATTAATTTATAATCCCACTAACAGTGTAAAAGTATTCCTTTTTCTCTACATCTTCTCCAATATTTCTTTACCCTGCAGGGGGATCTGGGCACCAGGCAACAGATGTCTCACAATTATAACAATGGTCCACTTTATGCTTTGAATATAACATTTGCTGCTATGTCACAGCAATTTATTTTTAAAATGGATATGCTCCTTTCTCTTCCTCTCTCTCCCTGATCCTCCCAATCTCTCCCCCTAATTTCAGAGGGAACAGGATTATCTTTCTTTCTCATCCTAGACAGAGTTATCTGTCCCTGAGTATATGCCTACCATAGAAACAAAGTAATCCAGACTTTGGGGATGGTACCAGAAGGTCTCAGAAATGACTGTCTCCCAAATTACAAGTAAATTATAACTCCAGATAGAAAACACATGGAATGTAGTTTTTTTTTTAAGAGAGAGAGTAAGAGAGAGAGAGAGAGAGAGAGAGAGAGAGAGAGAGAGAGAATCTTTTTTGTAGATGGACACAACACAATGCCTTTTTTTTTTTTTTTTTTTAGAATTTTTAATATTTATTTTTTAGTTCTCGGCGGACACAACATCTTTGTTGGTATGTGGTGCTGAGGATCGAACCCAGGCCGCACGCATGCCAGGCGAGCGCGCTACCGCTTGAGCCACATCCCCAGCCCGCCTTTATTTTTTTTATGTGGTGCTGAGAATCGAACCCATGATAGGGGAGTACTCTATCCCTGAGCCACAATCCCAGCCCCTGGAATGTAGTTTTTGAATCATCTCTTTAAAAGCTTATGGGAGAATCACAGCCTTTGGGACAGGAGTCCCCTGTGTTCCTCCTTTGCTAACAAAGCAATAAACCTTCTTTTTCCTTTTTCTCAAAATTGTGTCCTCATTATAGGATTGGCATTGGGGACAAAGACAAGCATTTGGCAATACAACTATAATAAACCAACTTAAAAAATGAGAAAAAATAAAGGAAGCCCCACCTAAATGGTGAGAATGTTAACTCCTAAATAATCTTTCCCAGATAAGAAAATTGACCCAACTTTGATTTTTTTCCTTGTGAATAAATAGGTTTTGTTCTCATTTGATTGGTTTCCTGTATTTCCACAAATTCTATAGTATATAACATCCAGTCCATATTCAAACCTCCTGAAGTGCCTCATATATTTCTTTTATAGGTATTTGTTTTAATCAAATAGGGGAGATCTTCCTGTTTGTTAGCACAAATGATGCACACACGATGAAGACAGGAGACAGAAAGAAAACCTTAGATCTGCAAGCTTTTCTTCATTCAGGATTTAATAGCAGAGTCAATTGGTAGAACCCTGGCATGAGTCATTTTTTTTTTTAAGAGAGAGTGAGAGAATTTTAATATTTATTATTTATCGGCAGACACAACATCTTTGTTTGTATGTGGTGCTGAGAATCAAACCCGGGCCGCACGCATGCCAGGCGAGCGCACTACTGCTTGAGCCACATCCCCAGCCCACATGAGTCATTTTTGGTACAGAAAATGGCAGTGGGCTGAAACACAAAATCTGGGTTACATACACTTCATTCAGGGTGAGACAGGAGGGCAATTCCTGGAGTTCGCAGTGTTGGGGTCCATTGATCCATTAGGATTGGAGGGTCAGGGGAGAGTTCTTTTTGTGTTCCTTCACTCTGGCTAAGGTCTGGGATTTTAAATGACAGAAGCTTAGGGAAAATGTCCTTGGATTTATTTTCCATATTCTTCATTCCAGACTTTGAAAGGTAATAATAAATTAGGGTGAATTGGATCATCAATATAAAATCTGGCTGCTTCCTGCTGAGAAGAGCAAAGTGGGCAGACCTCCACCTTTCAGAGTTTTGGAAAAGAATATGAAGACCCTAGTGGTTGAGGCTGAAGAGGGGTATATGTGGGAGGAGCCTCAAGATTGTCATGAATGAAGTCCTCCTTTTCAAAAAGTCAGGCAATGGGTGCAGGAGAGAATGTGTCCTGGGAGGCAGCTTGGGATGGGCAGGTTACTGGTGCTAAGAAACCATTTCTTGGAATTATATTTTCCTGATGATTTAATCATTTCCATCCTTCTTGACACACTATGAAAAACAAGAATAGAGATAAGTTTAACAGTATAGTTATAGCTAGTAACCCAGCTCCATGTAAAGGAAAGTAATTAAAAGGTTTAAGGGAGGAGATTATTTAGTCAAATTGCCCCCAAACTTCTTCATCGTTAAAAGCAGGTGCATCAACCATGGCCAGAATCTGAGATTGTAATTTCAACACATCCAAAGAAACATTTTTATGAAAAGCATCAAGTCCCACTAGGTGATTGTATACATTTTGCCATTGAATCTCAGTATTATTGTATGGAACTGCAGTAACATAAAATTGGGTAATATTAACGACATTGAATCTATGAATCCATCAAAAAGCTTATATTTGTTCTCCTAGCCATATAATAGAATATTTTAGTTGTTCAATTTTACTTAAAATTTCCTGACGAAAATGTACTTGAGTTTGCCAGGTCTCAGTAAAATTCTTTTGAAATTGCAAATGTTGATGCAGAAACAATTATTCTAGCCAAGATAACAATGCCAGCCTTTAGTCATCAGTAAAATATTCAGCACTTTTACAAGGAGCCAGGTGGCTACTGGCCTTTTAAGAACTATAACAGTTTGTTCTGAACTTCCCCATATAGTTTGATTGACACATTGTTTTAGCATAAATACATATTTTTGTGAGGCATTATATTGTACTTGAATAAGTTCAGATGATAAAACATAGGGATTTAATACATATGCTGTGAGATAGAATTCCTTATGAAAGGAAATATTAAGATGGGTAATATTTTAAAACATTGTATTGAAAAATTACCATTTCAGATCCCAAAATGCTCCTGAGTCAGATCTATTTTCCATATTCTAGGTAGTCCTGGAGCCTTTTAAGCTTGTCTCTTACTACTTCCAGTTGGTTTACATAGAAACAGTTCTCTTCCCTGACTGATTTTGCAGGACAACAGATGCCAGGGAGTCCAACTGATGTTGTAAAGTCAGTACCAAATCAGTGATCTTTTGGGATATCTGCAATAATCTGTACTGATAATTTGTATAGTGAGTAGAGGTTCCCAATCCTGCTGTTCCTGTGCCAATCCCAGTGGATAATTTTAGCCATATGGGTGCTGCAGGCTGCTTGGCCCGGCAGCGTGGGCTCTCCCGAGCTCCGCTCCTGCCGCTGCTCTCGCCCGAGCACCGCCTGCTGCCTTCCTGCTGGGCGCCTTCCTGCTGGGCTGTCAGTGCATGCCGGCTTGCAATCTTGCAAACCAGTTGGGCACAAAAACACAAGCCAGTCAAACTGAAACAAAGTTTTATTTTGTGAGAGGCCGTGTGCGTCCCCTAACAAGCCGGTCCACACTCGTGTGTCTCTACCGGCGCTGGGGGGCTTGGACCTCCCCCGGAAGTTCCCTCCTACTATCCTTCCTCAACCAATGGGAACTCTCCCATTACATGAGTGACATGAGTAACCTGAGTTCCGTAAGAGGCCGAGGTGAGCAGCAGGAGTCCATTTACCATATGAATGTATTACTTTTGCAGTGGCTCCTAGCATATGGGTAAGGTTATAATTTGGGGGCTTTCCTACATTTGATGTGTGCTGTTATTGGAATGGGAAGGCTTTGATTGTGAGGTGAATTGTCAGTTTGAGGAGTAAGGAAGATTAAGGTACAGAGGTCAATCTAATTTTGGTAGGTGGGGATAATTATGAGCCTTGCAAAGGAAAAAGCCTCAGATTTGGGATGCATCAGGGCTGTGGGACTGACACGGTGTATATCTTACGTTTTATTATTTTAAAGAATGATTATTTTTTCTTCTAAAATGCCTAGGTGCAGCTGTATCTTGATTATAACTGTTTTTGCTGGGTGTTCAAGACCAAGCTGGTCAAACTGACCTTGTTCCTATCTGCTATTGAGTCAGCTGAGTTCCCTCAGGGGTCACTCTTGGGCAACTTGAGAGCATATTCTTAGCTCTTTTAGTGCCATCTGCTAGGTAGGATCTCCTTAATAAGGTGGCTTCCCTTGGGAAGATGAGGGATGTCTCCATTCTCCAGTGACCCACCTCTTTGCAGCAGGTGCATTGATTGCCTTCTAGTTCTCCAGTGTTCTCATGAATCGCTCTGATCAGGAGGTCATGTGGCCCAGAGCTGTAAAGCACCTTAAAGAAGTTCTTTCATTCCCTAGGTTTATGCTGATTCAGAGGGCAGAAGCCAAATATTGGTTTTCTAGTACCATTTTTTAGCCTGAATTTTTAAGCCTTGGCCTTAAATATCCCGCAAGCCGGCCTCACCAATCCTAAAGTAAGAAAATTGGGCTATGACTTTAATGTCTATAATCTTACAGTGATTCACCCTTTTTATTTAATCGGGGTCTATATTAATATTGGAAATTAGCCTTATTTAATCGGGGTCTATATTAATATTGGAAATTATCCTATTTGTCCTGTAGGTAATGGCTTATTATCTCAAATTAATCCAGGTTGTTTCTTCTGGAAGCAGTACTTCAAAACATTAATAGGCAACACGTATAGTTTTACAAGGAAAATACAAAATGAAATTAACAAGAGTAAAAAGCATATTTAGTTTGTGTGATATCTATCTTGAATTTTAGCTAAGTTATACATTATGTACCCTGTTTGAGATCACAGTGATCTTTACAACAAAAATCAATCTTTTGAACACAATTTTAAATGAGCTCAAGTCTGGCTTCTTTTGGAACTATTCTAATATGCAATAAGGTGGGAGACAGAGCCTTATCTCAGGTAGGGTGGGGTTCTTCACAAATCTTAGGTAAAGCGTTCTAGTACTGAAGCTAATTTTTGCCACTTTCTTTAATAAAGTTTACATATATTGTTTCCTGAGTCTATATGGATAACTAACACAATATAACATTACATGTAAGACATGAATCAAAGAAAAGCTCAGAGAGCCTTTAACTTTCCTTCTGTTTGAAAAAGTGGCAAAATACTTTCATGTCTCACAATATTAACTTTTAAACAGATTAAGAAGATTGTTATCTTTTAGAAATACCTCCACATTTTTACCCCAAGGTAAAAGGTAACTTAAGACTTAGGTTTGGTTATAGAACATTAAATGATATAAATTAGTCCCCAATAAAATTTGCTATTCTTATAAGCTTTAAGTTACCATTATAGGCAACTTTAATTTGGAAAACATCAGCTTGGTAAAAATGTTTTTTTAATCCTCCTGCTTTAAAAATTTGTATACCTGGAAGATATGAACACATTAATATGCTATACTGATGTTTTTATATTAAGCAAGTTTAGCTTTTAACATAAAATTTAGAATCTGTATTGTAGTGTAATACTCAAATATAATGATTGATGCTATGTAATACGTGTTATATAGCCCTTAATTCCTTTAAGATTGGTTGCTTTAAAGAATAAAATTTATGGCTCTGGAAGCTAGGCAGGAGGATCAGGAGTTCAGAGCCAGCTCAGTAACTTAGCTTGTGACTCAGTGGTTAAGTGCCCCTGGGTTCAATCCGCACCCCCCCCCCAAAAAAAAGGAAAATAAGATTCCACTATACACCTAGCAGCACTACAGTTGAATAACTTGCCTGACCTTGCCAAGTTTTAATAAGAATGTGGAACAATAGTAATTCTTGTACACTGCCATGGGAGTATAAATTAATATAGTGGTTTTTAGTAGTACCTATAAAAGATAAATATAGGTATATTCTATGCCTCAGCAATTCTGCTCCTATATATGCTTATGTAAATATAAAAAAGAACATTTACAAAAGTCTTCATATTAACTATATTTATAGTCATCCCAAACTATAAACAACTCAAATGTCCAAAGAAATAAAATGAACAAGTATAAAAAAGAATAAAATTTAATAGACACAATGTTAAGAGTAAGTTAATATTTTAAGAAATCCTTGTCAAGTTAACATGCATATTAAAACTTGGTTTTATATCAATACATTAGTATCTGACCTCAGGGAAAAATCCTTAAATAGATTTTTTTTTCCTAAATAGATTTAACTGATGGTTCCACATACATATATTCAACTTAGCTATACAAAAACTTGTTCAAATTTGCCCTTTACTTGCATAGATCTTCATGCTGTTTATTTCATCACACAAAGACTTTTACCCAGAAACATATTTCCTTCTACTAAATATATTTCCATACCTTCTGATTTCTCTTTCCTATCTGTTGATCCTTATTTTTGTTCACATTAAAAAATAACCCTTATGAAATTTCTGAATTTAGATAAATTACTCCATTTCCTTTTACTTTTAATAATTATTTTTTAGTTTTAGTTGGACACAATGCCTTTATTTTATTTATTCATTTTTATGCGATGCTGAGAATCAAACCCAGGGCCTCACACATGTGAGGCAAGCACTCAGCCACAACCCCAGCCCCCAAATTACTTCATTTTCACAAGAACACAGCTTCAACTTTTGGACACTTTGTACATAGAATCATGAAAACACAAACAATGTTCAAGTATACCATCCCATTGAATTCAAGAAGTTAAGAGTACTTGATGTTATATTTAACAGCATTTTAACTTTTTTTTTTAATTTTTTTTATTTTTTATTTTTTAAAGAGAGAGTGAGAGAGGAGAGACAGAGAGAGAAAAATTTTAATATTTATTTTTTAGTTCTCGGCGGACACAACATCTTTGTTGGTATGTGGTGCTGAGGATCGAACCCGGGCCGCACGAATGCCAGGCGAGCGCGCTACCGCTGAGCCACATCTCCAGCCCATTTTAACTTTTTTTAATATTTATTTTTTAGTTGAAGTTGAGCACAATACCTTTTTGTCTTTTTCACTTTTTTATCTTTATGAGACTTTCTTTTTTAAATTGATTTTACTTTTTAAATACATGACAGAGGAATGTATCACATTTTTTATTACACATATAGAACAATTTTTCATACCTCTGTTTGTATATAAAGTATGTTCACACCAATTCATGTCTTCATACATGTACTTTGGTTAATGATGTCTATCACATTCCACCATCCTTGTTAATTCCCTGCCCCCTCCATGTTCCTCCCACCCCTCCACCCTATCTAGAATTCATCTATTCCTCCCATGCTCCCACTCCCTACCCCACTATGAGTCAGACTCATTATATCAGAGAAAACATTCAGCATTTGTTTTTTTTGGGGGGGGGGATCGGCTAACTTCACTTAGCATTTTCTTCTCCAACGCCATCCATTTACCTGCAAATGCCATGATTTTATTCTCTTTTATTGCTGAGTAAAATTCCATTGTGTATATATGCCACATTTTTTTTATCCATTCATCCACTGAAGGACATCTAGGTTGGCTCCACAGTTTAGCTATTGTGAATTGTGTTGCTATCAATACCTTTATTTTATCTACTTATTTTTATGTGGTGCTAAGGATTGAACCCAGGGCCTTGCACATGCTAGGTGAGCATCTACCGATGAGCCACAACCCCAGCACCTAGCATTTTTGCAATTTAATCAGATGTGTCTAACGAACACATTTATGAAGATTAATGCCATATATGTCAAATATAATTAACTTATTAACTATAGAATCTAGGTATTAGACAAGTATATTGAACAGCATTTACCTCTTTAGTTAATTTAAAGACATCCTTCATTCTCATTTGTTTATCCAGTTCAAATTGAATGTTTTAAATCACATGAATTAAAGGTACATGGATCCAGTTTTTTGAATTTTAACTTATGAGCACTCTATATGTTGGTTTTGATACACAAACATATGTAGACAAGACAATATAGAGAACAAACAAGCAAAGTTCTTATAGCTTTAAAAAAAACTATTAGAATAAGAGTTAACCCTCATAAATTGGCCTCTGAAGAAAGCCAAGTATAAAAACCTTATAGTTGAATAAAATAGGTCTGATCAGAAATTTTAACTTAGGCACACATAATCAAAATCATGAGCTCAAAAAATATAGAATTTAAAAAGTGAAGAGTCCTAGGAAAAATGATATGGCCATTAATGATTACAATAAAGAAGCATGAGAGAAATAGAATGAGAGGAGGAGTAGGGGGTGGAGGGGGAGAGGGAGAGGGAGGGAGGGAGGGAAAGAGAGAGAGAGAGAGAGAGACCTGAAGTCATTTTTCTGCATTGCATCCAGAGAAAAAATTAAATAGATATTTTTCCTCTTTTTTTTTTTTTCCCCTTTAGTTTCAGAATGGTCCGCTGATGGGGCCAGCTGGCTTTTGCAGCTTATATTCCTATGCAGGCTTCAACCTGGCTGGAGAGATGCTACCTAGGACTTTCCCCCACAGTAGTTGATTAGGCCAGATGTGGATGCAGAAAATCATGAAACATTTTCTCACATTACTTTTCAGAATGAAAACTGAGACACGCCATTGGCTTTGGGCTGGTTACGGTTATTTTTTCTCTCAGTAATAAATTGGTTAGATTTTTGCTCTATAGGTAAGTTGAGGGTAGGAAATTGAAATAATACTCCTTTTTACATGGTTTTTGGGCTGAGACCTCACTCAGAATGGAGGACACTAATTAACCTTTTTAAATTATTTTAAGATGGAACATTTACCAAATAGCTGTACCTTTGGAATCTCTTCAGAAGGGGAATATCTGCCTGTTCCTCAGCTGTTCATCATCGCTGAAACCTGGGGTTCCTTGGATGTATTAGGAGACTTAGGAAACCGACTGCACCAAGGGAGGGGTGATTTTCCCTGGGCACAGTCCCCCACCTTCCAGTGTCCCCACTGCCCACATTTGGGATATGGTTTGGTAGGGGGTCTTGGATTCTGACAAGCTCTTGCCCCTTGTCCAGCTTGTCCACCTCATAAACAGGGTCTAGGAGATGTATTATCTGTTGGGGCCATCAGCAGCAGTGGGTTTTTTAGGTCTAAGGATGGCTGAGGCTAGGTTTTAATGTTTAATTTTAAAATGCTTTTCCTTCTCCTGTTTGGTTTCATCTTTTTTTTTTAAAGAGAGAGAGAGAGAAAGAGAGAGAATTTTTAATATTTATTTTTTAGTTTTCAGCGGACACAACATCTTGGTTTGTATGTGGTGCTGAGGATCGAACCCGGGCCGCAGGCATGCGAGGCAAGCGCACTACCGCTTGAGCCACATCCCCAGCCCAATGGTTTCATCTTTCTTATTGTTAAAGTTCTCGAAAGTAGTATAGAGAAATTGCTTCTGGGAAGCCTTGGTGCCCTTCCCTGTTTAAGTCTTTATGGGCATCAGGTGCAGACCTGCTGATAAATTGGATAAGGAGAAAAAAAGTACCCACAGGAGTATGAGGGTCTCGGGTGGTATATTTGGTAATTGAGTGAAAGAAAAAGAAATCTTGGAGGTAGAAAACCTCAGACCACCTTTCTATTCTGTAAATTTTTAGACAATTTTGCCAATCTGTAATAGGTAATTTTTAAATTTTGGAGAATTTGTATTGTGACCAAATTTGATTTGAGGCATTCAATTTCAAGATCAGTTTGGGAGTAGAGGGTCTGAAAATTGGTAGAGAGACAGCCCAAGGAGGTGTCTCTGGGGACTGACTGGGTAGTTCCCATATTTGGAGAGGCTCAATAAAGGTGACAGTGGAGGTCAAAGCATCCTCTGCACTCTTTATGCCACGATGTGTCAGTTCCAGCCTGGACTTTTCCCATTAGAGATTGGGAAAATGTCTTTTCCTCAGTCCCAGAGGTGAGGGACAGGATCTCTATTAGCCTGGCCAAAGTCTCTACGTGGTAGAGATGAAACAAATGAGAGATAGGGTCCCGATTAATGAATGGGGACTTACCTCTTCATAGAGATGAGAAGACTGGTGGTGGATGTGGAAACAAAATGGCAAGGAGGTCTCTGATCCATGAGGTTGCTAAGTGTGAAAGGGAAGGGAAGGCTGGAGGGGCAGGGGAGTAGAAGTAGCCCTCCTTTAATGTTAACAAAAGGATTTGTACAAATTCATGTAGCATTAAACTGCAAAATTTTAGCAAGTTGTTGATATCTGTTGCTGGGGTCAGATTTTTAGATTCAAAGCTTTCATGCAACATTAGGGAGTTGCTCCAGCCAGATGGCTTCAGTTGCTTTGAGTTCTCTCTTGTTTCACGCATTAATTTTTTTCCACATTTAGTGAACCACAGAGGGTGTGGAGGGTCTATGATCTATGGAGAGGGAAATGCAGTTTAGGGATTCAGCCATAGTTTCATGAGCAGTGGCTGGGAGTTCCCCAAGCTCAGAGATCCTTAGGGGTGCTGGACACTCAACGGTCACTTCCCAGTTCCTATTATCCATT